>NC_084736.1:22420659-22603159 GCF_033978785.1 Entelurus aequoreus | reverse complement strand
AAATGTGTTTTTTGATTTGCATTTAAGAAAAATAAAATGAACGGGAGGTACACAGACCTTAAATACTGCTTCCGGTTTAATTTGTCACCACACAGATAACCAAGCATGTTTGCAGTTTGGAAGAACATATATTCGATTTTTTGTGTTTATTAGGAACAATAAAAATCCATAAAAGGAAACCAGCACAAAATCTAATTTGATGACAATCATTTAATGAAAATCAACCCTTTTTTGTTTGTTTTAAAATCTGCCATCCATCCATCCATTGTTTTTACCGCTTGTCCCTTTCGGGGTCGCGAGGGGTGCTGGAACCTATCTCATATATAATAAAAATCGAAAAACAGCCCTAATTTTGTTTTTTTATTTGCGTTTCAGAATTGGAAATAGAATGAACGGAAAGTACACGGACTGTGTTTGTTTTGGTCATTGATTTTTTTTAAATCACAACAATAATTGAAAAATAAAAAAAAAGATTGGTTTCTTTGATTTTCATTCCAAAAATAAAAAACAGAAAATAAAAAAAACAAAGCGTTCTCCCTTTTGGGTGTCGAAGAGCAATAAGTACGTCAAAAAACGGTTTGCCTTGTATTTTCTATTTCATATAGCAACAAGTAAAATCAGTAACGGAAACACACACCAAAAGGGATGTTTTAATCTACAGACACCGAAAGTTTTATTTTCAAAGTAAAAGCAGGGAAAATTACCACGGTACCCGTGACTCTACCTAAAATGTTGTTGGGGCCCTAAACAGACATTATTTTAGACATGGCACAACGAGGACGGACATCTTCAGAAGTATCCACGCACATATCCACAGAAACTGAAAAACAGACCAAAACGGACGAAACCGGAAGTGGCGATTTTAAAGACATGCTCGCGGATTGGCCTGTCAGAAAAAAACTGCACACGGGTACCGTAGTATGCCCGGTGTCAGAACATGGAAAAAAACATCTCTTTTGGTCTGTTTTCCATTTATGTTTACTAGCGAGGGAATTAAATGTTTGTTATATGAATTATATGAAATATAACATACAAATTCAACCGTTTTTAGATGTTGTTATTGCTATTTGACACCAAAAAAGATAAACGTTTTGTTTGTTTGTTTGTTGTTGTTTTTTATTCAAATGAACCATATTTGGCTGTTTGTTTTTTTATTCCAATCAATGATGAAATGACCAAAACCTTTACTGACTCCCCTGCGAGCCTGCCTATCTGGTTTCTATAATATGGGCGTGTTCAAGACAACATTTGGCAGCAACTTTTACAGCTTTCACACAAGGTCCGGATCCTAGTCAAGGTAAGAGCGACACAAACCTGCTTTATCAAAGTTGAATTGAACTCTAGTATGTCACTACAATGTTGTTTTTATTACTGCAATGTGTACTGTCGTTTACCTCTGGACGGGTTTCTATTAAAGTGAAACTAAAAGTCAACCGGTCCGTGTATGTATCGTTTTTGTTGAGGAATATATTTGAAAAGCGGCACTCTGACTCATGGTGCAGTCGTAGGTGCGCCATAATTTTTTCTATTTTTTTTGTTTTGTCTCATTTACGTTTTTTTGTTGCGTTGCACTTTGTGGCTATATGTAGACACCGTTAAACTCTATGCACTTTAATACCTCTTATGTCCTTTGTGTTCTTTAATGTTGCCCTATTGCTTTTCACATGTTATTGCCTTGTTCAATGTTGACTTTTTGAGCCTGTAATGCAACCACATAGTTTTGATATGTGATGACTTGCACCTGAAAGAGTGGCAATACCAAGCAAACTTTCCAGACAAGATCCAAGTCCAACCGCTAACGAGACCAGCACTATCACTTGGTGCTACGTAGGACAGTATCATTGTTTAGGGGTAATCTGCCTCGGCTCAATACAAGCACACAAATGAGTAGAAATACTAGCTAACGAGATAGTGGGCCCTCAAGACCCACCCCTCCCCCCCAAAAAAAGAAAAATGGACTTAGAGAGGTACCTTTCAGTAAGTCATAGGCAAAATCATTAAAGGAAAATATGTGAAACAGTGGTAATTACATTGGGAAATGAGTACAACAGTAGGACACTTATGCAATACAGAACACAGTATAGGAGCGGGAAGAACTGTAAGGGGGAGCACAAAAGAGGAAGGAATCATATCACACATTAGATTAGGACACACCAACCTGAATAAGACATTGCACATCATAAGTAAACACCCAACAAGATTATGACAGCTACAAGAGGTAGAGTCAGTGGAACATGCAATCATTCATTGTGGGAAATACAGTAGAGAAAGGAGAAAACTAAGAAAGGACGTTAGAAGACATGGACAGAAGGAGCTTACTTACCCATAACCGGGTACTAAGCAGGAAACATACATTTTTAGATGCTTCTCTAGAAGAGACACGTTTATGCAATAAAACTTGGTATGGGAAGTTACATATACTGTATATGTATGTATGTATGTATGTATGTGAGGGAGGAAGAAGGGATGGAACTTTGGTTCGCACTCCATTGCAGTAGGTGGTGGTAATACACCTTTAATGTTTAGCATTCACTATTTTGTTGGCATTGTGGTACAATTCCTGCTGGGATAAAGATGTTCTGTATTTTCTCAAACTGGAGAAGATTAGGCAGACATTGAACGGCTGTTCTGCAAAGTTTCAAGTACTTCGGGGTGCCTTTCAGAAAAATGTAGGAGAAACTGATCTCCAAATTAACCCTGATTGAAACACAACGGGGATGTGGGTGGTTGATGAGCCTTTTGTGTGCTTGCTGGTTGCTGTGTCTCTCTAAGCCAATTCAGGAATGCAGCTGTCTGTGGTTATTTTTTTAATTATTATTTAAATTAATTTTTTTATTATTTTATTATGTATTTTATTTATTATTAATGTTATCATTAATATTTTCTCTTTTTTAGTATCGTTATATATATATATATATATATATATATATATATATATATATATATATATATATATATATATATATATATATATATATATATATATATATATATATATATATATAATGTGGTGAAACACAGCATTTGATGTGACGACGACTCTTACTGACCTACTGCCTTCGGTAATGGCACCATTCCCAAATTATGTGGGCTCTATTGATAACCTCACTAACAGCTTTAACGACGCCCTGCGCGACACCATTGATAGTGTAGCACCGCTAAAGCTAAAAAGGGCCCCTAAAAGGCGTACCCCATGGTTTACAGAAGAAACTAAAGCCCAGAAATTATCATGTAGAAAGCTGGAACGCAAATGGCGTGCGACTAAACTTGAGGTTTTCCATCAAGCATGGAGTGATAGTTTAATAACTTATAAACGCATGCTTACCTCAGCTAAAGCTAAATATTACTCAAATCTCATCCACCTCAACAAAAATGATCCTAAATTTTTGTTTAGTACAGTAGCATCGCTAACCCAACAAGGGACTCCTCCCAGTAGCTCCACCCACTCAGCAGATGACTTTATGAATTTCTTTAAATTGAAGTCATTAGAAAAGAGATTAAAGACAATGCATCTCAGCTACAACTGGGTTCTATTAACACAGATACGACTGTATATACGACGGACATTGCCCTCCAAAATAGTTTCTCTCTCTTGATGAAATAACATTGGAGGAATTGTTAAAATGTGTAAATGGGACAAAACAAACAACATGTTTACTTGACCCAATTCCTGGGAAACTTATCAAGGAGCTTTTTGTTTTATTAGGTCCATCAGTGTTAAATATTATAAACTTATCACTTTCCTCTGGTACTGTTCCCCTAGCATTCAAAAAAGCGGTTATTCATCCTCTACTCAAAAGACCTAACCTCGATCCTGACCTCATGGTGAACTACTGGCAGGTGTCCCACCTTCCGTTTATCTCGAAAATTCTCGAAAAAATTGTCGCACAGCAGCTAAATGAACACTTAGCGTCTAACAATCTCTGTGAACCTTTTCAATCCGGTTTCAGGGCAAATCACTCTACGGAGACAGCCCTCGCAAAAATGACTAATGATCTATTGCTAACGATGGATTCTGATGCGTCATCTATGTTGCTGCTTCTTGATCTTAGCGCCGCTTTCGATACTGTTGATCATAATATTTTATTAGAGCGTATCAAAACGCGTATTGGGATGTCAGACTTAGCCTTGTCTTGGTTTAACTCTTATCTTACTGACAGGATGCAGTGTGTCTCCCATAACAATGTGACCTCGGACTATGTTAAGGTAACGTGCGGAGTTCCCCAGGGTTCGGTTCTTGGCCCTGCACTCTTTAGTATTTACATGCTGCCGCTAGGTGACATCATACGCAAATACGGTGTTAGCTTTCACTGTTATGCGGATGACACCCAACTCTACATGCCCCTAAAGTTGACCAACACGCCGGATTGTAGTCAGCTGGAGGCGTGTCTTAATGAAATTAAACAATGGATGTCCGCTAACTTTTTGCAACTCAACGCTAAGAAAACGGAAATGCTGATTATCGGTCCTGCTCAACACCGACATCTATTTAATAATACCACCTTAACATTTGACAACCAAACAATTAAACAAGGCGACTCGGTAAAGAATCTAGGTATTATCTTCGACCCAACTCTCTCGTTTGAGTCACACATTAAGAGTGTTACTAAAACGGCCTTCTTTCATCTCCGTAATATCGCTAAAATTCGTTCCATTTTGTCCACAAGCGATGCTGAGATCATTATCCATGCGTTCGTTACATCTCGTCTCGATTACTGTAACATTTTATTTTCGGGCCTCCCTATGTCTAGCATTAAAAGATTACAGATGGTACAAAATGCGGCTGCTAGACTTTTGACAAAAACAAGAAAGTTTGATCATATTACGCCTATACTGGCTCACTTGCACTGGCTTCCTGTGCACCTAAGATAGGGATGATACTCGAAACCGGTTTTCCCGGTTGTTTGATAAGAAAAGAACCGAGTCCTCGGACTCGAATCCCTTTTTAAGAACCGGTACCCGTTATCGAGACCACTATAGTAAAGGAAAAGAGTTGATTCTTTATTCGAATCCCGTCCCGACCAGAAATGCTCAGTGGGACATCACAATAAATGACGTCACGTAGCTCAGTCATTAGGCCAATTCCCGGCCAATGCAACAGATATTGCACCTCCTGGTACCCTAGCACCCATGCATCCAGCTCCATGAGGTTTTGTTAAATCCGATTGCTCTGAGCTTATCCAACAGTATAGCGTGGTTAACGGTGTCAAAGGCCTTCTGAAGGTCCAGCATGACCTTGCCGCAGTATTTGCCCGCGTCCACCTCATGTTTGATGTGGTCGGTCAGATAGAGAAGGCATGTGTCAGTGGAGTGGTTAGTTCTGAAGCCGGATTGGAATTTGTACATGAGTTTATTAGTGGCAAGGTAACTATCGACCTGTTCATAAACTATTTTCTCCATTACTTTCGAAACGGAACTGAGAATAGAAACAGGTCGGTAGTTGCCAGGTTCCAATTTGCTTCAGAGGGGAGTTACTCTTGCTATCTTAAAATCTTTTGGTACTTGGCCTTGTGTAATTGATAGGTTTATTATATGCGTGATGATCGGGGCAATGATGGAGGCAGAGTCCCTGAGGAATCTGGAGGGAATATTATCAAGGCCGGCGGTCTACAAAACAAAATGGCTAACGTTTAAAAACTACAACCATGATTTTACTTTCTGTAAGCACTGTATGTACTTTGTAGATGCTAAGGCTGGCTGTGTTCTGCTGGACTGTGCTGGTTTTGGTTCACGCAGGAGGCACCCTAGCCCCTTCCAGCAGCTACGAGTGCAGCCCCTCCGACCAGGTGACGTATGACCCCATAGAAGGAACTGTAAATAAATACTGGAACGGTTTGGAATTATTGTTGTTATTTTTCAACAGGGATTGTTGTGTGCTGACGGCAAGCGTTGCTGTCATGAGGGTCACCGCTGCAGTGCAGACAGCCTCTGGTGCATCAAACAAGGTTTTTACTTGTGACCTTTCCAGGCATTTTTGGACGTTTGGATTTGTCTTCATGTGTGTCTGACTTCCACAGAGCTCCCGTCAGTCGTCATGTGCGCTGACTTGGTGTCTGAGTGTCCCGATGCGAACACTTGCTGTGAGAAACCAGATGGCAGTTGGGGATGCTGCCCCGTTCCGAAGGTAGTGCCACCGCTCTGGCTCCTTCAGGTCTAAACCTGTCCACCATCTCATTTGGCCCGGTGCAATGAAAAGGTTCTCAATCTGCATCCCAAATCAGGCTGTGTGCTGTGAAGACAAGGTCCACTGCTGCCCTGAAGGCACCTCGTGTGACGTTGAACGCTCCAGATGTGTCTCCCGGTCCTCCTGGGAGGACATGCCCATGTGGGACAAGATGCCTGCCAGGAAGCGGGTCGACTGGGAGAACCAGAGAGGTGGGTTAACGGTGGGGGCGAGCACTACAGCCGCCAAATAACTTCCTCATTCATCCCAACGATTGTGCAACGCTGGAGATTCAGTTAGTTGATGCAGTCAGCAGGCTAGACCGAGGCAACGTACTTCCTCCTTTTTTACTTTAGATAAGAGAAGCGTGGGACACTTCTTTTGTTGCCTCATTTGTTATCAGTTTATTATTTTTATCTTTATTGTGTTATTTTCTAAATGTATCGCTATTAATACTACTGTTATTCTCTCAATGTTATGTTTTTATTAACTTATGTATGTATTATTTAAATTATAAAAAAAAAAAGATTCTTGATTTTTTAAAATCTATTAAGAATCGTTACAAATAAGAATCACGATTATTTTTAAAATATATGTTTTGACACCCCTACTTAACAGTACTGTATATTAAAACAAACATAACGAGGAGATGATGTAACATCTTTCTCTTTATTAACATGCCAAAACAACAACAGCAAGCTGAACTGTGCGCTGCTCTGCCAACACGCGCACAAACCAAGAAGCCACTATGGTGTCCTCACAAATGATCAGACATCACAAAAATCCCTGACAGTAAACATTTAAAAAAGTAAAATCCACCCACATTAACAACGGTAAAGAGCTGAGGAGAAAGCAGTAGACCGGGAGAGAGAACGAAAGGGGGCGAGAGCAATTGTGCGCGTATGTGCTCTTGTGCCGCTGTGAAATAAGTCTGCTCTGGCATCGCTTTCAAGAAAAGTCCACTCTCATCACAATTAAAACTTGCTGCGGTACTAAGCCTGCTTCGTCGATTCTTCCATTAATGCACTCCTCGCAAATAGTCTTTTTTTTTTTTTTTAACTCCACAGCGTTTCCTTCCTTCATTCCACATCTGTTGAGTTTTTGGGACTCATATTGAGTTAGAAAAATAGACAAAACTTGTCAAACGGCAAAAAAACACAGAAAAAGATCACCAACACTAAAGTGACTAGTAGTGTATTGGGCAGCAAGTGACATGGGGGTGCTCCGCCTCCTCATTAAAATGCTGCACCCTGCTTTTTGCCTGCATGACACAAAATTAATGAAGGACGCGTTAGTACACAGAGACATGGTTCGCACACTAAGGCATATAAAGGTAAAGCGGGGTTCCACTGTATGTTGTTCTGAGTCACGTTAGCATGGTGCACACATAGCATCTCTCCTCCATGCCACACTTGCACAATTAGCTGCTTGTTTCTCACTTTTGGATGATTTTGGTCTTTTTCCAGCCAATCCTGTCCCATGTAATAGTAAGGACTCGTGCCCAGATGGCTCCACATGCTGCAAAAACCAAAAAGGCAACTGGTCCTGCTGTCCACTACCAAAGGTAACACGATGGCCGCCCCTTTCTGCCCCAACACTTTTGGGTCTAAAGGCACCCCCGGATGTTTGTGATCCTCCGCAGGCGGTCTGCTGCTCTGATTTAGTACACTGCTGCCCTGAAGGGTACACCTGCAACACGGCCGCTCAGACGTGCGATATGGACTCTGGGTCTGTGGCCTGGCTGGAGAAAGTCCCCGCACTTCCCAAGCGGGATGTGGTTTGCGACAAAAAGCACACCTGTGAAGAAGGCTCTACCTGCTGTAAGAACTCGGCAGGACAGTGGGGATGCTGTCCTTTACCTCAGGTAAATACTGCCATGCAGGGCCACACCTCCCTATAGGTCAGTGCTTCTCAAATATTTTGTGTTACGCCCCCCCTAGGAAGAAGAAAATATTTTGCGCCCCCCCACTCTCCACCATACGGAGCCCCTAAAGGGACATGGGAATTTTTTTTTTTTTAGACATGTATCTCGTGGCCACGAGAAACCACGAGATACTTTCTCGTGGCCACGAGATACATGTCTAAAAAAAAAAAAATTCCCATGTCCCTTTAGGGGCTCCGTACCTATGACATTGGTGTCGATCTGTAAAAAGCAAAACTTTTGCTAAATGGTATTTTCTACAGTAAAATAGCAACATTAAAAGTAGGCAATTTTTTACTTTATATAATAGTTAAAAAATATCCTCACCTTGTCTTCTTTTAGTTTGTTGATGACACTTTCAGGTATATTCCGCATTTGAAGGAACATGAATAAATCTACTGCAGCCATCTTTTTTTAATAAAAGGGAGCAAAACTGCTGAGCAACGGGAGATTATGGGGGAGGGAACGTTTTTGTTGGAAATAGAGCCGAATTAACTTCTAAACTGCCATTTTAACACGCACCTCAAACCACGCGCATGCATCCAATATGCTCTCTCGTGCGCACGCATCCAAAGTTTCTCGTGGCCTCGAGAAAGTTTCTCGTGGCCTCGAGAAAGTTTCTCGTGGCCTCGAGAAAGTTTCTCGTGGCCTCGAGAAAGTTTCTCGTGGCCTCGAGAAAGTTTCTCGTGCGCACGAGAAACTTTTTATTAAAAAAAAAAAAAAAAAAATTTTATTTTTATTTTTATTTTTTTTTATAAAAAGTTTCTCGTGGCCACGAGAAAGTTTCTCGTGGCCACGAGATACTTTCTCGTGGCCACGAGATACATGTCTAAAAAAAAAAAAATTCCCATGTCCCTTTAGGGGCTCCGTACCACCATGACTAAAAATAGTATATTTTGTCGATAAATTTGTTAAGGCAAAACCTCTGCATAACATTGTAAGCTTATCAAAACTAAAGGAAACAACACACCAGTCTTTCCTCGTCCCCCACCATGGTTACAGTGAAGCCAAGTGCGACATACGCTCATCATATTCTGGTACAGCAAAAAAAAAGCATGTTCCCCGAGGTTACATTGCACCGTGCCCCCCCCCGGGGGGCCCGCCTCACTGTTTGAGAAAGACTGCTATAGGTGCACCACACCTCCCTATAGGTGGACCACATGCTGAGCGTAGGGCTCCAAATCTGTGGGGGGGAGGAGGGGGGCGTTTTGTGTGAAGAGGCTTGTGTAAAAATTAATAAATAACAGGGCGCTTCATATTAAATTTGACCAAAAATGTATTGTTAGCCCTTTCCTGCTCTGTCACTGATAAGAATGTAATGGCAAATTTCCCAGAATAGTCTCACTGTCCCCTGTGGCTTGTAGTGGTAAGGCTACACTGTAAAAAACAAACAAAAAAAAGTCAGATTTTACGGTAAAAAAAACTGTCAGCTAGGTTGCCAGAATTTTACTGTAAAAATATCTGTGCTACCCTTTTCCAATTTACAGTAAGTTACTGTTTAAAAAAAAACACTGCTGTGGATTTAACAGTAAAATCTGGCTGCTCAGTCCCCAGAATTTCACTGTACAATAACATTGGATATTTACAGTAAAGCACTGTAAAAAACTTTTTTACAGTAAAATACTGGCAACTCAGTAGTCACAATTTTACTGTAAAAATCAAAGTTGTACCAATTTTCCATTTACAATAATGCACTGTAAAAACAATTACCGTAGATTTTAGTCCATAAATACAGACAGCTTAGTTGCTAGAATTTTGCTGACTTTTTTTTTTTTTACCCTTTTTCCAGTTACAGTAATGCCCTGTAAAAACCCTGTACTGCAGATTTTACTGTACGAACTGGGAGCTCAGTCTCCAGATGTTCACCGTAGAAATAACAGTGGTACCGTTTTAAAATGTACAATAATGCACTGTAAAAACAACTACTGTACATTTTACGGTAAAAAACTGGCAGCTTAGTTGCCAGAAAGTTAGGGTGAAGATAAGTTGTACCGTTTTTATATCAACAGTAATTCACTGTAAAAAAGTTAGCACATTTTAAAGTAAAATACTGGCAACCCAGTAGTCAGAATTTTACTGTAAAATTTTTAAATGTACAGTAACACATTGATTTTAAGATAATAGAACTGACAAAATAATTTTACTGTAAAATAATTCTGTTTTTCCATTTACAATAATGCATTGTAAAAACAACTACCATAGATTTTACGGTAAAAAAGAGGCAGATGTTTTTTTGAAAAAATGTCACTGTAAAAATAACAGTGCTACCATTTTTAAATTTACAGTAATATAGTGTAAAATTGACTGTACGTTTTACGATTACAAACTAGCAGCTCAGTTGCCAGAATTTTACAGTTAAAAAAAATATCATACTGGGTTGGACTTCTGGTTGAAGTTGTGCTAAAAGGGTTTTCTAGTTTATATTTTGATTGTTAAATTTGTTATTTTGGACAAAAAAAAATAATTAATGAACAATTTATTTCCTATCAAATTAAATTCAAGTTTGAGTCAAAAAGTATGGCATAAAAATGGTTTCACATGAATAAAAACGTGTGAAAAAATGTAATAAAATAGAATATGCCAACGCACCAACATAGCCAGTAGTGATGTGCGATACCACTGATTTTTTTTTCAGATTCGATACCAAGTCAAATTCAGGCTGATATCAGCGATACGATCCGATATTGACATAACTAATTTGTCTGCTGAAAATTGAAAAAGATGTGCATTTCAAAGAATAACATACCTCCATATATACAGTACATAAAGTATAAACAAAGTTAAGTTAGTTAATTAAAAAATAAAATAACACCAACTTGAGAATTAGTGAATTTGAAAAATTACAACAACAGTGAACAGTGTTAAATATGTAACTGCACATCAATATTATCATACAGGGCTACAATGTTATTATTTGTATTGTATTCTGACATAGGAAAAAAACAACAGTAAAAATGTAGCAAAAAGAGCAAAAAAAAAACGGTAATGATTAATAGTACTTATAGTCACCTGTAATACAGGGCTGACACAATATCTGTTTCTAGCATTATTTTAAATAAAAACATATCAATATGGCACACGCATACTTTGACTTATCAGTATGCGCCCCTTGGTGGAAAACATTTGGATACCCCTGAGCTAAAGTATCGCTATTGTGATTTGAGAATGGATATTTGAGCATTAAGATCTGGTACAGGCGGTATTGATATTACAGCTTGCGAGCTTGCTACCAAATGTGGAATGGACGTTCTACTTTAGCACCTTTCCGTTTAACAGTAGAAGGGAAAAGCACCATATTGATGATCAAAAACAAAACCTGTGAGAATCATCAATCTGTTCCATATTTTTACTTTCAGTTTGTAGTTGCACCAGTTCTTTTTGCCCTGATTCAGCATTTGTTGGCCTGTGAAAGCAGAACCGAAAGCCTCGTGGTTGGCAAGTATTTTTTATACAGTTCGGATTTTACCACCCAGGCCGTGTGCTGCGAGGACGGAGATCACTGCTGCCCCGCCCACTACAAGTGTGACGAGCAGAGGTCCAAGTGCATTCTCCAGGGCGTGACGATCCCGTGGTACGCCAAACGTCCGGCCGCCTCCACCGAGACCCCGCTGCAGACCCCCGGCTCTACCTTGAAGCCGCAGCAAGTACCGTGTCAGGATCACAGCGCGTGCCAAGATGGACAGACTTGCTGCAAGATCCCATCAGCAGCTTGGGGATGCTGTCCTCTTCCTAACGTACGAGACACCTCTCCAATCACGTCAGGCCGATTATCTGTAAAGTGAAAAAGATAAGACTTAATAAGACAGGAAGCTCTAAACCAGGGATGTCAAAGGCCATTTGCAGTGTGCAGCTGATTTTTTAACAAGCTGCACATTCTAAAAATACTATTTAAAAAAGTTAATAAATAAAAAAGTGTAAAAAAGAGCAAAGAGGTGAAATGTAACAAGTAAAAGTTGCAATGTTGGCTCTAATAACACAGCTGCCATGCAGAATGTTTTTTTTTATTGCTCAAAAATATTAATGAATCAAAATCAATGTTATGAATTCTTGACCTATTCAAGGCTCCAATTACTTCACATCAAATAATACACTTTAAAATATTTTGTGTTTGCCATATAAACATTTTTTTGGGACAAAAATGGCATAAAACAATAATACATTAAAAAAAACATAATTGACGTATCTGAAGTTTATCTAGAGATTTAAGTGTTGAAAGTAATTAGGGGTGTGGGAAAAAATAGATTCGAATTCGAATCGCGATTCTCACGTTGTGCGATTCAGAATCGATTCTCATTTTTAAAAAATCTATTATTTTTTTTAAATTAATTAATCCAACAAAACAATACACAGCAATACCATAACAATGCAATCCAATTCCAAAACCAAACCCGACCCAGCAACACTCAGAACTGCAATAAACAGAGCAATTGAGAGGGGACACAAACACGACACAGAACAATCCAAAAGTAGTGAAACAAAAATGAATATTATCAACAACAGTATCAATATTAGTTACAATTTCAACATTGCAGTGATTAAAAATCCCTCATTGACATTATCATTAGACATTCATAAAAAAAAAAAAGAAAGAACAATTGTGTCACAGTGGCTTACACTTGCATCGCATCTCATAAGCTTGACAACACACTGTGTCCAATATTTTCACAAAGATAAAATAATTAATATTTTTGGTTAATTTAATAGTTAAAACTAATTTACATTATTGCTATCAGTTGATAAAACATTGTCCTTTACAATTATAAAAGCTTTTTCCAAAAATCTACTACTCTGCTTGCATGTCAGCAGACTGGGGTAGATCCTGCTGAAATCCTATGTATTGAATGAATAGAGAATCCTTTTGATCGGGAAAATATCGTTTTTGAATCGAGAATTGCGTCGAATCGAAAAAAATCTATTTTGAATCGAATCGTGACCCCAAGAATCGATATTGAATCGAATCGTGGGACACCCAAAGATTCGCAGCCCTAAAAGTAATACAATATATGACATATTGTTAACACTCTTAAGAGTGGGGCCCTTTTGGATCCACGATCATTTTAGTGCGATTCTTTTTTTATTTTTATGTAATTTTTCAAAAAATAATGGATTAAAATCAATGTTGTTGGGAATTATTGACCTTAAGGCTCCAATTACTTCACATCAAATATTCCACTCTGAATTTTTTTTGAAACAAAATAATAATATGATCTCTTTTTAACATGACAGACCCTTTCGAGTCCCAGGGACCAAACTTTAGGGCAGTCCTAAAAGTTTAATCTATATATTGTATAGGTTTTGAAAATGAAAAATATCAAAATGGCCCCCGCATGCTTTAACTTTTCAGTGTGCGTCTCTGGTCTAAACAAATGTCTCTTTATTCAGTTGGCAATACATTGACTTAGACTTAGATTTCCTTTTATTGTCATTCAAATTTGAACTTTACTGTACAGATAAGAACGAAATTTCATTGCATTAGCTCGTTGTAGTGCAGGAGCACATACAGTACGTGTATGAGAGCGTGTTTAATATTGCTTTTCTTGTGCAGGCGGTGTGCTGCAGCGACATGGAGCACTGCTGTCCTTCCGGGTTCACTTGCACAGCAGGCGGCCGATGCATTCAGGGCCCTGAGTTTCTGTGACATCAATGGCAACAACTGAAAATACTCTTGTAACTGCTGCAACTGTGACTGTATGAAATAAAAAGGAAAAAAATCATATTATTTAGCTGATTTTTACATTATAATTGTATCATATATTTACAGTAGTACCTCAATTTACAAGCTTAAGCGGCTTTGAGACGGAACTCTTAATTCAAAACACTTGCATCTCAAATCAACGTCTACCATTGAAATTAATTTGGAATTTAATCAGTGCTTGCCCCTAAAACGGCACACTTTTAACTTGCTTTTTAAAAAGAAAAACTTTAGTTTTAGGTACATTGCGTAACAACACTACAATAGAATATACTACTAACATCTTTAGTAGATTTATGAAGTAATGTAACAATAATGTACAGTACCTGCTTCTCTGTCAAACACACCATCAGCAGCTTCCCCATATTTTCATGGATAAATGTCCACCATTTAGATATTATTTTAATATCCACGGCTGGCGTTCAGTATGGTGCAGACTAGCAGTGGTAGACTCCAACTGCTTCACCAAGTGAGCTAGCTACACGCTCGATCATGTTTTATATTATTAATTTTTTTAATTTAATGAAAACCATCCACTTCCTCTCAGCACAGTCTTTCACACGCTTTCTTCCTTCCCATTCTGGCAAAAACCAAAAGGTATGTCTATCTGTAGCTATTAACTAATGCTAGCAAGTAAGACCGGATGTTTTGGTAGGATCTTACGAGATTTACTGACATTTGCTACACCAACTGATAATGTGGATGCTTGAAACTCAAAATGTTTGATTGCTACTTAAAACATAAATAGCCAAGAAAAAAATGTTGGTGAACAATATTGAGGTGTATAATATATTTTAAATCTGCAGTTACCCAACTACAGTTCTACTTTTATTCATCTTATTATATTTGTTACTATTATTTCATTTCTACAATATTGTAGTGCATAACAGTACAAGACAAACATAAAGAAGGAACACAATCTTAAAGAACAGTGTCAATGTTCTTAAGTATTAAACTATTACCATCAACACCCAGACAAAAACTAAATTGTAAACATTAAATATTATAGAATAAAGATAAAAACATGTGCGTGGGCATAAACTTTTAGTACAAGGAAACAAAATGAATTACTTCATTTCCGGTATTTTCCAAGCGTCTGAAAAACATAAAATATTTGGCGCTGTGATGAGGTGGCGACTTGTCCAGGGTGTACCCCGCCTTCCGCCCAAATGCAGCTGAGATAGGCTCCAGCACCCACCGCGACCCTGAACGGGACAAGCGGTAGAAAATGGATAGATGGATTATAGAATAAAGATAAAAACATGTGCGTGGTCATAAACTTTTAGGAAAAGGGAAAAAAAGCGTCTTATTGTTAAGGAATTACTTCATTTCCGGTATTTTTCAAGCGTCTTAAAAACATTAAATATTATAGAATAAAGATACAAATATGTGCGTGGGCATAAACTTTTAGGAAAAGGAATGCAGCTGAGATAGGCTCCAGCACCCCCCATGACCCCGAAAGGGACAAGCGGTAGAAATTAAATGGATGGATGGAAACAAAAGTGTCTTGTTGTTAAGAAATTACTTCATTTCCGGTCTTTTCCAAGCGTCTTATTACGAAACGACTTCACTTCCGGTGTTTCCTCGGTCGCCCTGTGATTGGCTGACGCGTCTCCGCTCTGACGTATGACTCATCCTGTCCAAGATGGCGATACACCTGCTGTCACAGCTATGATCCGCCGCTTAAAACAGTTGAGAGCCCAGGAAACTTGAGTGATTAATTAACCGGCGGCGTAGAATCGGCCTTCGTCGTCCACCATGTCCGCAGAGGAGCTATCGGCCTCGGACAGCGAGGTCGTGTTGGCCGGCGCCGGAGAGCGCTGGGCACCGGTGGGCGCCGTGGCCAGCCCGGAGGAGGAGAGCGGCTCCGGCGGCCAGCCGAGGCAGCGAGGCTCCGTCGGCGAAGAGGAAATGGCGGTGCGGCTGATGAAGCTGGAGGAGGAACAAGAGCTGCTTAATTCCTCGCTGCTCGCACTCACGTCGCACTTCGCTCAAGTGCAGTTCCGCCTCAAGCAGATTGTCCACGCACAGAGCGAGGAGAAGGAGAAGATGCTCACCGAGCTGGAGGAGTTCGCCTTCAAGGGATGCCCGCATGTGGTGGGCAGCAGGGCCCGGGACGCGCAGCAGATCCACAACACGGTGGGTCAGCAACTTCCGGTCCGGATGGGCGGTGCAATTTATATTCCAGTCAAATTCGTTTTTCCTTCTTTTATTTTTTTCTTCCCCGACATTAGGCTTTGACATTTACTCAGAGTTACTGAAACATGAAATCAACTAATAAACCAGGGATGTCCAAAGTGCAGTCCGTGGGCCATTTGTGGCCCACAGATAACTTTTTTAACGACCTGCGGAACTTTGTAAAATGACTGTTAAAAAATAATTTAAAAATAAAAACTTACAAATTAAATGTAGTGGGAAAAAGTTGCAATGTTGACTTTAACAAACTTTTAACTGACTTTAAACTTAAACTTTTACTTTAAAATAACAAATAATCAATCAATTAAAATCAATGTCGTTATAAATTATTGACCTATTCAAGGCTCCAATTACTTCACACCAATAATCCGCTTTGAAATATTTTTTGAGAAAATATTGCATATTTTGTTTGCCATAAAAATTTAAAAAATTGCAACTAAAAATGGGCATAAAACAAAAAATTATGAAAAAATTATAATCGACAGATTTGAAGTTGATCTAGTGACTGAAGCGATGAAAGTTGAAAAAAAGTTTACAATAGAGGTGGGCGATACTTCAAAGTTTTGCATTTGTACTCTGGTATTAAAAACAGTGATATCTGAATGGATCCCACCACCTTCCACTTACAAGCCTCAATTAGCTGACATTAGGGCTGCAACGATTAATTGATTAATTTGATTATAAAAAAGCTTTGATTTATATTATGTTGCTTCGAATAATCGTTTGAGTGTAACTAATAAAAAAAAAGATAAAATCTTCTACTGCATAAAAGAAGGTAAAATAAGTTGAAAAAGAGGTAAAAGAAGGTAAATGTAAAATGTTAAAATAAGGTTAATAGAAGAAAATATTGATAAATATAAGGTAAACAAAGGTAAATATAAGGTAAACAAAGGAAAAATAAGTTAAATATATGGTAAAAGAAGGTAAATAAAAGGTCAAATGTAAAAACATTTAAAAAGTTAAATATAAGGTAAATAAAATGTAAAAGAAGTTAAATAGAAAGTAAATATAAGGTATTTTTAATTAGGTAATAAAAAGGTAATGTAAGTTAAAACATGTCAATAGAAGCCAAAAGGAGAGAATTAGAAGGTAAACAAAATGTAAATAGAAGGTAATGAGGATTATGGCAAGTAGATAAATCTTTGTTTATTCCAACTATTTTCCCTGAAATACACATGGAGGCTATAAAATGTATTTTATCCAATTACTCGATTAATTGAATAAACAAATCAATAGATTAATCGATGACTAAAATAATTGATAGCTGCAGCCCTACTAACTTATTACAAATACTTGCAGAACACAAATGAATGGAATCCGCATTGAGATCTACAGTTATACGTCTTTTTGGACATTTGATGAAAGGGTTATGTCACACAGATCAAAACAAATGTCTGACTGAAACCATTGCTGAGCAGATTAAAGCGGCTTTCCGTGTCATATGTTGCCATTCGCTCGCTGAAGTCTCCTACTTTAAGAAATTTTTCCTCTTTTATGACTTAGACTTAGACTTCCTTTTTATTGTCATTCAAATTTGAACTTTACAGCACAGATAAGAACGACATTTCGTTACATAAGCTCATGGTAGTGCAGATGACGTTAAAAAAAAAAAAGTCCCGCAGTCATGTTTGATGAAGGCAGGTGTGTACTCAGTGAATGTGTACTCCCTGTTCTTCACGTTTAACATGGCTCTTTATTTGTCCCTTGCATGCTTCGCCTGCAGGGGGACCTGGTGAGTAAAGAATCAAACATTGCTCGGGGTTTCCACGAGACGCATTTGTGTCAGGGACGTGCTGACGATGTCTGTTTGTCTTTCAGACGGAGCGAGAGAAGCGCGAGCGCCTGGAGGCTCAGAGAGAGAAACAAAAAGATCTCATTCTCCAGCTGAAGACCCAGCTGGACGACCTGGAGCACTTTGCCTACCAGGAGGGCAGCTACGACTCTCTGCCACAGTCTGTGGTCCTGGAGAGACAGAAGGTGGGGAGCGCCGCCTACTGTTCAACACTCGCCGTGGTTGTTGCTTCCCGTTTGTAACCACTGGCGTTCTTCAGGTCATCATTGACGAGCTGATCAAGAAGCTGGACGTCAACCTGAACGAAGACATCGGCGACCTGACGCCGGAGGAGCTGCGGCACCGAGTGGACGCCGCCATCGCGCAGATCGTCAACCCGGCCCGCGTGAAGGAGCAGTTGGTGGACCAGCTGAAGACGCAGATCAGAGACCTGGAGATGTTCATCAACTTCATCCAGGGTACAAAGTGGACTCCCTTTGGAAGCTTCTGTGGGTGTATTGACCTGGAGTGTTGTTCCCACAGATGAGGTAGGCAACCCTCTCCTGTCTGACGGCCCACACAGCCAGCAGCCTCAAGCGGCCGCCGCCAAGCCCAGGACCCCTGGGGTGAAAAGGACAGGTTTGTTTGAACCGAGAGGTTTAGTTTTGTAGAAGTTGGCCCCCTTATCATGGCAAATATTCAAATAACACTGCCATTTGTGTGTGCCCTAAAAATATTTGTTTGTGCCGTTCCGGTTTCTAAGTTATTCCAAAATACATTTTCTAACAAGTGATGTCATCCAGCCCCCCACCACCTTGTCAAAATCTCACCAAACTTGCTACGTTTGTTCTGTAAAAATGTTTTGTCTAACTTTTATAGCTTTTATGTTATTGAATGTTTTATTATTCATAATCAGCACGCTTATCTTTTCAGAATCTCTCCAAACGTGTCACAAATGTTTGTGTTGCAATTTTTTGTGGTGTAACTATATTATAGATTTTATGTTAACGTTTTATTATTCATAACCAGCCTTTCACACTTTGTCGAAATCTAACCAAACTTGTCTCAAAAGATTGTGCTACCTTTGGGCTGCAAAATGTTTTGTCTAATTATTATAATTTTTATGTTTTTTGCTGTTTTATTATTCATAATCAGCACCCCCATCTTGTCAAAATCTACCCAAACTTGTCTCAAACGATTGGGAAACGACTGTGCTGCAAAATGTTTAGTCTAACTATTATAGTTTTTATGTTATTTATTGTTTTATTATTCATAATCAGCCCCCCACCATGTCAAAATCTCACCAAACTTGCTATGTTTGTTCTGTAAAAATGTTTTGTCAAACTTTTATAGTTTTTATGTTATTGAATGTTTTATTATTCATAATCAGCACCCCCACCGTGTCAAAATCTCTCCAAACGTGTCCCAAATGTTTGTGCTGCAATTTTGTTTTGTCTAAATATATTATAGTTTCTATGTTATTAATGTTTTATTTTTCATAACCAGCCTTCCCCACCATGTCAAAATCTCCCCAAACTTGTCTCAAAACTTTTGTGCAACAAAATGTTTTGTCTAACTATTATAGTTGTTATGTTACCGGTATTTATTGTTTTATTATTCATAATCAGCACCCACACCTTGTCAAAATCTAGCTAAACTTGTCTCAAACGATTGGAAAATGATTGTGCTGCAAAATGTTTTGTCTAACTATTATAGTTTTTATGTTATTTATTGTTTTATTATTCATAATCAGCCCCCAACCCCATGTCAAAATCTCACGAAACTTGCTACGTTTGTTTTGTAAAAATGTTTTGTCTAACTTTTATAGTTTTTATGTTATTGAATGTTTTATTATTCATAATCAGCACCCCCACCGTGTCAAAATCTCTCCAAACGTGTCCCAAATGTTTGTGCTTCAATTTTGTTTTGTCTAAATATATTATAGTTTCTATGTTATTAATGTTTTATTTTTCATAACCTGCCTTCCCCACCATGTCAAAATCTCCCCAAACTTGTCTCAAAACTTTTGTGCTACAAAATGTTTTGTCTAACTATTATAGTTTTTATGTTATTTATTGTTTTATTATTCATAATCAGCAACCCCACCTTGTCAAAATCTCTCCAAGCTTGTCCCAAATGTTTGTGCTACAAAATGTTTTGTCTAACTATTATAGTTTTTATGTTATTTATTGTTTTATTATTCATAATCAGCACCCACACCTTGTCAAAATCTAGCTAAACTTGTCTCAAACGATTGGAAAATGATTGTGCTGCAAAATGTTTTGTCATAAACGTTTGGGCAGATTTTGACAAGGTGGGGGCTGTTTAACACATTATCAACATAAGAACTATAATAGTTTAAAAAAAAACAATTTTTACAACAAACGTTTCGGACTATTTTGGGGGGGGGGGATTTTGACAAGGTGGGGGGCTGGTTATGAATAAGAAAACGTTAACATAAAATCTATAAAACGTTTATGACATAAAAACTAAAATAGACAAAACAATTTTGAAGCATAAACGTTTGGGACAAGTTTGGGCAGATTTGACAAGGTGGGGGGGATGAATATGAATAACACATTATCAACATATGTAAAACTTTTTTAACATAAAAGCTATAATATAATATATACTAAATGGCCCAGTGGTTAGAGTGTCGGCCCTGAGATTTGTAGGTTGTGAGTTTAAACCCCGACCGAGTCATACCAACGACTATAATATTGGGACCCATTACCTCCCTGCTTGGCACTCAGCATCAAGGGTTGGATTTGGGGGTTAAATCATCAAAAATGATTTCCGGGCGCGGCCACCGGTGCTGCCCACTGCTCCTCTCACCTCCCAGGGGGTGAATAAGGGGATGGGTCAAATGCAGGGGACACATTTTACCACACCTAGTGTGTGTGTGACAATCATTGGTACTTTAACTATATCTTTAATAATAGTTTAAAAAAAATTGTAGAACAAACGTTTGGTACAATTTTGGGGGGGATTATGACAAGGGGGGGGGGGGGGTGCTAGTTATGAATAATAGCATGTAAACATAAAATCTATAACACGTTTATATCATAAAAACTCAAATAGACAAAACAATTTTGAAGCATAAACGTTTGGGACAATTTTGTACAGATTTTGACAAGGTGAGGGGGGTGGTTATGAATAACACATTATCAACATACTGTATATAAAAAATGTTTTACATAAAAACTATAATAGTTCAAAAAAAGAATTTGTAAGACAAACGTTTGGGACAATTTTGGAGGGATTTTGACAAGGTGGGGGTGCTGTTTAGAAATAATAGCATGTAAAAATAAAATCTATAACACGTCTATATCATAAAAGCTAAAATAGACAAAGCAATTTTGAAGCAGGGCAGCACGGTGGAATAGGGGTTAGTGTGTGTGCCGCACAATACGAAGGTCCTGGGTTCAATCCTGTGTGGAGTTTGCATGTTCTCTCCGTGACTGCGTGGGTTCCCTCCGGGTACTCTGGCTTCCTCCCACCTCCAAAGACATGCACCTGGGGATAGGTTGATTGGCAACACACACAAAAAATTGGCCCTAGTGTGTGAATGTGAGTGTGAATGGTGTTCGTCTATCTGTGTTGGCCCTGCGATGAGGTGGCGACTTGTCCAGGGTGTACCCTGCCTTCCGCCTGAATGCAGCTGAGATAGGCTCCAGCACCCCTGTGACCCCGAACGGGACAAGCGGTAGAAATGGATGGATGGAATTTTGAAGCATAAACGTTTGGGACAACTTTGGGGAGATTCTGACATGGTTGGAGGGGATGGTTATGAATAACAAAACATTACTAATAACATAAAAAACATTATATTTTGAAAAAAAAAATGTTTTCAGCACAAACAAATGGGATAATTCTGGGAATATTTTGACAAGGTGGGGGGGCTGGTTGAGGTCACTCGTCAGAAAATGTATTTTAGAATCACTTAAAGTAAACATTTTACACCACAAAAGAATTGCAGTGTTATTTTGATATTTGCAACAATAAGGGGGCCAAGTTGACCCAGGTGTTAGTGTGACCTGTGACCTACACGTTAGACTTTGTTGTGTTCTATGGCTGCAGTGGACCCGGAGCAGGCCCAGAGGATGCGAGAGACGGGTCTGCAGCTGATCCAGAAGGCGCTCGCCGTGCTGCAGATCTTCGCCGCCAGCCAGTTCGGCTGCTCGACCAACCAGGTTCCCGCGAGCATGTGGCCTCAGGAGTCCGGACAGCGGGACTACGGTCCTCTGCTGCAGCGTCTGGAGGCGGCGGCGGAGAAGGTGCGAGTGTTGGGCTCGCGCAGGCAGCCGGCCCTCGAGCACGTGGTCAACTACACCAGCAACTCTGCGCTGGGGCCTCGGGACGAGCTGACGGCGTGCGTGAGGAAGGAGCTGGCGATGGCGCTGAAGGACTTGTTGGCTCACGGTCTGGTGTCGCCGTCGCAGGCCGTCAGCCTGGTGTTGGCGCCCATCTCCTGCCTGCTGCCATTCAAGGCCACCTCACAGTCCATTCATCCCTGGGAACTCTTCGTCAAGTACTACCACTCCAAAAACGGCAAAGCATTCGCCGAGTCGCCGGCCCGCCAGCTGTCGCAGTCCTTCAGCCTGCCTGTAGGGGGCAACCCGGTCAGCGTCACCCCCAAACAGTCTCTGCTTTGGGCCGTGCACACCGTGCTGAAGGAGCACGGGCGCTACAAGCGAGGGCCGGACACGGAGTTCAAGGCGCTGGTGTGCATGGCACTCAACGAGCAGCGCCTGGTGTCCTGGCTCAACCTGCTGTGTAAGGCGGGGACGCTCGTGCACCCGCACTACCTCTCCTGGAGCTACATGGCGCAGACCGGCTTCGAGGGCGCCCTGCGCATCCTGGGACGCATCAGCCACCTCAAGTTTCACCTCCCCGTAGACCTGGCCGTGCGACAGCTGAACAACATCAAGGACGCTTTCTGAAGCCTGCAAACTTTGAGTACAAGCGGCTCTTTGAACGTAGCATCAACGCGAGCAAGATGACGGCGCTGCACCATTTAGCAAATCCTCCTGAAAATGTCCATGACTACGATAAACTGTGTAGTTGCCTTTGACTCGAAGTGACCTCACCTTCTTCCTGAGCTTTATATTCAACAACATTCCTGTGCTAGCGGCAGTAGACGTGTACAGTAATCACTACTGTAATGTGGCCGTCAATCCAAGATGGACGCCCTCGCACCTGCTGCTTTTAGTTTGAAAAGGAGCAAGGAGTGCTGCTTTGTTTGAAGTCTCGCAGTTCCGCTTCAAACCCTCATTCAGGTTCAAACGGATTTAATTTGACGATAAATGTTATGTTATGTTACATGACTGTAGTAAAACTGTTTGCTTTTGTTTTATCCTGAGTAGCAAGTAAGGGTGTGAATCTTTGGGGACCTAATGATTTGATCCGATTCCTGGGGTGACTATTCAATTCAGAATCGATTCTCGATTCAACACGGTTCTCGATCCAAACCGATTCTCGCAATATGTTATTTGGTATATTAATTATATTAAGACTTTTTCAAAACAGGTCTGAGGTTAGAAAAGCTCCTTCTGGTTGCATGGAGATGGCCTATGACCGTCTTTTAAAAAAATTATTCTTACAAAAAAATGATTCTTAGAAAAAAAAGTTAAAATATATATTTTTTTAAATCAATTTTTGAAAATTATAAATCTATTTAGAACCGGGATGAATAAGATTTTTGATTAGGTGAGAATCTATGTTTTGTGCACCCTATAATGAAGTACCATATCTTCTCCCTGAATGTAAAAACAGCTGATGCTATTAAAGTACTGTAGTGATATCCACGCTAAAACATATTTTTTGTGCAACAGGAAACCTATTTGATCATTGACAGTTTGATAGATCATGTTTATGCCAACTGTTATTTGCCCTGTGATGCTGGTATTTATATACACAATTATTTATTGAAGCATGTTTTAGCTTTAAAGGTGAACCATTGCAGCATATATTCATTGTTCAGTCTAGTAACAGTAGCCAGGCTGATTGCTGTAATGCAACTATTCATAATATTACTGTATTATGTCTTCATCTCAAACACTAAACATATATCAAAATATTTAATTTATATTTTCCACATTGTCATTCTGTTTCATGCATTTGTGGAGCAATTTTAAACTGATTAAATATGTTTTTGTTGTGCTTCTTATGAGTAATCATTTTATTTTACTGCAGATTCAACATTATTAAGGGCTTATTAATTAAATGGTGAAGAAAAAATGTCACCGGTCCAATTGTGAAGAATGTCACATATCACCTATCATCTCCACAGTTAGGGATGTAACGATAAACGGTATTATGATAAACTTCTTATAGTTAGTATTACCATTTCAAATTAAAATGATCGTAAAACCGATTGATAACACTCAAATAAACTCACAGACCGGTAACACTGCTTATACCTAGTGCAAGTGCTAGCATGAAAACAAGAGACATTACCATCCTTCCCCACTAAGAAACAACACTCCCCAATCTAAACTTATACAAACACATTACTGTCTGAGCAACTAGATATATAATTGTGTACGTTAAACCTACAGAATGTGCTCTCAGACAAAGAGATGGATCAATACTTGAAGCAATACAACAGCGGGAAGTGAATTGCAGAAATGTGACCATCGTGAACGAATCGAGCCTTTTGAACGTTTCTTTTAAGTTAACAATTAGAAGAGATTCGCAGTTTTTAGCCGTTTTCATGCACATGCAGATACAATGTCACCCGAATGGAAACTGGACTAAAAAATGAAACTTTTTAAAACTAGTTTTATTTACATTTTTTTGCTTGTTTATTGTTTTTAAAATGTTACTTCAAAAAAAAAAAAACATTTTATGGTTCATTGTTCTGATGTAGGTCAAGTGGACACACACTAAGCAGGGTAGTAAAATTTTGTATTTACATTCTTATGTCCACATTTTTATTCTAATTTTATTTACACTTTTACATTTTATGCTTACTTTTTGTGTATTCTTTTTTTTATCAACATTAATAAAATGTTACAAAATGATTTAGGTTTGTGAAAAATTTTAAATAGTGATATCGCTGTCAAGCCTAGGAATATGGGACCAACTTCAAGAATATTTACAGTAAAAACAAAAAATGCAATTAATAGCCAATATTTCAATCCAATCCAATCCACTTTATTTATATAGCACATTTAAACAACAAAATGTTTCCAAAGTGCTGCACAACAATATTAAAAACAATATTAAAATATTATCCTTAGCTCCACCAATGACTGAATAAAAACAAAAAATAAATACATATAAAACCAATATAAAATAAATATGATTAAAAACGACAGTAAATAGAAATCAACATTTTAAAAACCCAGAGGATAACAGAGGACCACACAACTCACGTAGTGTTAAAAGCCAAAGAATAAAAGTGGGTCTTAAGACAAGACTTAAAACACTCCACTGTGGGAGCAGTTCGAACATGGAGGGGCAGAGTGTTCCAGAGCTCAGGGCCGACCACAGAGAAGGCCCTGTCTCCCCTGGTTTTAAGTCTGGTCTTGGGCACCACGAGCTGGAGCTGGCTCTCGGACCTCAGAGCGCGCCCAGGAGTGTAAATTTGGATGAGGTATGAGATATAATGAGGTGCCAGTCCATGTAAAGCTTTAAAAACAAACAGCAAGGTTTTAAAATCAACTCTAGAATGAACATGGAGCCAGTGCAAACTCTCAAGAATTGGGGTTATATGCTGGCGTTTCCTGGCCCCTGTTAAAAGTCGTGCTGCCGCGTTCTGGACTAACTGCAACCGGGAGAGTGCATTGCAGTAGTCCAGGCGACTTGAAATAAAAGCATGCACGACTTGTTCAAACAGGAAGACGAAGATGATAAAAACACGATTTTAAAACGCCATTGACTTGTTTGTCAAGTTTAAAATCACTGTCTATAGTGACGCCAAGGCTGGTGACTTTGGGACGCACATAATTTTGCAATGGTCCCAAGTCAGTGAGGGCCGGACCAAAAACTAAAATTTCCGTTTTTCCCTCATTCATTATTAAAAATTTCAGAATAATTCTTACCAATACAGTAATATTTGTGTAAACTTAAATTATTCTGATCCACATCGTATCTAATGACAGCTACCAATAATTGTTATGTTGCTTAAAAAACAGCAAAAAATATACTATAAAAAGTATTAAACTATAAAAACAAGCCAATGTTTTGAACGGCTCTTTGAAAGGAACGGCTTCACAAGAGCCAGCTCCCTTCAAAGAGCCATAAAGCCCATCTCTAGTGACGTCACATAAACTGGACATGACGCACGCAACACACGTTTATTATTTATCATAAACAAACATATTCAAACACTCAGATAAACATAACAATGATTTTAGGTAGCAAGAGCAATATTTACTATATGACATATTTAAGCTTCCAAAAAAGTATTATGTGTGGTTTTTTATAGTGTTTTTTTTTTTTTTTATAAATAAAACGTGGTTATAAATGTGCATGAGTACTTTTTCCAGCACAACAATACCGTGATAATAAATGCATATATAACAGTATACTAAAGAATGGCGGCATATAAACAGACTTCCGGAAGTGACGTTTCCATATGAGGGTCAAAGTTGACAGAAACCTATACTACTTCCTTTCCTGCCATTGGAGGCCGTAGAACAGCATCAGTGAGTGAAAATTCCCGTGCAATAATCTTGAAACATCGCGTTGAATCGTGGCACTTTAAATGTTTCATCGCCGCGGACATAAAATATAAACCGTGTTACACTCGACAAGATTGTCATGTTGCTGAATTTATGGCAGATAAGGCATGAAAAGTATCCTTTATTGCGAGGCTCGCCCAGCGTTCATTCCAACATGGCGGCCTTCCTAATGTAACCACACTTTTAACAGATTAATTAAAACAAAAATATATATCTTGGCAGGAACGCGCTATGCAACGTTTCCCAAAAGTGTTAATATTGTTCCAGAATATACGTGTGTGTTGGTCAAGAATCACAAACGTCGCTGTTAGCCCCAAAAAGCTAATGCTAACATAGCTCACTCGTCAGTTAGCAGCGAGACTGGTGTTACTTTGTGTATTTGTCATGTTGATTAAGTGTAAAATGATTACCTGTTGGTTGTTGCATCCAGGCATGGGCAAGTTTATGAAGCCTGGGAAGGTGGTGATGGTCCTCGCTGGACGCTACGCCGGCCGCAAAGCTGTCATCGTGAAGGTAAATAAACTTTGCTGACCTTAAATGTAGGCTTGTCACAATACCTATATTTCCGTGCCAGTACTAACATGTATTTCGATAGATTTCAAAATAAAGGGGACCACAAATGGCTTTATTTAATAGAAAAAAATATACGCTAAACATACGTTTTTTTACTCTAATCAAGGAAAACTGTTGACATGAAATAAGACAGTGAACATACTCTAGTGCTTTTCTTTTATTAGTAAGGAAGTAAACGGGTTGCAAAGGCTCCTAAATTATGAGGGACAAGTGGTGGAAAATTGATTATTAATCTACTTGTTCATTTACTGTTAATATCTGCTTGCATCCTGTTAGAACATGTTCTATCTACACTTCTGTTTAAATGTAAAAATCACTTATTCTCCTGGTGTTTGGATGTCCTACATAGGTTTTGGGTGATACTACAAATGCAGGTGTGGTTCCAATATCAAATAGTTTCAGGGTCATACATTGGTCATAATTAAAGTTTTCCTATGAGCAGGGATGTTTTCCTTTAGATCATAAACAATAACAAAATATGTTGTGATTTAAAAAATATCAATGTAATCATTGATTATATATATGGCTCTTGTACTTGGTATCGTTACAGTCGCTATTTGTATAGATCCACCCATTGGTTTATATTCAGGAGCGCCAGCTTGCTGTTAGCGGTTAGCTATTGTATCCCCATATGGTGTTTAGTGAAGCATGTTTAGCTATTCCTCGTCCTGCAGGAATGATACTTGTAATGAAAAAAATTGTCCCCATGGAGACAAGAATATATGATATAGAAGTAGATAAATACTGTGGAGGGATGTTAGCCGCATGCTGGCTATGTTGAAAAGCACTGCTTGCAGAGCGGCACTTCAGTGTTTATAACTTTACCTTTGTTTGCTTTGAAGACACAAATATTTCAATAGTAAGGAAGCAAACGTGTTACAAAGGCTTCTTAATTATGAGGGACAAGCGGTAGAAAATTGATAAATCTACTTGTTCTTTTACTGTTGATATCTGCTTACTTTCTGTTTGAACATGTTCTATCTACACTTTTGTTTAAATTCTCCTGGTGTTTGGATGTCCTACATAGGTTTTGGGTGATACTACAAATGCAGGTGTGGTTCCAATACCAAATAATTTCAGGTCATACATTGGTCATCATTAAAGTTCTCCTGTGTCCAGGGACGTTTTCCATAGTTTCTAAACAATAATATTTTGTATTTAAAAAAATATATACATGTAATTATTGACTTTATATGGTGACTCTTGTAGTCTATTTGTATAGAGCCACCCATTTGTTTATATTCAGGAGCGCCAGCTTGCTGTTAGCGATTAGGTATTGTATCCTACTACGGTGTTTAGTGAAGCATGTTTAGCTATTCCTTGTCCTGCAGGGATGATACTTGTAAGAAATAACGTTTATTTGTCGCTATGGAGGCAAGAATTAGTGATATAGAGGTAGATAAATACTGTGGAGGGATGTTAGCCGCATGCTGGCAATGTTGAAAGGCACTGCTTGCAGAGCTTCAGTGTTTATAGTTTTACCTTTGTTAGTTTTGAAGACAAAATACGTCCATTCTCCCTCTTCTGTCTTCATTCTGTTACGTGTGTTTTTGACTCTGCTCATATTACCAGCAATGTCACTGTTGCTCCATCATGTCCACGACAAAAAAAAAGTATTGTATTTTTGAAAGGCAGCATAGTGCCTTTGTGTGACTTTATTAGCGCCAGTATACCGTACAACCATACTATGTCACAGTATTATTGACTCTACTTTTATTTTAGAACTTTCTTACAATCTTTCATTGCATCCTGGTCAGGTTTCAGCATTTATGGCATGTCAAGGAGATAGCTTTTCATTGGACAATATCTACATTTAGAACGTAGTGGGGAAAATAAGTATTGAATCCCTTCCTAATTGTGTAAGTTTACTTAGAAAATTGAAAGTTCTGTGTTTCCCCCCCAACATAACCTGCTTATAAATGTTTTAGTATGACAGACATGCATGTAACATTTAACCCTTTATTGCTCTTTTCCTCCCAAGAATATCGATGATGGCACGGCCGACCGCCCTTACAGCCACGCTCTGGTCGCAGGCATCGACCGCTACCCCCGCAAAGTGACCAACAGCATGGGCAAGAAGAAGGTTGCCAAGAGATCCAAGATCAAGGCTTTTGTCAAAGTGTTCAACTACAACCACCTCATGCCCACCAGGTAAGCACCTTGCTGAACGATGTGAGGGAGAAGTTTCTTGATCAGACTCCCAACAAAGTGACTCAATAAGTGTCTGATTCAGACATGCTTCTATTTATTGACAAACAGAAAATGACTGCTGTGTGAATGAAGTACAGTTACCGTCTATTAGGTTCTAGCCATACAAATGTAACACAAATAGCTTACTTTGCATTTTTCTTTGTCAGAGTAGCTGTAATAGTGATGTTACTCTGGCAGTCGTGAAGGCCAACTCTTAACCTGGTAGATGAGGTTCAGTGTGTCCCACAGAACAGAAATCTGTGGCTGCTGGGGCGCTGTCAAAGTGACGCCATTGCCTAATGTGTGTAATTGGCTATGAAGCATGTATAATATTTGAAAGGCTAAAACAATTATACTTAAAAACAAATCTTAGTTTTTGTGTCAACATCTTTTTCTTGTCACATTGTATTGTTTTGCTGCAGTTTCCTGCTTATTTTACTAGAATCTAACACGTTGCACTATGTACACCCCTGGATTATTTACACTAGTAGTGTCCCAATCTTGAATTAATATTAGTCCTTAAATCATAACAGTCAGATGATATTGGCTTGCATGTAAAATGTGTGATGGATAGATAGTACTTTATTGATTCCTTCAGGAGAGTTCCCTCAGGAAAATTTAAATGTGTGATATCATGTGCGATACAATCAGTCCTGCAGGGTGTTGACTTGTGCAAAGCTGGACAGCCAGATAACATCCTCCAATAAGCACACTATTTCTTCCATTTAATTCAAGTCATTTTCAAAAATATAAACATGCTTGCCTACAGGCCACTAGGAGTGCATGCATAATAATCACTGAGCAATATTGCAGTGTAAAACTTATACTTAGACAAACTTTATTGATCCACAAGGGAAATTGTTCCACACAGTAGCTCAGTTACAAAGGATGGAAAGGATAATGCACACAAGGAGCACATTTGTCAATATGAATATCAAATAAGTATAATTGCATATTACTTACACATACTAAATCTCTATAATGGAAAGTATCTGGTAACAAACGTATCTGCATCATTTAACTTACTGTCATGAGCTTAACTTCATGAATTATTGTGGCCATGAGGTGTTACCATAAACAATTACCACTCCATTTTAACTTAAAGACTGCATAAGTCCATTCCAGATAGTTAATAATAAACAGGTTTGTGTTTTTCGTACATACCATTGTTCTGATTGACTAATTTCACTTAATCAAACCTTTTATAACATTTCACACTAAATATAAATATGTATGATTCCTGCTGATAATGTATTGTTAATATTGATGTTGACCAATACTAAAGGCTTTAAAAAGCACTAGAAGTATAACATGTATTTTTTTTTTAATTTGCAGATACTCTGTGGACATTCCTCTGGACAAAACTGTTGTCAACAAGGACGTATTCAGGGATCCTGCTCTCAAATCCAAAGCCAGAAGGGAGGCTAAGGTCAAGTTTGAAGAGAGGTGAGACACTTTATTGGGAATATTTGTACTTTGTCTACTCGCAAAACTATCACCTAAATGTATAAATAATATATACTTTGTTTGCAGGTATAAGACGGGCAAGAACAAGTGGTTCTTCCAGAAGCTCAGATTCTAAATTCCCTCAGTTTCACTAATAAAAAGGTAAAAAAGATTTGTGTGCAGCATCTTTGAAGACTAGTCAAATGGAGTCAAATGGAGTTTATTGTAAAAACATGCTAACTGAAGGTAACAGCACATACAATGAAAGGACTAAAAGACAAGCTGACGGACATTTTGTCAGCAGGCACTTAGACGAGATTTAAAAACTTCTGAGAACTGGAAGACTGCTGACAAATTTCATAGGAAGGAGCAAAACATTTAAAAATTAAATAATGTTCTCACAATAAACTAGTGCAGACATTCAGCTTTGCTCTAATCTCCAGCGTTTTTGTGCAGTTCAAACTGGCTTATCCCACCTGGAAGCCTCTCAGGAGTGCAAAGTGACGTCAGCAGTGTTGTGGCGCCCCCTTTTGGTCCACAACCATGATGACGTGTCAATGTAACAGTTTTAAAAACAAGGATTGCAGCTCAGCACTCCTAAGCCACAACTACAGTTATAGGAAGAGTAACATTGTGCTATATATGTATTCTATATATATATATATATTTTGGTAAACACACCAAACATTGCATACTGTTCATATTGCTCCAGATTCTGATGTTGCCATGACGACCACTCAGTGGCGAGAGGAAAGGAGTGCTTTAGTGGTTAGAAGGAATTATGGGATGTAACTGTTGTACTACTTTGTGCAAAGAAACTAAACCACCAGCGGTGCCCATTCACTCGCCTTGCGTCCATACTGTGAAAGACACAAGAGAGGGTGTCAACAAGCTGAGAAACTTCTGGAAAGCGACATCGTCTTTTTAAACCAGAGGTGTCCGAAATGAAAAATCAAAGTATGCTGCGGCCATTTTGATATTTTTCATTTTTAAAACCAGTTAAAAAAATGTAACCTTAAGATCTGACTGGGTAGTTGAAGTAAAACTTTTTTTTTTTTTTTACATTTTATGCCTTTTTTTGTCAAAGAAATGCTTTGTTTTTTAATGACTAAAACATTGCAATATTTTCCTTCAAAAATCAAAATTTAATATTTGATTTGAAGTAATTCATTACATTTTAATTCATTATTTTGTTGAGCAATGACAATACACAAAAAATCCCACTAAAATTATTGTGGGTTCAAAAGGGTCATAAAAGTGTTAAGTCATACATTATATTTTTTTCAACACTTAAATCACTAGAGCAACTTCAGATTTGTCGGTCAATTTTAAGTTTGTATATTTATTTATGTTTTTTAAATTTGTTTGATTTACGCCTTTTTTGTCAAGAAAACCTTGTTTTTTTATCTGCCAAACAATAGTAGTGCAAATGTTTTTATTTTTGAATTAATGACTATTTTTAAACATTAAAAATATCTTTAAAAATATTCCCTCCACCCCCCAAAAAAATCTGTCTTGTCCAGCTAAGTAAATGTTTGGGTAGAATTTTATTAAACAAAACCAGTTTTATTTTAAGTAATATAGAAACGTATCAGATCTGTTTATTTTATAGAGGAATGTCGTTAATCAAGGAACTGGAACCCAATGTTATTAAAGTATTGATTTTGAATAGTGAATCGAATGGTTGCCCCAAAAATCGAATCGTGTGGTGGCCGAAGATTCACAGCCCCACAAAATATGGGATATTTTCCCCAAAATATTTAAGCGGAATATTTGATGTGAAGTATTTGGAGCCTTGAAAAGGTCAATAATTCATAAAATTGACTTGAATTAGTAACTTTTGAGCAAGTTTTTTGTGTTATCAGACTCAACATTGCAACTTTTTCTCCTTACATTTCTGTTTTATTCCACTTTTTTTGTTTCTACCCAATTGTATTTTTAGAAAGTGTCACAGCCCGTTAAAAAAATGAGCTGTGGGCCGCACCTTGGACACCCCTGATTTAAAAGGAACTTAAAGTACACAAAGTCACCTGTATATCAGTAAGCTCTTTGTAGAACCTCTTGGCCAGGTCGGGTCCATTCTGCATGGTCGGGATCTCATACGTCTGATGGACAAAAAAGGTGTGTGAGGTCTTTTCTGGCTCTAGCACAAGGGGGAAAATAACTGACCTTCCCCTTGTAGAGAAGGCTGCCCACTGGACACACCACACATGCGGTCCCGGCCCCAAACACTTCCAGAACCTGTCCTGAGTCCACAGCTCCCAGCAGCTCCTTCATGCTCATCGTGCGCTCTGTCACCTTAAACTCACACTGACAACAAACATCATCAAGCTACTTGCTGCTTCTGGTCCACATGGTAGTTTGCTCACCCAGGTTCTGGCCAGGTCCAGCAGAGACTGTCTGGTGACTCCAGGCAGGATGATGCCATCCAGCGGTGGTGTCAGCAACTCCTTCTCTGCTTACACAAAACAAAACTGCTCTTATTTTCTGACACTTTCAGCGTGCAAACAAAGATGTGTTTTAACCTCCGTTCTTGTTGGTCCAGTAGATGAAAAGGTTCATGGTGCCGACCTCCGTGATCTCCTCCTGCTCGCCGTACAGCCACAGCACCTGCTGGCAGCCTCGCTGCACTGCCTCGTTCTGCACCGCGATGGTTGGACCGTAGTTCCTTAAAGACAATGAAGATCAATCTTGGTCATCATCATTTTGTTGTTTTACTGTCCTAAACAGTGGTGTCCAAAGTGTGGCCCAGACCGAATTTTGTTGGCCCGCAGCATATTGTCGGGGGGAAAAAATGGACTGTAATGAGAAAAAGCTGATAAATAATATACTTAGTTACTTATAACACAGAGCTGACAACGTTTTTTCTTTAAATATATATGTAATCTGTTTTTAGTATTTTATTTTTATTTATTTTTTAATTAAAAAATCTCAAAATGGCCCCTATCAGTATGCAACCCTCGGTGGAAAAAGTTTAGACACCCCTGATCTAAAATATTACAAGCTTGCAAAATATAACAAAATAAAAATATGGTTGGTTATGAATTAATTGATTTGAAAAATTACAACTGTTAAATGTGTAACTGAACATACATTTTTTTGTACAGGCAGAATTTTTGACACACTAGGTTATACAGTTTATTTAATTCTTACAGGGAAAAACAATGTAGGAAAAAAGCAAAACAAATCGGAATGTAATGAGAAAAAGCTGAAATGTTCTTATAATTAATATTACTGTACATAATCACCTATAACACAGAGCTGACACAAAGGTTCATCTTTAAATATATATATATTCTGTTTTAAACTAAATATCAAAATGACCCCAGCACACTTTGACTTAAAGAGAAAAGGTTGGACACCCCTGCATCATTACATCAGCACATGCAATTCCAATTATAATCCACCAGAGGGCGCTGTTTTACTGGATTTCTATGAACGTGTTGGGTTGTTGAGGTCACATCTTCCAATGCAAAGCAGTAATAGGTATTTGAATTAGGATTGGGTATTGTCTTCACAATACTTGAATACAGTATTGTGATATTCTACATAGTTCATTGCATTACCTTTGATAACAGTAATAATTAATAAAAAAAAGTAATTCAAATGATCGATCCATTGCCATTTTGCAATTGTACAGAAAGTGGATCAAGTTTCTTCAGCTATAATCCGCCCATAAAAATAAAAAAATGATATTAAGACTTTAAAAAAATTAATCAATATAGCGTTAGAAAAAGTGTAGCGATATATATTGTCATATCAATATTTTTTACCACACTTAATTCAAACAATTCATTAGGTACACAATCGAGTGAGACTCCAAAAATAATAATGCTCACTCGAAATATTAGAAGGGTCTATTTCTGCTCTATAGTAAATTTATTTTCAGGAAATAATCCATGAATCTGAATTTGTGAACAGGATAAATCTGCTGAATACATAAACATTTGTAATTTTTACATAAATTGATGGAGGGTCAAATGGGACAGAATTAAATAAAATAATACATATCAAAATAATTACCTAAATGTGTCAATTAGATAAATAATTAAAATGATTACGACTATATAAATATATTTAATTATTTCATGAACATGTTTTTTATCTGTCAAACTCAGCCGTCAAAGTCGGTGGGCGGGGCTAACACCTGAATGGTTACCCAGCACGTTCACTTGTCTGTAGACCTGGAACCAGAGCTGCGGCCGAGTACTGGTAAATATCTCGGTCTGAAAGTGCGGAAATAACTCCAACAACTGGAATAAATTCCTCTACGTTTAGCGCTACATGCTTTGGGTCAGCAGCTCTTGCTTCTTGAATATCTACCAGCAACTCCTCAAAAAGTACAAGTATAGCCGCCATGTTTGCAAAGACTTCCAACGTTCCACAACAATCTTTGGACAAGATTCCAGTTAGTCCCGCCCCCTGACTTTGATGGCTGAGTTTGACGGATCAAATAAATTCATGAAGCGCTGACTCACACGTTCATGAAATAAATACATTATTCAATCATGGAATAATTAATTTAAACATGAATTAATTCAATTGTGAAATCAATCATTAAAATGTAGAATCAATAAATACATGATTAAATAAATTGTGAAATCATTACATTTTGAAGTAAATAATTAAAACATTAAATAATTAATTAAATCATGAAATAATTTGTGAAGTAAACAAATTGTGAAATAAATAATTAAAACCTCAAATAAACATAAAATAATTGGGTCATAAAATAATTAAGTATTGAAATAAGTAAATTGTCTAATATTTATTAAATAGTAATTGAATAACACATATATGTATTCAATTCAGATTTATTTAATCAATGACACGTTAAAATTACTATTTAAAGATCTATTTGTTTTTTTCTGTTTCATAAATAAAACATGAAATCTTTAATTAAATCATGAAATAATGAAAACATGAAACAATACAATTTTGAAGTAAATAATTAAAAGAAAATTTTTAATTTTGAAGTGAATATTTAAATAATTAAATCATGAAATAACAAAACTGTGAAATGTTCCAAACATTAAATAATTCAATTATAAAATAATTATTTAACACATGAAATAATTAAATTGTCAAATAACATTTTTAATATTTTAAACATAATGAAATAATTTAAACATTAAATAATGAAATTGTGAAATAAATAATTCAAAGACGAAATTGTTAATAAAATTATGAAATAATGACATTTTAAAAGTAAATAATTGAAATAGGAAATAATGAAAATTTGAAAAATTACATTTTGAAGTAAATAAGTAAAACAAATAAATAATGGCAAAATGTAAACATTAAATAATTACATCATGAAAAAATGTAAATATGAATAAATACTGAAACAATTAATTAAATTGTCTAATAATTAATTTAATAGTAATTTCATATTACAGTAATGTGTTCAATTTAGATTTATCTCACTAATGTCACATTGAAGGCGTTATTCAAAGATGTATTTATTTATCTTATTCTGTCCCATAAACATTTTTCGAAGCATGAACTCAACTCCTTACGATCTTGTTTGCGATTGCACTCACCCTCCCATCTTGTAAGCGCCGACGCCTCCTTTCCAGGCGCGCACGAAGGACGAGTCGGCCAGCAGCGAGACGGGGTTGAAGGAGCCGGTGGCGAAGTACGGTCCGACCGGCCCCACGATGACGAAGAGCATCGCCTCGCTGGCCCGCGTCACGCCAAGGGACGGCTGGCGGGCGGGTGGGGGAGACGTGGCTTTAGTTCGCCAGGAGACGGAGGTGAAGTGGTGTGGGCACGTAACTCACCTCTGTGCCGATGAAGGTGGGTCGGATGTAGAGGCTGGCGTCCTGAGAGTAAGGAACCCACTCCTGGTCCACTTCCACCAACTTCTTGATGCACTGCAGCAGCTCATCTTTGTCAAACACCTGCACACACAGGAAGTGTCTTTTAAACGTCTCCGTGCACACTTCAACGTTTGTAGACGACGAGCATGCATCCCGCCTGACATCCAGTGACGTGAGAAAAATAATGGCGCTGCAGTGATACAGTTTGAGGCGGGGACGTTCAGTTTGTTGGCGTTTAAAGACGCACTCACAGGCAGGCAGCTGCGCTCGGCGCTGCGATGCATCCTCTCCATGTTGAGCATCGGGCGGAAGAGGCGAACCTGGTTGTCGACGCCGCGGAATGCCTTCATGCCTTCAAAAAGCTGAAAACAACAAAATTCTTCATTTTTAAATGTGATTATTCATACCGTCAATTATTCATATGTTCATAATGTCTAATATGTATATTAAAGTATATTTCGGGAATTACATCATTTTTCACTGCAATATGAGTCGTATGTGAACACTAAAATATATCAAATGACAAAGACTATTACGCAATATTACGAACTAATAAATACTGTTAAAATAATCATTAGATCAGGGGTGTCTAAAAAGTGGTCGGGGGCCATTTGCGGCACACAGATCATTTTTTAACAACCCCGCAACATTCTATTAATACATTAATAAATAAATAAAACATAAAAAAGTGGAATAAAAGTAACAATAAAAAGTTGCAATGTTGACTCTAATAACACAAAGCTGCCATGGAGGCTGTTTTTCCCCTTTATAAACTGTCATTATTAAAAAAAAAAGAATCAAAATCAATGTTATGAATTATTGACATATTCAAGGATGTAATAACTTTACATCAAATACTGTACTTTGAAACATTTTTTGGGGAACATTTTGCATATTTTCTGTGTTTGCCATATAAAAAACTAAGTTTTCTTTGACAAAAAGGGCATGAAACAGACAAACAAAACAACTTCACATAAAAATGTATAATCAACAAATAGATATGAAATTGATCTTGAGATTTAAGTTTTGAAAGTAAGAAAAAAAGTATGACTTATTCGAAACTTTTTTTTTTAACGAGTGTGGCCTTTTTGAATTCCCAATAATTTTACTGGCATTTTTTTTTTTTTAAAGTGTCATTGGTCAAAAAGTAATAAATGAGTTAACATCAATGTTGCTATGAATTATTGACCTATTTAGGCTCCAATTTCTTCACATCAAATACTGCAACGAGAATTTTTGTTGGGGGAAAATATTGCATATGTTGTGTTTTTGCTATAAAAAAAAGGTTTTACCTTGACAAAAAGGACATAACAGATATGCCTGAGTTGATCGAGAGATTTAAACATGTAATAATAATAAAAGTATTTATAATATATGACCTATTTTTAACATTTTTATGACTGAGACCCTGCTTAGTCCCCGGGAGGAGTCCTAAAGGCTGTAAAATATTTATATATTGTATTGGTTTGGGAAATGAAAAATATCAAAATGGCCCCCTCGTGCTTTTATTTTAAAACCTCTGGATTAGATCATTGTAATTTTATGGATGTTAAAAAAACTACTGTACAACTAAAAGTGCAATAATTTTTTAAAATTAATTTTAGTCTGAATCATTTTATTATTCATTGTGTTTATGTACATATGTATTTATTGTTTTATTATATGCGTTATTTTTACTTAAAGAAAGTTTGACACAACATTTGTTGTCAATTGTAGATACAAATCTTAATTAAAAATAGAAAAACATGAAAAAAAGATATAGCACATAACAAATAACACAAAATTAAAATAAATGACATATTTTTTTATAAATATTTTATTTGTATTTATTTATTTATTTTTATAATGATATATTTATTTCATTATGAGTCATTTTATTCATGTATTTTATTGTGTTAATTTTGTATGTTTTATTTATGCTTAAAAAAAGTTATAACATTTATTTTTGTCTATGGTAGATACAAATCTTGAATAAAATAAAAAAGACAATATAAAAAAGAAGATATAGTACAAATAATACAAAATGTAAATAAATTAAATATTTAAAAAAATAAATAATATTAATAACGATATATACTTTTAATTGATAAATATTTTATTTGTTTTTATCTAATTGTAATAACTTTTTAAAAATGATACATTAGAAATTAATGAAATAAAAAAATACAAAATGAATTAAAAAACAATAATTATCAAAAATAATTGAAAAATAGCTAAATATTTATGAAAACAATTTAAGAATGAATGTGTTTTAAAGAAAAAGAGGTAAACTTTTTATATAATGTATTGATTTTTTTCAAGATCCAATTAAAGTTTTTAAGCTAGCGAGTATCAGGTGTGTCTCACCTCGATGGAGTAGTGCAGGGCGGAGCTAGCGGGATGCAGAGACAAGTTCTGGAAGGGTTTGATCTTGGGGGCGTCCCAGCCGGCGCTGGCGGACCACGCAATGGTCAACATGTGGTCCGAAAACTGTTTGCCGAACACCAGCGTGGACGGGTCGGGCTTGTCCTTGGATACCGGGTTTCGCTCGATGGTCAGGTCGGCAGCCTGCGGCAGGTCCGCACAGGGAGGAAGGGCCGTGGCCGGACAGGGACGTGGGCAGGACAAGAGTGATTGATTATAGGATCAGCATGCTTTTTTTTTTTAAAAGGACAATTACGTCACATTGCAGACATTTGGAGGTTCCATTAGGAAGAATTAAGAGAGGAGAAGAAGACGGGGGACAGTTTAAAGACTTTCCCATAATGCTGTGCTGTCACATGATCGTACGTGGCTCTTGACGCGTTACCTTAAAGGAGCTGGACATACGGTGAGATGCCAAAACCACAGGAAGTGTCTTCGTCAATCTTCCCTGAAAACCACAAAAAAAAAAAATTGTATTATTCGCTGCTAAACATGTAATACAAAACATTTTATTAGGAGTGTCCTGATACGCTTTTTAACTTTCGATACGATACCAATATTGATTTGATACGATATCAGTAGGAATCAGACACACTTTTATTTTGTAGTGTGGAATGTTAGAAAAGGTTTGATCAAGTGAAATGAGCCTAACAGAGAACAATGGTAGGTATGAAAAACACTAACATATTTATTATTAACCGTCTGGAATAGACTTATGCTGTCTTTAAGTTGAAGGGGAGTGGTAATTGACTTCTTGGCGACACCTAGTGGCCACTGAATGATAGAGACACGTTTGTTACTTGATGATATCTAATTTGCTTCTGCTTGTGGACTTTGTATGTGTAAGTAATATGATTATTTGATACTTGTTTATATTGACTAATTTGCTGTATCACACTGCAATATTGTTCAATTATTATTATGTATGTCTAGATTGTGTGCTATAGTTTGCGTAGCTGTTGTGTAGCTGCTAGCTCCTAGTAACTTATAGCCGAGCATGTTTACCTTTTGTAAATGACTTGACTAAAACAGAAGAAATTGTGTGCTTATTGGAGGACATTTAGACGTTAACTAGCTGTCCATCTTTGCACAACACGCTGCAGGACTGCTTGTATCGCACATGGTATCACACTCAAGTAGGGGTGCAACAGTACGTGTATGTGTATTGAACCGTTTCGGTTCGGTTCGAAGGTGTACCGAACGAGTTTCCACACGAACATATTAAGTAGCCGCCTCCGCTTCCTTCTGCCTATGTCTCTGTCAGTCCTCTACACAGCACCCAGCCCCATCCACACAACCATCTGATTGGTTACAAACAGAGCGGTAACAGCCAATCAGCAGTGCGTATTCAGAGCGGTAACAGCCAATCAGCAGTGCGTATTCAGAGCGCATGTAGTCAGTGCTTAGCATTTAGCAGGTAAGCATCAGGCAGCGGACTCTCCCCAAATTATAATAAACACCTCCCAGTCAACTACTAGTAACATCACTATGAGCCCGTTGACCTTCTAGAAATATAAAAGGCAGTTCAGCTCGCTGGCAGTCCTGGCTTGAGGTGAAGGCTAATTCGCTTTTAGTGTAACGTTAGCTCATTTTGCGGTGTGTGTGTGTGCGTGTGTGTTACGGGCAGCAAAGCCCTGTCTGTCTGTTATTTCACTTTACCGTTTTCTGTGTTGATTGAGCTGTGTTGAAGCAGCAAAAAAGGACATTATGTTAAATGAAGAGTTTCTGTCTCTGATAGTTGATATAATAATGTAAGTGCATCATAAAGCCTACATGAACTCCATGGTGTTCAGGGATGAATAGTCTCTCCTATTGCTATTGTACCATTTTTTCAGCTATAGTTACATTAATCATTAGAAATGCAGCAGCCTACTTTTGAATGGCAGGGTCCCTGCTATCACATGTTGATAAAAATATAACATTTACATAATAAAATTCAACTACAGGCTTCCCAAATGCTGTAATAAATTAAGCATGATGAGTTGACTTGAAACTGTTTAATGTTGCACTTTTTATATGTAGAAGAAAATTTGTCATTGTATTTAATCTGAGCAAGAACTTGAGGCAGTTTAATGTTGATTAACGTGGGCAATATTATTATAGTGTTCCCAATGTTAAAAAGATAAAGCCATTGTTTACAAATTTGGTAAATAAATAACCAAAAAATGTATATTTTGTTGTTTTCTTACTGTACCGAAAATGAACCGAACCGTGACTTCTAAACCGAGGTACGTACTGAACCGAAATTTTTGTGTACCGTTACACCCCTACGCTCAAGTAATCTCCCTGCGGGACTGCTTGTATCGCACTTGATGTCACACATTTTACATGCAAGCACTTGCAAGACTTGACTAAAAAAGAATAAAATTGTGTGCTTATTGGAGGACATTTAGACGTTAACTAGCTGTCAATCTTCGTACAACATGCTGCAGGACTGCTTGTATCGCACATGATATCACACTCAAGTAAACTCCCTGCGGGACTGCTTGCATCGCACATGATATCACACACAAGTGAACACGCTGCGGGACTGCTTGCATCGCACATGGTATCACACTCAAGTAAACTCCCTGCGGGACTGCTTGCATCGCACATGATATCACACACAAGTGAACACGCTGCAGGACTCCCTGCATCGCACATGATATCACACAAGAGAACACGCTGCAGGACTGCTTGCGTCGCATGTGATATCACACAAGTAAACACGCTGCAGGACTGCTCGCATTGCACATGATATCACACAAGTAAACACGCTGCAGGACTGCTTGCATCGCACATGATATCACACACAAGTGAACACGCTGCAGGACTGCTTGCATCACACATGATATCACACTCAAGTAAACTCCCTGCGGGACTGCTTGCATCACACATGATATCACACAAGTGAACACGCTGCGGGACTGCTTGCATCGCACATGATATCACACAAGTTAACACGCTGCGGGCTGCTTGCGTCGCACGTGATATCACACACAAGTGAACACGCTGCGGGACTGCTTGCATCGCACGTGATATCACACATTTTACATGCAAGCACATATCCCATGCTTGTTTTTCTATATGCTGTATGTCAGTATGTGTGTATTGTTAACAGTTGCAATGTTGACTGTAATATTTGCTGTTACATTAACATTTAGTCCAGAGTGTGTATGTAGCGTGCGTGTAACAGCGTGTTGACCGCAGACGTTATTTGATTCATTACTGCAGTGTTTTTCAACCGCTGTGCCGCGGCACACTAGTGTACCGTGAGATATTGTTCGATGTGCCGGGGGAAATCATGCAATATCCCTTACTTGGTCGGAAAAATGTTTTTTTTGCAAACCAATAATTAGAATCCGCAATCAATGTACCGTTGTAGAGTGTCTGTGCTGTCTGGAGATCAGCAGAGTAACCATGTAATACTCCTCCGTACCAGTAGGTGACAGCAGGTAGCTCATTGCTTTGTAAGCCTACTTTGAGACAGGAGAATTAATGACTGTTATGATTTGAAGTCATATCGAACAATTGCGTCAGGTATTTGATGAGAACGACTTCATATCGTCAATATAGGCTATTGAGTTTCCTTTTTAACATTTTCTGCTGGTGGTGTCCGTCCTGTATTGGTTACTCGGGTCACAGGACAACACCTCCTTCAAAACCGCACTAAAAGAACACCTCCAGGCAACTACAACCCTAGACTAACACCCTCCCTTCCACATAATACCTCTTCGGATTGTAAATAATCAAATGTAAATAATCAAAACTAAAAGAACACCTCCAGGCAACTACAACGCTAAACTAACACCCTCCCTTCCACATAATACCTCTTCGGATTGTAAATAATCAAATGTAGACACTTTTTGTTATACTTTCTGATCTCTCTCTATGTCCACTACTTGCTGTACATATCCTACCAAGTCAGTCCTACACTGTTTCAATGTCCATTTCTCTGATGATGCAATTGTTGATGCTGATTGTTTTTTTGATTGATTGAGACTTTTATTAGTAGGTTGCACAGTGAATTACATATTCCGTACAATTGACCACTAAATGGTAACACCCGAATAAGTTTTTCAACTTGTTTAAGTCGGGGTCCACTTAAATTGATTCATGATACAGATATATACTATCATATATACTATCATCATAATACAGTCATCACACAAGATAATCACATTGAATTATTTACAATCAGGGGTGTGGAGGGGGGGGGAGTAGGATATGGACAGCAAGTAGTAGAGAGAGAGAGAGAGAGAGAGAGAGAGAGAGAGAGAGAGAGAGAGAGAGAGAGAGAGAGAGAGAGAGAGAGAGAGAGAGAGATCAGAAGGCATAAGAAAAAGTATCTGCATTTGATTGTTTACATTTGATTATTAGCAATCCGGGGAGGGTGTTAGTTTAGGGTTGTAGCTGCCTGGAGGTGAACTTTTATTGCAGTTTTGAAGGAGGATAGAGATGCCCTTTCTTTTATACCTGTTGGGAGCGCATTCCACATTGATGTGGCATAGAAAGAGAATGAGTTAAGACCTTTGTTAGTTCGGAATCTGGGTTTAACGTGGTTAGTGGAGCTCCCCCTGGTGTTGTGGTTATGGCGGTCATTTACGTTAAGGAAGTAGTTTGACATGTACTTCAGTACCAGGGAGGTGTAGTGGGGTTATGGCGGTCATTTACGTTAAGGAAGTAGTTTGACATGTACTTCGGTACCAGGGAGGTGTAGTGGATTTTATAGACTAGGCTCAGTGCAAGTTGTTTTACTCTGTCCTCCACCTTGAGCCAGCCCACTTTGGAGAAGTGGGTAGGGGTGAGGTGGGATCTGGGGTGGAGGTCTAGAAGTAACCTGACTAGCTTGTTCTGGGATGTTTGGAGTTTAGATTTGAGGGTTTTGGAGGTGCTAGGGTACCAGGAGGTGTATGCGTAATCGAAAAAGGGTTGAACGAGAGTTCCCGCCAGAATCCTCATGGTGCTTTTGTTGACCAGAGAGGAGATTCTGTAGAGAAATCTCGTTCGTTGGTTAACCTTTTGATTACCTTGGTTGCCATTTTATCACAGGAAAGGTTAGCCTCTAGAATGGAACCTAGGTAGGTGACCTCATCTTTCCTGGTGATAACAATGTCCCCCACTTTTATAGTGAAGTCATTGACTTTCTTAAGGTTGATGTGGGACCCAAACAGGATGGATTCCGTTTTACCCAAGTGTATGGATAGCTTGTTGTCAGCGAGCCAGGTGCAAGTTCTGTGTTGATGACTGAAGTGTTGATACCAACCAAACCTAACCCACCCCCCTCCATATCCGACACCCCGGATTGTAAATAATGTAAATAATTCAAAGTATATACTCTGATGATTATCTTGTGTGATGACTGTATTATGATGTTAGTATATATCTGTATCATGAATCAATTTAAGTGGACCCCGATCTTAAACAAGTTAAAAAACTTATTCGGGTGTTACCATTTAGTGGTCAATTGTACGGAATATGTACTTCACTGTGCAATCTACTAATAAAAGTTTTAATCAATCAATCAAACCGGAACCATTGTAAGGGGAACTTAAGGGCGGGGGACACAGGATATGATGACATGTGTTGTGTGTTGGACACCTGGAAGTGGAAAAAGTAAGAGCGGGAATAAAAGGAAGAAAAAGACAATAAGCTTTATTTTGTTGTATTATTAAGCTTAGATTGCTAATAAGTGAACTAATAAGTGACAAGTTTGGCACACGGATTTTTTTCAATGGAAAAAATGTGCCTTAGCTCAGAAAATGTACAAAAACACTGCTCTAGTGTGTGGAATGAAACAAAATGATGCAATATATGCGTCTGTTGCAGTCATTCTAATAAAAGAACCTACTGTAACAACGCAAGTGTAATGTTATAAAAGGCAAGACAGCGAAGGCTAAAAATGCTAATTTACCAGCATACTCAGGGAAATAAAAAATTATTAATTTAGACCCAGGACTCACATTTTACCAACCTAGTACGTCAAAAGCGAAAACTGTTGTCGGCAAGTGACTGATAATATACCCTTTATAAAAACACCATTGTAGATTAATTCCTTCATAAACCTTTAATACGATAATCGGATGGAATTTGGTGGGCGGTGACGCTTCAGGTCACTTTAAAATGACATTTCAGTACCCTTGTTTCATTTTACACATAAGTAACTAAATATGCCAAATTAAAGACTGACTCGCGGATATTTACACTCGATCCTTCGTTTGTTTATAAAAATCGTAGTCGTTTGTCTTGAAAGCGGAGAGATGTTAATTGGCAGGTTTGTCATGGAGGTTTGGTCTGGTGTCCTTTGTTGTAGCTCGCGGTGCTTTGGCGGGAAGCGGGCTCGTCTAAACGCATCTTATCTCTTCTTATCTTCACTCGCTCGTTTATCGGCGCGTTAAAGTCAAACATTAACCCGGCAGGTAAACAGACGACGACGACGTTCGTCTTTGGACTCACCGACCGGAGGGCTGCCATGTCCGCTGCGGTGCTCACTGGTTATTGGCTCGGGCGGAAACAAACACGCTTGTGTTCCGCTTTGAAAAGTCAAAACAAACAAAGGTTTATGCTGGAGTTAATACTTTAGGGTTTATTCACGGAACGTTAATCACAGCGTCAGTGTGAAAATAGAAAGCGGTCGTACTTTTTTATGAACTTATGAAAATAAGTTTCAATGTCGTCGAATACGAAGGCGTAACTTGACAGCGACTTTTGATTGGCTGCTGCCAGCTAATCCGCTCAACGCGGATTGGCTGACGAGAGGGAGGTACACACAAAACTGGTCAAACAGGTCAAACTATACGACTTTTTTCTAACAATAGCACTTTAAGTACTTATTTTCGAATCTTATTAACTATTATTGACAAAAAACTGTTTACATATGAAATATTAAGTATGCAAATTGGGTACTTTGTAGTACCCTGGGGTCAATATGTGACCGCATGGTAATTGTTTGTTTGTTTGGAACAGGAAGTCAATGTTACACAATTGTAAGTAAGTACATTTTATTTATAAAGCGCTTTTTTATTTTATTTTTTTATTTTTGCTGCAGGTGGAATTTGTTATATATTGTATATATTATATAAAATATAATACAATAATATAATATATCAGTATTAGAGATGTTCGATAATATCGGCCTGCCGATATTATCGGCCGATAAATGCTTTAAAATGTAATATCGGAAATTATCGGTATCGTTTTTTTATTATTATCGGTATCGGTTTTTGTTTTTATTTTTCTTAATTAAATCAACATAAAAAACACAATATATACTTACAATTAGTGCACCAACCCAAAAAACCTCCCTCCCCCATTTACACTCATTCACACTCATTCACACAAAAGGGTTGTTTCTTTCTGTTATTAATATTCTGGTTCCTACATTATATATCAATATATATCAATACAGTCTGCAAGGGATACAGTCCGTAAGCACACATGATTGTGCGTGCTGCTGGTCCACTAATAGTACTAACCTTTAACAGTTAATTTTACTCATTTTCATTAATTACTAGTTTCTATGTAACTGTTTTTATATTGTTTTACTTTATTTTTTATTCAAGAAAATGTTTTTAATTTATCTATCTTATTTTATTTTATACATTTTTAAAAAAAGGACCTTATCTTCACCATATCTGGTTGTCCAAATTAGGCATAATAATGTGTTAATTCCACGACTGTATATATCGGTATCGATTGATATCTGTATCGGTTGATATCGGTTGATATCGGTATCGGTAATTAAAGAGTTGGACAATATCGGAATATTGGATATCGGCAAAAAGCCATTATCGGACATCCCTAATCAGTATATATTATATACTGTATATATGTAAAGTTTACATATATGTTATATTTTATAATGCACATGCATTCTCCGCTGTTGCCATTTCTAATACAAAGTAGCATATAGCTCTGACTTATATCTGTCAGTAGACTCCAAGAAAACTAAAACAAAAAACAACAACAAGGTGAGCATGGAGAAGACCCTGTCAAAGTGGAGGCATGTAAATAAGACTGCCGGCAAAAGGCCGCATCAGAAAGCGGCTTGAAGATGGTCTGTAAAACATAATTTTTGCAACATTTTGAGCGAAGAACCACCATAACATGTTATGTAGACCACATGGAAGTGTTTTAATGTAAAAAAAATATGAAGTTAAAACAAATAATTTTGTAGCTTTCACTACTCTGTTGGCTGGGAGACTCATTGTGTTCAATTGGAAGGCAACAGCGCCCCCTGATTGATTGATTGATTGAGACTTTTGTTAGTAGGTTGCACAGTGAAGAACATATTCCGTACAATTGACCACGAAATGGTAACACCCAAATAAGTTTTTCAACTTGTTTAAGTCGGGGTCCACACTCGCTGGATTAGAGAGGTTCTTTATTGTCTCAAACTGGAAAATATTAGGCTGACAATGATTGGCTGCTCTGCAACATTTCAAGAAGTATGGGGCCACTTTCCTTAAATGTGTAAAAGAAACTGATCTTCAATTTTGTCGTGACTGAAATGTCATGTACTTAGATAATACACTTTTTGTTATTTGCTCTGAGTGCAGTTGTCTGTGGCTTTGTGTCATTGTTTATCTATTCTGTACCCATTTATTGATGTCTTTATTGTTGTCATTTTGGTTTGTTTAAATCGATTTATTTTGTATCTACTTATTTGTATTTATTTATTTTCCCTTATTTTATTTGTTTTTGTATTTTTGTGGGTGTTTTGTTTTGGGGGGCAGGGTGGAATGAAAACAGCTTTTTGTATCTACTTATTTTTATTTACATTTGTTACCTTATTTAATTTATTTTTTTTATCTATTATATGTATTTATTTTGTATTTTTTTGGTTATATTTTGTGTGTGTTTTTGTTTTGGGGGAACTGAAAACAGCTATTTGTATCTATTTATTTTAATTTATTTCATTTTTTAAAATGTATTTATTTTATATTTTTTTGTTACATTATGTGTGTGTTTTGTTATGGGGGAAATGAGGGAAAAATGAAAACAGCTGTTTGTATGTACTTATTTTTATTTATTTATTTTCCCTCATTTTATAACTTTTTTAAAATTTATTTTTATTTTATAATTTTTTCGTTGTATTTTGTGGGTCGTTTTTTGGGGGGGGGGAATGAAAACAGCCATTAGTATCTACTTATTTTTATTTATTTTCCTTCATTTTATGAATTTTTGAAATTATTTATTTGATCATTTTTTTGTTATATTTTGAGGGTGTTTCGTTTTGGGAGGGAAATGAGGGAAAAATGAAAACAGCTGTTTGTATTTACTTATTACTTTCCCTCATTTTATAACTTTTTTTAAATTTTATTTTATTTTATAATTTTTTTGTTGTATTTTGTGGGTGTTTTTTTGGGGGGGGAAATTAAAACATCCGTTTGTATCTACTTATTTGTATTTATTTATTTTCCTTCATTTTATTTATTTTAAAAATTATTTCTTTGATAATTTTTTTCTAATATTTTGTGGGTGTTTTGTTTTGGGGGGAAATTAGGGGGGAAATGAAAACAGCTGTTTGTATTTAATTATTTTTATTTATTTATTTTACCACATTTTATTCATTTATTTTCGAATTTTTTTGTTATATTTTGTGGGTTTTTTGTTTTTTGGGGAAAATAAAAACAGCTGTTTGTATCTACTTATTTTTATTTACTACCCCTTATTTCATCATTGATTTTATAATTTGTTTTATTTATAGAATTATTATTTTTTTGCTATATTTTGTGAGTGTTTTGTTTTGGGGGCAACAAGAAAAACATTAGCTGTTTGATCGCATTCCCGTAGCATGTATTTGCTATGAAAACTCAATAAAAAAGTGTTTAAAAAAATAAAAAAAGATAAGCCAGAATAGTCAGACTCATAACACAATTGTGGGCGTTCTGAAAATTAGCATATATTCTGCATATTCATGAAAGTGTGGTGTGTTTCTTCACTGGTGAATGCTAAATTGTGTCTGCTGGCTCGCTCATTCTCATGACCTGCGTTTGCAAATAAGAGCGGCAGACAAGTAGTTGAAGATAAGAGTCTGCAGGTCTCAGCTTGCACTTCATTCTTCACGCTGGAAGAAGCACAGCAGTCGCAGCGTCGTGACAAATGTGTTGTGTTACACGCCTATCTTGTTCAGCGACTGCCATTCAGAGAACAATTATGAGCTGCTGACACTTTGACAAGGTGGCTGTTTCCATGTGGGGAGGGGTGTTCAAAACTTTCCATTCGTGAGAATGAAAGAACATTGTCTGTATGATCCACCCACGGTGCAAACATGTTTGTTTTTTTATGAAGGAAGAGGAACACCAAACCACAAAGTCTGGGAAGGGGAGATGCAACAAATATCATCTAGCACTCGCAATGTGATTAATCAAGACTGAAATTATTTTGCGTCTATATTTAGAGCATTTGGAGAGTTTGTGCAATAGGGTTGTACAAAAAAAAAGGCGATTTTCAAATGAACCGCAATCCTTATTTTTAACGATTCCTAATCAATTAAAAAAAATCAAATAAACATTTTTTTTTTAATGTCTTGTCCAGCCTCTCAGGCAAATCATATTGTTGATGTTGATGATCTATATCTGCTGTACAGATTTACTTTGGAAAAGAGAAGTGTTGGATACTTCTCTTGTTGCCTTATTTGTATTTGACTTTATTAAATGTTTTGGGTAGAATTTTATTAAACAAAACCAAGTGTCTTTTTGAGACTTTTATTAGTAGGTTGCACAGTGAAGTACATATTCCATACAATTGACCACTAAATGGTAACACCCGAATAGGTTTTTCAACTTGTTTAAGTCGGGGTCCACTTAAATTGATTCATGATACAGATATATACTATCAGATATATACTATCATCATAATACAGTCATCACACAAGATAATCATCAGGGTATATACATTCAATTATTTACATTATTTACAATCCGGGGTGTGGGATGTGGAGGGGGGTTAGGTTTGGTTGTTATCATCACTTCAGTCATCAACAATTGAGAACAGAGAAATGGACATTGAAACAGTGTAGGTCTGACTTGGTAGGATATGTACAGCAAGTAGTGGACATAGAAAGAGAGAGAGAGATCAGAAAGCATAAGAAAAAGTATCTACATTTGATTATTTACATTTGATTATTTACAATCCGGGGAGGGTGTTAGTTTAGGGTTGAAGTTGCCTGGAGGTGTACTTTTATTGTTGTTTTGAAGGAGGATAGAGATGTCCTTTCTTTTACACCTGTTAAGAGCGCATTCCACATTGATGTGGCATAGAAAGAGAATGCGTTAAGACCTTTGTTAGTTCGGAATCTGGGTTTAACGTGGTTAGTGGAGCTCCCCCTGGTGTTGTGGCTATGGCGGTCATTTACGTTAAGGAAGTAGTTTGAAATGTCTTCTAAGTATTGCAGAAATTTAGCAGAGCTGTTATCTATTTCACAGAGGAATGTAGTTAATCATAGAACTGGCACCCCATGTTATTAAAAAAAGTATTGATTTGAGAATCGAATCATGCAATCTGGCACAGTTACGCATTAATAGCTCATGACGCAGTAATTTGAATGATGCAAACACATTTGTTTCTGGAGACGTTCTAATTCGCTTCTGTTCTGGAGACTTGGTATATGTTGATACTTGTTAATATTGACAAATGGGCTGTTTTACACTGCTATATTGTTCAATGATTATTATGTATGTTTAGGTTGTGTGCTATTGTGTGCTTAGCTGTTGGGTAGCTGCTAGCTCCTAATAGCCTACAGCCTAGCATGTTTACCTTTTGTAAATTACTTTAGTAAAATAGAAGAAATTGTGTGCTTACTGGAGGACATTTAGATGTTAACTGGCTGTCCATATTTGTAAACACGCTGCAGGACTGCTTGTATCGCACATGATATCACTCATTTTACACGCAAGCACATATCATCCCATACTTGTTCTTTTGGACCAACATCCAAAACAATTTCAGATCGGGACACTTACACCAAGTGGACTGGACATCCAACACCTTATACAAGGGCTAAAGTCTTCTCCACCTACTCAGGAGGTCCTTCGAGACATGTCCAGGTTTCTGTTACGGACCTTCTGTCACCGTGGTGACTTCTGCAGTGTTACATGCCATCCTCATGGGGGCAGCATGAACAGCTAATAAACGGGACATTGCACACCACGGAGCAAGTGGCTAACAAAAGAATGTTGGTTTTGGCGACAGCCTCCAAAGTTCCCTTCCTGTTTCCCGTGATCGAGCTGTGTGCCTCGACTCCTCCCTGGATTTCGGACTGCCTCCCTCGATCCTCGACCCCTGCTTGGACACGGACCTCGTTGCTTCTCTCCAGCTTGCCCACGGACTGCCTTCTCGCCTTGCCCCTCTGGTCTTACAAAGGATTCATCCAACACGCACTGACAACCAACTCTGGTACCATTTACATTATCAATTCTACACATCGCCTTGCACTTCACACTTAGAGTAGCATACACATCCCACACACTCATCAATAGCAGAATAAAGGCTATTGAACTGATTCCTGCCGTGGTGTCGTCTCCTTCACCCGCCGTACGTAACATTTTGGCCACTGTAACATGACACACAGCTTAAACAGTAGCACTGTGTTTGAATAATAAACCCTGTACTTTAATCAAGAAATTATTTGGCGTACCACTATATGGAGCCCACGTACCACAGTTTGAGAATCAATGCTCCAGGGGAAATCTGTGTCCATATTGTTATCAGTGACATGGCATGGATTATGTCTGTGAACACAACCTGACTGACATGACGACATTATACCGACAGTGTTTCATGTCAACTTCATTCAAGCGACAACCAACATTCCTTACGTCTGTATAATTCAATGTTTAACGTTACGGTGACAGCTCGATTCGAATCGGATAATGTTTAAAGAAAAACTGGACTTCATTGTGTTACGTTGTTGTGACGGTACTGGATATGTGACGGTACTGGAGTAGACTCGCCAGCCGCATTCTTGTAAAGTTGTCCATTTGTAATGACTTCAAATTTGACTTTGACTGCGTGGTGGTGCGCACCTCCGACACCGCATTATATTTGAGAACTAGTTGTATGGCTTACAGACGTACACATTGAATAAGTGTGCATGTTGTGTGAGCACGAAATAAAAGAAAGAAAAGTACCAAGTCTTTTTTAATTAGAATAGTTACGGGACAAGCGGTAGAAAATGGATGGATGGATAGTTACGGCTAATTTCCCACAAATACATCAGTTGAGGAAAATGAGTAAATTACATTAATAACATCCTGTAATTTGATATTGGCATTATTATTATTATTATTATTATTATTATTATTAATTTCATCTTCTGATAGATTAAAAATTAACACCAATATGAGCATTCTAAAGCTCTGCCAGATGCAATCCCACCCATTTGACTGATGGACATTTTTACATCCTTTATATAGAACGTATAAATAAAGACAAATGAAGATAGAATACCTATAACCGAAACATTTAAGTGTAAAAAAAAACATTATGATTTGCACATTTTCAGAATGTGCTTATTCTATTTTTAAACAAAGAAACAATCTGAAGTTGTCTTTATTTTGAAGTTATCATGCCATGAGTTTACCAGTCTGGCCCACTTGGGAATGGATATTCCTCCAAGTGGCCCCTGAGCTAAGATGAGTTTGACACCCCTGCCCTAGGGCATCCTAGTATAATGGTATTTATGTCCCTGGTAGGTAAAAGCAAAGGCTTTACGCAGATCCGAAAGCAAAGGTATTCTAAAAAAGGCGCTTCGCTAAGTCAAAAACCGAGAACCACTTAGGAGAGGAATCCAATACTGTAGGCTAAGTGCGGTGAAAAGACTTGGCACAGGAGATACAGGAGTGACAGTAATGTTTTTATGGTAGGATTTTCAGTCGGATTTCGGTACAGGGAGTAGGGGAGTGTTCCATGGAGACGTGGAGTCTTCAATAACACCTGAAGATAGCAAGCCTTCAGTTGTGTCTTTTAAACCTGCTTGCGTTGGCGTTTGTTGTTATATTGCGGTTAACAGAGGACAAAATCAGGAGGAGGCACGTCGAAGGGTCACTGGGACCATAATGTTGTCGGCAGTGAGGTTAGCATTTTCTTAGCATATGAGAGTTCTGTTTGTTACCTGCATTGACGTAGACACGTGTGTCTACGTTGCTGTGGATGTGATACGGTCAGCTCAATGAAAAGGTGAGAAAATCCCGTTTGGAACGGATGTCAGTACCCGATTTGTGCACTCAGAGAGTCTTTATACCATGGAACCTAAGCTGCGAGCCTTGCCCTCAGTATCAACAGCCAACAAAACATGCGGTATCGCGTCAGTAAGTTGTTCCGGAGTAAGAGTAACGCCTTCACGTGCCACAAAAATGTCTAAGGTACTAATTTACAAAGTTGTGTCATCCTTTATGTTTGAACGAGATTAAATCAGGTTCTCTTGAATAATTGATAGTGGCGTGGAGAGGGTCAGGTGGAGGAGCAAAAGAACCCAGAGAGTAGATCCGGGGGTGAGCAGACCCAGGTAAATGTCAGCTGTGTCACACAGTTTATCAGATGTGGATAGCAAAGCCATGTAGTTGGAACAAAAAAGGAGACATGGAGAGTCGACCCAACATTCGACACAAGACAAATACCGATGATAAAGTCTCCATCCATCCATCTTCAACCGCTTATCCGGAATGGGTTCGCGGGGACAACAGCTCCAGCAGAGACCCCCAGTCTTTCCTCTCCAGAGCAACAATAGCAACTTCCTCCTGGGGGATCCCGAAGCGTTCACAGGCCAGAGAGGAGATGTAATCCCCCCATCTGGTCCTTAGCCTGCCCTGAGGTCTCCTCCCAGTGGGACGTGCAACGAGGACCTCCCAAGGAAGACGCTCGTGAGGCATCCACACGAGATGCCCGAACCACCTAAGCTGGCTCCTTTCCAAGCGAAGGCGCAGCGGCTCTACTCCGAGTCTCTCTCGGGTGACTGAACTCACCCTATCTCTAAGGGAGATGCTAACCACCCTTCTGAGAAAACTAATTTCCGCCGCTTGTATACGCGATCTTATTCTTTCGGTCATGACCATGGTCATGATAAAGTCTTTGTCCCACTATTTCAACAGTCTGTGGTTTTGTGAAAGAGTTCATTTGAGAAGTCCTTGACTCTCCCACCAGTTTGAACATCAGAGAGTGCATCGGCCCAAATGTCGCACCAGCATTTCGGTCACCTTTGCCCCGATCATGACATCCAGGAAGGACTTAGGTGTTTTAGCCCCAGGGGTGAGAGGGCACCCCTATTCTTGAACCCACGTCGGGTATTTGGGAGCAAAACTTGCGTTAGGTGGAACTTGAAAGCAGGCTGCTGCCCGTGGTGGAGGGAGGCGATCAAAACACCTCAGTCAGGTGTGGGCATTCCAGTTTGACTTCCTGGGTATTCCCTGCTCTATCCCCCTGCCCCGTCATCTACGTTCTCTTTAGGGTGCAAATCTCGGCTCAAACGAGTCCTGAACGTATTCATAAACTTGTGGCACACGACGGTGTTGCTGTGGCCATGGGGGAGGGTCCGGATAAGGGCCGTAAACAGCCTCTGTGCGACCTGAGGTGTAGGTGTGTCTAACTAAACAGTCTCTGTGGGTTTAGGTGTAATATTAAAAGTTTTCAATTGCGATTTTATGGCGGCTGCAGATACATATTTATTTTGCGACTCAATTTTATCCTGCATTTTGTTATATTGATGAAGATGGTGGACTATCGCGCAGCGCCACTCCCTCCATGGGTTACCTTGAAATCCAGGACTGTCCAGGACTGACATTTAGACACCACTTCCTTTGGAAGACCTGACATCACAGCTAGTTTGAACATAAAGCTTGTGATCTCCTACTTATGAGGATGGAGACCGGTCTGGTTCACCCACACCTGAATGGCTGACTCTATAAATTCATCAGCTGTTTGACCTGGAGTCGGAACAAATCTAGAGGTTGTCTGAGTGCTCCAGTCAGTTGAGTATTCATCTCTCAGACCTCTGGCCCAGTCGAGTCGATGAGGCCTGAATGGGGTCTCATCACCCAGCTGACGTGTTATCGCAGTGTTGTCGATGGTACAAAGTAGCGGCTCCCAACACTGCTCTCATATCTTCTAGCGCCAGTTCCACTCCAAAAGTACACTTTTCAAAGCACCGCAGCCAAGACACCGACACTTGGTGAATATCAGGAAGCCATTTTATCCTAATATCAATATCGCCCAAAGCGGTAGTGGACGGGGTAGGGGAAGAAAACGTGTTTGTTTTGGTTCTGCTCCGGGTTGTGTACTGCTTCCTGCATAATGAGAATCTGTCAAAGATGAATATTATTTTCGACAATCTTTAAGGCCTACTTAAACCCACTACTACAGAGCACGCAGTCTGATAGTTTATATATCAATGATGAAATCTTAACATTGCAACACATGCCAATACGGCCGGGTTAACTTATAAAGTGCAATTTTAAATTTCCCGCTAAACTTCCGGTTGAAAACGTCTTTGTATGATGACGTATGCGAGTGACGTCACTAGATAAACGGAAGTATTGGTACACCTTTGAATCCAATACCAAAAAGCTCTGTTTTCATCTCAAAATTCCACAGTATTCTGGACATCTGTGTTGGTGAATCTTTTGCAATTTGTTTAATGAACAATGAAGACTGCAAAGAAGAAAGTTGTAGGTGGGATCGGTGTATTAGCGGCTGGCTGTAGCAACACAACCAGGAGGACTTACTTGGATAGCAGACGCGCTAGCCGCCGAACGCACAGATGATCGGGTGAAGTCCTTCGTCCTTCCGTCGATCGCTGGAACGCAGGTGAGCACGGGTGTTGATGAGCAGATGAGGGCTGGCTGGCGTAGGTGGAGCGCTAATGTTTTTATCATAGCTCTGTGAGGTCCGGTTGCTAAGTTAGCTTCAATGGCGTCGTTAGCAACAGCATTGTTAAGCTTCGCCAGCCTGGAAAGCATTAACCGTGTAGTTACAGGTCCAGGGTTTAATAGTATTGTTGATTTTCTGTCTATCCTTCCAGTCAGGGGTTTATTTCTTTTGTTTATACCTGCATTTGAGCCCGATGACATCACGTTAGCTCCGTAGCGAAAGTGTTTCGCCAATGTATTGTCATGGAGATAAAAGTCACTGTGAATGTCCATTTCGCGTTCTCGACTCTCATTTTCAAGAGGATATAGTATCCGAGGTGGTTTAAAATACAAATCTGTGATCCACAATAGAAAAAGGAGAAAGTGTGGAATCCAATGAACCCTTGTACCTAAGTTACGGTCAGAGCGAAAAAAGATACGTCCTGCACTGCCCTCTAGTCCTTCACTCTCACTTTCCTCATCCACGAATCTTTCATCCTGGCTCAAATTAATGGGGTAATCGTCGCTTTCTCGGTCCGAATCTCTCTCCCTGCTGGTGTAAACAATAGGGAAATGTGAGCAGCACTCCAGCTTGTGACGTCACGCTACTTCCGGTAGGGGCAAGGCTTTCTTTTATCAGCGACCAAAAGTTGTGAACTTTATCGTCGATGTTCTCTACTAAATCCTTTCAGCAAAAATATGGCAATATCGCGAAATGATCAAGTATGACACATAGAATGGATCTGATACCCCCGTTTAAATAAAAAAATGTCATTTCATTAGGCCTTTAGGTCGCTGTCTGTGAATAGTGACTGTTTCTGTCGCAGGTGTTTTTGTGATGATTTTTAGCCTATTTTACGCTGCAACTCGAGGCTCATTGACACTCACTCTCACTCCCTTAATCTCTTCTTCCCTCGCTTCAATAACTTGCAACGTACGCCTTTTACCTTCTCATTATTTTAGGTTGAACCTCAATCGCTCGTCATATACTACCTACCTCGTGTTGAGCAGCCGTCGCTTCCTGACCCACGTCAGCTTGACTTATTTCCTCAAGCGGCACATCCTCCATCACCCTTTTAAAGTTAAAGTTAAAGTACCAATGATAGTCACGCACACACTAGGTGTGGCGAAATTACCCTCTGAATTTGACCCATCCCCTTGTTCCACCCCCTGGGAGGGAAGGGGAGCGGTGAGCAGCAGGCCCCTGAGCAGGTTTTTCAGGGCCACTGAGCAGGTTTTTCAGGTCGGGATGTAAGGTGGAGGCAGGGCGGGTTGTAAGGTGGAGGCAGGTCCGAAGTAACATCTGGACCACACTCTAATGTTGTTCATTTATTCGCCATATAATCGTGCCAGCACCTCAAGGCTACAACCTTCTTAGACTTAGACTTAGACAAACTTTATTGATCCACATGGGAAATTGTTCCTCCTTGTTCTTCTGAGTTGACTTGTTAGAAAAATAACCTGTTGCGCAGTCACTTTTCATACCACGGTACTTCAACTCCATACTGGCAAAAAATTGGGGCTAATGAAAGGTCTAAACAGCTTCTCAGGTATTTATTAAGACCCTTTCACTGCTGAGCTGTGGATGGCATCCACCCAACACTGCCTTAATAATTCTCAACTTCTAATCAGATGTAGACATCGTTAAAATGTTATTCACTCTGCAGACCTTCACAGGACGGGTCGCAGAGGTCCACTTTCTGGGTGTTAATTCACAACTCAAATCTAACGTTTCCTCTCCGTAAATACCTTCCGTTGACACTATACTAATGTCCCCACAGAGCTGTGACCTCAACACACCGCAGGAAACCACAGGAAACTACTCGCACAGTTTTCCTCACAGAGATTATAGCAGTTTTATAGATTCACATACAAAATTATAGCAGCTTTTAAAATTCTAGATCGGAAACTCCCGACTCAATGCGCGTGGATCCAATTTTCAATTAAGAGATCTGTAGACTCAATCGAGCGCTTCCCCAATTTTACAACAAGTTCCCAACTTGTGGAATCCTTAGGTTTCCTGTCCTGTCTTAAAGAAAACAAATCCCACATTCAAGGCTCAACTCAGTTAAAATACAACATTTTGTGTTAAATTTAGTAGAAACAAGAACATATTCAACTGAATTCCTCAGTAAATTCACAGTAGCCAAAGTGCGGTATTTTATGAAAATTGTTGCTGCTCACCTTTTTTTCGACCGGTCAGTTTTCTGAGGATGACAGTCTTCTCCGATCTCACCACAGATTGTGACCAGTTTAGTGGCCTTACGACCAGCTTAATGGCCTTGCGACCAGCTTAGTGGCCTAGCGACCAGCTTAGTGGCTCCGTTGACCAGCTTAGTGGCCCTGTTGACCAGCTTAGTGGCCTTGTGGTTAGAGAGTCCGCCCTGATACTGTGAGGTTGTGTGTTCAAACCCCGGCCGAGTCATACCAAAGACTACAAAAAATGGGACCCATTGCCTCCCTGTTTGGCACTTAGCATCAAGGGTTGGAATTGGGGGTTAAATCACCCAATGATTCCCGAGCACGGCCACCGCTGCTGCTCACTGCTCCCCTCACCTCCCAGGGGGTGAACATGGGGATGGGTCAAATGCAGAGGACAAATTTCACCACACCTAGTGTGTGTGTGACTATCGTTGGGACTTTAACTTTAACAGGGAAAATAGCCTTTTACTTGAATTTGCTTTCTCCGTGACCAAATTGACTCCAAAAACCTGGACTCGGTCCACTGGCGGCGTGTACGTTTGATCAAAAGGGAGAAGGAACTTGTCAGACACTCATGTCAATATTCAATCAGTTGCATCAACACAAAGACATATACTTACAGAGGCTCTGGGTTGTTGTCTTTACACGTCGCCAACGTACGCTGGATTGTGTGAGGGACAGGAAACCGGAAAACAAAGTGCCTTCAGCTTTTATAGGTTATAATAAGGGGTACTTAGCTCTGATAACCTTACCTGTCTTGCAAGTCTCATCCTAGCGCTAGATTTGTTCCATTCCTTTTGCACATCTTCACACTTTGCAACTTGCTCACAGTTACGTGTTTCAAACCAAGAAATATAACAAGAACACAATTGGCTTGCTTATGTTACCAAGAGTGGTTTAACAGAACACATCTGTTTTAAAACTGTCTATATTTTTCACAATTGCCAAGTTTATGTAGAACACTTATTTCCGCCCCAAACAAAAATAACACGTTGCTGTTATGATGGAATAAACATTTAACGATAGCTAAAACTATCTAAATCGCAACACCCAAAGCTAATGCGCGTGCACATGTTACGTAGTTACAAAATTCCATCCAAGAAGTCGTAAGAAGGCGAGATATAACACTAAAAATACTTAGGAACGTTAGCGTTCTCTCAGCAGGTGAGCGTCCCGAACACTAATCAGAGGCAGGTGAAACTAATCTGCTCTCATGGCAACTAAAACACAAACCCAGGGGTGCTCAAAACAGAACTAAGGGAGTCAAAGTAAAATACAACATGATCCAGGCAACGAATCCTTACAATACCAATTAGTAGAGTGCGGCCCTGTTCTATACTCACTGAAATACCTTCTTAGCTATTCTTTATTGAGCATTAATACTAAATAAGCAATCATTAAAAGCAGTCTAACAGTTGACATGCATGATGTTTAAGTACTAGTACCCTCTACCGACAAAGAGGAGTAGCTCCTTCAGCAACACAGCGTGTCTTTATTTTCTGGTGTCCATTACCTTGTGTTCTTATAGTGTTATTATTTTCCTACTCTTATATTTTTACGTTCATTCCATTTTTATTGTAGTCATGTTTGTTTTCCCCAATGTGGGCTAAATAAAGGTCAAGTCCTCCAGTTCAGTGGTCCCCAACCTTTTTGTAGCTGCGGACCGGTCAACGCTTGAAAATTTTGGGGGGGGTGATTTTATTATTTTTTTTCATAAAGAAATACAATCATGTGTGCTTACGGACTGTACCCCTGCAGACTGTATTGATCTATATTGATATAGAATGTATATATTGTGTTTTTTATGTTGATTTAATAAAAAATAAATAAAAATAAAAATAAATAATAATAATAATAATTTATTGTGCGGCCCGGTACCAATCGGTCCGCGGACCGGTGGTTGGGGACCACTGCTCCAGTTGACTTCCATTGCCCATCCTTCTTTGCGCCATGGACAAAGTCGCCCTCTGGTGGACTAGAAGTTTATTACAATATCTCGCTCAAAAGACAGCAAATGACGTCAGCCAAGTGTGACAGGAGGACGGAAATTTGAATATTAAAAAAAGCTAATCAATACAATAAAAATAGTTATTTGTGAAACATAGCTCACAAATGTTTTACTTTTTGGTAACTATAGGGGCGATGGAAAACAAAGTAATAGCAATAAACAAAATCTATAATTAAACAAAATGAGTATCGAGTACCGTGAATACAAACAAATAGTTCAAATGTGTTGGCAGGTTTTTTAACCAGTTGTAATTTGTTACTGATATTTATTTTATATATCACCTTCTCAGAAAGAGAGTTCCTTAATGTAATTTAAACAATACAATAAATAATTAGTACAGTGTGTATTGTGTCATTAAAATAAACAGTAATAATAAGGATTTATTTTAATAATTTGGCCTTCATTGGGTGAGTCATGAAGTTGACATGCTAACTTGTGCAGTATGTTTTTGAAGAAAAGCAGCGGGGTCACAGGTCGATGTTTGTGAGTGTGTGTATGGAAGGGTTGCCGGGGGGGTGCAAAGCGGGAAAAGCTCCAGTGGCACTATTGGCCTTCGGAGAAGGTGGAAGATTAAATTTCGGCCTGACAGCGTTTCCTGTCGACACTGCAAGCAAAGAGAGAGTGAGGGGGCGACTCGTGAAGGGACCCACAAACAAGCTGAACTGTCTAACTTGCAGATTAACACCCAAAGGAGCCACGCTGACCTTCGACCCCTCGAACTTCCTCTCACGAGCGAGGGAGGAAAGCGAGGAGGCAGAAAAGACTGGATGTGACCATGTTGGAGTCCAAGAAGAAGGTCGGGTGAGTGAGGACACCCTGAGGAGGTGGTGGCGGACATGGAGGTGAAAAAAGTGTGATTAGCCTAAGCAGACGGACGCTCACGCTAATCAGGTAAACACATCGTTGGCATTGTGATCAGGTGTGGTTCTGATAATGTTTCTTGTTCTTGACTGTAGAAAAGTGAGTATTCGCATCGGCAAGAGTCACTCAGGTAGGAAATATTTTCTTGACTATTGAGGAGAAAATCATAGTTTTGGGTTGATGATTTGTTGTGGTGGTTAAAGGTTAAGAGATGGCGGATCCAAACAAGGAAGGCGGTAGTGAAAGAGGCGAGCCTGAAGACAAGCTTGCGGACGAGGACGAGGACAAGCGGGCCAAAGACGAGCACAACAAGCTGGAGAAGGAGAGCGGGAATGTGGTGGCCCCGAGCAGGAACGTGAAGCGGGGAAAGCGGCGTCAACCGTTGCAGAGCGGCTGGGCCCTGAGCGAGCGCCTGGCCATCAACGTGTCGGGGATGCGTTACGAGACGCAGCTGCGCACCCTCGCTCAGTTCCCAGAATCTCTGCTGGGAAACGCCCGCAAGCGTCTCCGCTACTTCGACCCTGACCGGAATGAGCTCTTCCTGGACCGGAGTCGGGTCTGCTTCGACGCCATCCTCTACTTCTACCAGTCGGGCGGGAGACTGCGGAGGCCAGCCAACGTGCCCTTGGACATTTTTATGGATGAGCTGCGCTTTTACGAGCTCGGGGAGGAAATTCTGGACCGCTTCAAGGAGGACGAAGGCTTCCCGAAGGAGGAGGAGAGAGCTCTTCCCAGCGGTGACCTGCAGCGCCGCCTCTGGATGCTCTTTGAGTACCCCGAGTCTTCCAGCGCTGCTCGCATCATTGCCATCGTCAGCGTCATGGTCATCATCATCTCCATCCTCATCTTCTGTCTGGAGACCCTGCCCGAGTTCAGAAACGAGAAGGAACAGAGGGAGGTGCGTCAAATGGTTTTGTCGCAGACATAGTAATTCTTATACAGTACTTGTGGAGCACACTGGTGCAGTGGTTAGTGCAGCTGCTTCAAGGCAAGAAGGTTCTACACTTGAACCAGTGTCTGCTCAGTGCTTGGTTGTGTGGAGTTTGCATGTTCTCCACATGCTTCTCGCTACACCAGTTTCTTTTTACAGTCCAACAACATGTACGTTAGGTCCACTGATGACTCTCCTGTAACTCTGAACAAGATAAGTGGTAAAGAAAGGACGATGCTTGAATGTCAATTCCTTACCAAATGGTAGGTGACAGGGTGCAAATAAGGTGAAGATTTAACACCGCTAGGAAGTAACGAGGTTAACATGGAGGGACAACAAGCGCTGACAGGTATCCTCTTACCAAACATAAACATTCTGAGCTTCAGGTGTTTATCTCCTCTGAAGGATCGCCACTATCTGCATTCTGGTTTAGTGGGTGGTGAATAAGATAACCAGGAAGTCCGTTTTGAGTATACAAAAACATACTCAACGATAAGAGAAAGTCCAGAGAACCTCCATTCTTGAAAGTTGGAGATATGGTTACTTGAGAGAAACGTTGGCAAGTCGGCACAGGTATGACGGAGGAGACGGAGATAGGAGAAAAGTCCGAGCCAAGAGGCGCATTTAGATGGAGGAGATATTCCAGAGGACGAGACAGAGCCAAGAGTATGAAGGCTAGGAAAGCAGATGAGATGCTCTTATGTTACCCCCTCTGAGACCTGGACTACTAAATATAGGCAAAGGACAAGCCACCAACATATAAATGTTTATTAATAAACACTGACTCATACGTGAGGAAAACAGCACTGGGACACATGACACAGCTAATCAGCTTTGCTAGCATGGATTCAGAAAGTCGAATTTGTAGCGTTCTATCAATGATGTCAGCATCTGTGACATCCGCGGTTATAATTTGCAGCCTTCCGACATTGTGGTGGGATTTAAAAATGATTTGGCAGACGAGGGATGATGATGATCATCACAGCGGAAAGGAGCAGTAGGACGTCCAAGTTCCGAGTCAGATCTGCCTAACCAGAGCCAGGAAAGCCTAAAATGTCCCTCAGTGAAGTACTAAGTCAGGACAAGGTGAAGCAATAGAAACACAAAAGTGACAAAGTGAGCAACGAGAACCCTAAAGTCTTTTGGTAACTTGACATAACTTGCTTGTGCCAAATTGTCTTGAGACCACTTTCCAGAGCTGGGGAGTAACACAAGTCCATATTTTTAAATATAGGCAATGAAATGAAAGTCTGCGTGGAAAATTAACGTGCTGGAGTGAAAGTAGAGAAGCCAGAAATGTTGGTATCTTGCGATCGATGTAAAATGTTGAATGTCCTGAAGAGCGACTTAGCTCCTTGTTTTGACTTTGGTAAATTCCCAATGACCAAAAACCACCATAAATGGGAGTCCCTTAAAGGGGTCAGATCATGATATTTACGCTTCATTTTGGTCTACATAACATGCAATGATGGTTCTTTAGTCAACATTTTGCATAGATTTTGCTGTAAAGACCTTTCATTAGGCCAATTTCTGTCTGCTTCTAAAAACGGTTAGTTTTGAGAGGCGGAGATGTTGGAAGCAAACGAAGCCCTCCTTACCTCTGACCTTACCCGCTGACTACACTATTGTCCCCGCTTCGCACCTATGCTTGGTAGTCGTTTTTGTTTTGACAAGACCGTATGGAATATGGACACTGGTGATCGCCACCAGCCATCTAATTTTTGCCGGTCAGAAATTTCTGCTGGCTAAGGTTAAACTTAAAAACCCCCCAAAAAACAACAAGTCTTTCTCTCTCCAATGCTAAATCCTGGACGTATACATGTGTATATTGACCATAAAATGTTTTCTACTCTATATCACGTTAATACTTTCACTGCACTGCTGCTTTGAACACTTGTTCAATAGAAGGTTCAAGTCCGCTAGTCAGTAAACCACACTACTAGCTACATCGCAAACGTGTTAAAGGATTATATCACTAACTGGTCCTTTGCCAAACACAGTAGACAATGAACTAAAGAAAATTATTTTTTGGGAAAAATCAGTCTTTATTTGGCTGGAGGGTGATGACACTATGTCTTACAGTAGAAGGCTAAGCTAGCTGCACAACGAGAGTTAACATTGCTAACGTATGATTGACATATTTTTAACCTACTGTTATTGCTTACCGTTTCATTGTCTCCTCCATTGCCATAAACAGTAGTGGGAAAATTAATCTTTTTGTGAAAATTTGTGGCTGTAGCAGGACCAATCTTTGCACACACTTGAAGCCACTTCTTTACAGTTAAAAGCACATTGCCACAAATCATAAAAGTAAGGCACTTTTTACTTTAGATGAGGTTGAAAGTTAATGTAGTGACTTGTGCTGGTCACAGCAAACAGAGCATTTTCCTTCATTGGGTTTCATCATCAATGTTGCTGTGACACAGCCGGATTTAAATAAATTAAATAGGCTGCCTCGCACAAATTATGTTTGGGTAAATTTCTACCTTATATGGATATTCCGCTGACGCCAGACAAAATATCACACTTAAACAACATTCCAAACTGTTTGGAGGAAATATGAAAGAAATCAAGATTGTTTTATAAAAATCTCTGCAATGCCTCCATGGTCTGATTTAAAATTTTCGGGACTTAATTCAGATACCAAATACCCATAAGCAGGTACTAATATGTAAGAAAAGTTGGTTTTGCATCTTAAGGACCCTTTAAGAAATACCATATATAACTTACCTCGTGACTAATCACTGGACAGCCACGTGTTTAGCGTCACTGAGAAAGACGGTAGTGTTTCAGGTTTTGTAGTTGACTCCTTGGTGTCCCAGCAGTTCTCTTAAACCAGAGTCTTTGTCTTGCAGAGATTTACCAGCATCCTTCACCCAGCGGTGGCCAATGAGAGCGTCTCAAACTTGCCGACCTTTACACCCTTCCAAGACCCCTTCTTCATCGTGGAGACCATCTGCATCTTCTGGTTCTCCTTCGAGTTCATCATACGCTTCACCTGCTGCCCCAACAAGATGCACTTCTTTAAGGACGTCATGAACACCATCGACTTCTTCGCCATCATTCCCTACTTCGTCACGCTGGGCACGGAGCTGGCCAAGGACAAAGGGACGCAGCCCTCCGTGTCGCTGGCCCTCATCAGGGTCATCCGGCTGGTGAGGGTCTTCAGGATCTTCAAGCTGTCTCGCCACTCAAAGGGTCTCCAGATCCTAGGGCAGACTCTGAAGGCCAGCCTGCGTGAGCTCGCCTTGCTCATCTTCTTTCTCTTCATCGGTGTCATCCTCTTCTCCAGTGCCGTCTATTTTGCAGAGGTGGACCGCCCTGACACGGCGTTCACCAGCATCCCCGAGGCCTTCTGGTGGGCCGTAGTGTCCATGACGACGGTCGGCTACGGGGACATGTACCCAGAAACGGTGGGCGGGAAGCTGGTGGGCTCCATGTGCGCCATCGCCGGGGTGCTCACCATCTCACTGCCCGTGCCCGTCATCGTGTCCAACTTCAGCTACTTCTATCACCGCGAGATGGAGCGAGTGGACACCACAGAGTACCAGCATGTCCCCGCGTCCCTCTGGGAAAACGACATGGAGGACGGCGGAGAAGATGATGAGGTGGGAGATGAGGGGCCTGAGGACCCAGGAGAACACGCACCGCTGTACGAAAGGAACAGCAAAGCGGCGGGAGATCTGAGCGGGAAGAACTTCCTCTTCAGAGAACCTTTGGTCACTCAGGTGTGACATAACCAGAGGAAGAAATCCTGGAGGTCCTATACCTCTACACTGAGGGAGAAGAGACACACATGGACTTTGACAACCGGCAATGTCCGTCAAGAAGCTTAATTTGGGGAGTTGAGAGGTTTTCTACAAACTGTTGGTTGATTGGCTCAATTTCCTTGCCTAGTTTACAAGTGCTATGATCTTTGTGAATGAGCGTTAATAAACAAGCTGTGGAGCTTTGGCGTCTTTGTACACATCAAGTATTCAGTGAGGACTAAATGGTCTCTGACGTGCAGCCATTCAGCCACTAGATGTCCCATGTGAGTTACTTAGGCAGAAGCGCTGGACCTGGCTGGACCAGCTGCTGCTTTTCATTTACAAACAAAAGTGACATCAGCAAACGTCAACATCCTTTCCTCTTCAAACGCTCATGTTAATGTAGGCCACATGACTCTGATTGTGTTGTTTTGACATCGGCCAGCCACAAGACAGTCTTGATCGGTTTAATATTCGTTATTGTTTGCATACAGTTTGCAAAATGACACATGTTTCTAATACTATGTTGAATAATGTTGCTACAGCAGAGGAGCAAAAAAATCATATTGTCGAGCCCTAGCCTCAGATATTATACTGCCTTTGAAAAATAACGGTACCTTTTTATGTCATGGACTGTGGACATGATGGCAATATGAGTCGAGGCGCATGTTGCGAGAACACAAGCACAGAGCACTTACAAGCGGAAACAGTGTGGAGACAGAAGAGGGCGAACGGACGTATAAAAAGTGATGATATAAACACTGAAGGGCCGCCCTGCAAGCGGTGCTTTAAAATATAGCTTGCTAGCAGCTAACGTCACACCACACTGTTTGAGCTACTTCTATATCCTCGCCTCTATGGCAACAAATAAAGTAAATTTCTTACAAGTATCACCCCTGCAGGAAGAGGAATAGCTAAACATGCTTCACTACAAACCATAGGAGGATACAATAGCTAACCGCTAATAGCAAGCTAGCGCCCTTGAATGTAAAAAAATGGTTGGCTCTATACAAATATCGACTGTAATGATACCAAGTACAAGAGCCGTATATTATCGATACAATGATCACGTCAATATTTTTTTATTATCAAAAAGGGTTATGTAATTGTTGTTGTTGTTTTAACTCAGGAAATACATCCCTGGACACATGAGGACTTTAACTATGACCAATGTATGACCCTATAAGTACTTGGTATTGGATCCATACCCAAATTTGTAGTATCACCCAAAATATATGTTAAGTATCCAAACAGCAGAAAAATAAGTGATTATTACATTTTAAAAGAAGTGTAGAGAGAAGATATTAAAACAGAAAGCAAACAGATATTAACAGTAGATGAACAATTAGCAGTGATGGGCAAACTACAAGTTACTCTCAATTAAATGTAACTAAGCTCCAGGGTAAGCTTTCCCTGTAGAATTGTAGCAAGCTACACTACAAGCTACATATAAATATGACCCCCAGTATGACATGCATTAAGGTACAGACCCCCATTTAACGGCATTTCTATTTATGGGCCCACATGTATAATATCAATGTTAATGAGTCTACAAATGGACCCAATAAGGATCCATTACTATTAACTATCTGTCATTTATATACTACCTCTCGGTGTTCCAGTACCCCACTGTATGTATTTATTTAGTTAGTTTGCCTTTTCTTTGGCCCACCCCTATAACGTTAAACATTTTCTCTACCTACGGTAAAAAAAAAAAAACAGTACCTATCTATATTTTGACAAAAAAAACAACAATGACTTGTGTGTATGGGAACAGTTGGTAATGTTATGTGCAGTAAAACTATTCATGAACTCAACTCACCTTAATGTGTGTTCCTAAATTTCTGTTGGACGTCTTAGATCAGGGGTGTCAAACGTACGGCCCGTAGGCTGGATCAGGCCCGCAAACAGGTTTTATCTGGCACGCGAGAGGATTTTGGAAAGTACAAAAATTAGCTGAAATTTTTGAATGAAAGAAACTGCTCTTCTAAATGTGTCCACAAGATGTCACAATAGCAATTATTTGCAGGCGTGCTCATGACTTCGGAGGGGGCGGAGCTATGTGCCCGGTTAAGATAAGAGGACTGGGGACACATTATCTGGGCGCACATAAATATGCTGATATAACATGTATTCCCTTCTAACTTCATGTGTGATTCATGAAATGAGTTCGAATTCACAGGTTTTGTTGTAGATGATGCTACATATGTACAGAATAAACCACATGATGTTAGTACATCAGTTGAGGAAAATGAGTAAATTACATTAATAACATGCTGCAATTTGATTTTAATATTACTATTTATTAATTCTTCTAATAGATAACATTTTTACACCAATGAGAGTATTTTAAAACTCACACCTATTTGACTGATGAACATTATCACATCATTTATTCAGAAATTATAAATCACGACAAATGAAGATAGACTACTATGAACAGCAACATGTAAGTGTAAAAAAAAACAACATTATGATTTGTATGTTTTCAGATTGTGCTTGTTCTATTTTTAAACAAAGAAAACAATCTGAAGTTGTCATTATTTTTAAGTTATCATGACATGATTTTACCAGTCCGGCCCACTTGGGAATAGATTTTCCTCTACGTGGCCCCTGAGCTAAAATGTGTTTGATACCCGTGTCTTAGATGAAGAGCGCAGTTATGATTTTGGTTTACAGAGTAAAAAACTAAAAACTAAGGTTTTGGGCATTGTTTTCTCTAAACGCATACATTTGTCTACATATGGCCATTATTGTGGGTTTCCTGCAAGGAACATTTTAATCTGTGGGAGAGAATTCCTCTGCTATTTTTAAGTATGTTTCTTGGTTTTTTGAGTCGTCATCTTGAAGCGTCCCTCTGTCTCCGACTCCCTCGTCGTCATGTGACATGAGTGTGTGTCTGTTGTGATTTTGCTTACCGCATTTTTCGGAGTATAAGTCGCACCGGCTGAAAATGCATAATAAAGAAGGAAAAAAACATATATAAGTCGCACTGGAGTATAAGTCGCATTTTTTGGGGAAATTTATTTGATAAAACCCAACACCAAGAATAAACATTTGAAAGGCAATTTAAAATAAATAAAGAATAGTGAACAACAGGCTGAATAAGTGTATGTTATATGATGCATAAATAACCAACTGAGAACGTGCCTGGTATGTTAACGTAACATATTATGGTAAGAGTCATTCAAATAACTATAACATATAGAACATGCTATACGTTTACCAAACAATCTGTCACTCCTAATCGCTAAATCCCATGAAATCTTATATGTCTAGTCTCTTACGTGAATGAGCTAAATAATATTATTTGATATTTTATGGTAATGTGTTAATAATTTCACACATAAGTCCCTCCTGAGTATAAGTCGCACCAAACTATGAAAAAAAATGCGACTTATAGTCTGAAAAATACGGTACTAATTTTGATGACCTGCCTTATCTTGCCTCTGATTGGCCAGTCAGTAATGTTTCGCGCTAACCTTAACCAATTGTGACTCATCATACGAACACCAACCAATCATCATGGATGTTCTCCGTATGTATATTGTTCTCATTGTTCTCCTTATGTTTTTTTTTTAGCCTGGATTCACAGTCCATTTTCTCTCTTTGTAGCTTGTAGCTTTGATGTAAGCTACCTCGCTACATGGCTCTAAAAGTAGGTAAGCTACAGGAATAGCTAATCGTTAAAAAAGTAGCTAAGCTACCACCAAGCAACTGGAAAATGTAGTTAAGCTATGTAGCTTAGCTACGTGTAGCTTGGTACTGCCCATCACTGACAATTAGACCAATAATCCATTTTCTACCGCTTGTCCCTCATACTTATGACAAAATAATAGAATGGGAAATGATACAATATGTTACTGCATACCTCAGCAGCAAAATTAGGAGCCAGTGTAACCTGTTTGCTTACTTACTAATAAAAGAGAAGTTGTCTAGTATGTTTACTATCTTATTTGATGCCAAAATTGTTCTTTGATTGCAGTAAGAAACGTACATTTGTTGTATTTTAAGATTTTCTGTTCAAATAAAGCCAATAATTACATTTTCTATGTGGTCCCCTTTATTTTAAAAAGTATCAAAATACATTTTGGGCCTGATAGCATAAAGTACAAGGTGTCCATAAAGTATTTTTACTATTTACAAAAGCTAATAAATAGACTTCAATCAATCAATCAAAGTTTATTTATATAGCCCTTAATCACAAGTGTCTCAAACGGCTGCACAAGCCACAACGACATCCTCTGCTCAGATCCCTGTGAAAATTATTACAAAATAGGGAATATAGGTATTGAAGTTTTAAACGGACACCATTGTTTGCACATAAGACGGTACTGAATTCCCTGCCAATTAATGCAGGGCTTCTCAAATAGTGGGATGGGTACCCTTAAGCGGGCACAATGAGGTTTGGGGGGGTGGGGGGGGGGCCAGCATTGCTGGAATTAATCAACAGGCTCAACCAGGAATTTTGACCAAGTACCTGTACATAACCCTTTAGTTTACCGGTAATGAGGATATAAATGAATAAATAAACAAATACAGTCAGGTTCTCATTATGCGGAGGGCATGTAGTGCTTTGATCCTGCACTTGAGTTATTAAAGGCATATCAGGTGTTACATTCAAGTCTTTGTATTTACACAGAAATTCCCATGGCCTAAAGGATGCAGCTGCCATGAAGGCAGATGAGAATGGTTTCCTTTCAAAGAGGTTCCTGAGTGAAGATAACATTACACCACATTAATCATGTGGTGTGTTCTGTGGCATGGCTGCGTTGTTCTTTCCACAGGAGAACAAATGTCCTTGCCAGATCAGAGGATGTCGTTGTGGTTTGGGAAGCCCTTTAAAACACACTTGTGATAAAGAGGCAATTGTGATTGATTAAAATGGCATGTGTGGCGCCCCCTATTGGTTGTGCTACAACATGCTTGGGTACATGAAATACAGATATCCTTTGAAGTTTTATGATCATTAGACCAGTACTTCTTCCTTAAGGACCTCTGTCTTTAAGAGCACAGGGAGTTTTCTCAGATGGGCCGGTCAACTATTTATTTATTGATTAATTAATTTTGCTGTTGCGTGCCTTGTAACTATGGTAACTCACCACGCCACAGAGAGAGGTCACCATTGATTGGCTCAATCAGTAGCTTGTTTGTCAAGGGCCCTTCACCCTAAGAGCGGCTAGAGAGGCCCTGAAGTCCCACCAAGTCTCTGCTATCTGTTCCGTCTGAGACCGGAACCTGGGTCATCCAGCATGAGAGACTGGCGTGCTAGCTCCTGAACTAAAAGCCGAAGCTCTTAAAGGTGTGAGGTTTACATGGCCCAGCCACACTTGCTGGCCTCCATTACACATGCACTCCCTTCAAATCATCTTTAGCCCCTTAATCTTCATCAGTCATCCTCAGTGTTGTCTTTTGTCGAGTCCTACAAAGTGTTAATACTGCAAGTATTGTACTTATTACACAGCAACTGTTTGATTGTAACGTGCATCTTAGTTGTAGTTTTTATTAACACATTTGGAGGTGTTGAAATCAGCATGTAAAATCGCTAATGCTAATTGGTAGCATTTAAAAGGTATATCCAATTAGTAGGGGTGCACAAACATTTTTGTCACATCCGAATCGCGATTCCTATTTTACCAGATTCTGAAGCATTTCATCATTTTCAAAATACGATAAAAAAATAAAAATTAAAAAAAATATTTATATACAAACATATATATATATATATATATATATATATATATATATATATATATATATATATATATATATATATATATATATATATATATATATATATATATATATATATAAAACACATACACATACACTATATTGCCAAAATTATTTGGCCACCCACCCAAATGATCAGAATCAGGTGTCCTAATCACTTGGCCCGGCCACAGGTGTGTAAAATCAAGCATTTAGGCATGGAGACTGTTTCTACAAACATTTGTGAAAGAATGGGCCGCTCTCAGGAGCTCAGTGATTTCCAGCGTGGAACTGTCGTAGGATGCCACCTGTGCAACAAATCCAGTCGTGAAATATCCTCGCTCCTAAATATTCCAAAGTCAACTGTCGGCTTTATTATAAGAAAATGGAAGAGTTTGGGAACAGCAACTCAGCCACAAAGTGGTAGGCCACATAAACTGACAGAGAGGGGTCAGCGGATGCTGAAGCGCATAGTGCAAAGAGGTCGCCGACTTTCTGCACAGTCAGTTGCTACAGAGCTCCAAACTTCATGTGACCTTCCAATTAGCCCACGTACAGTATGCAGAGTGCTTCATGGAATGGGTTTCCATGGCCGAGCAGCTGGGTTTGGAGGTTGCCAGGAGAACGGTACATTTCAGACTGCATTGTGCCGAGTGTGAAATTTGGTGGAGGAGGAATTATGGTGTGGGATTGTTTTTCAGGAGTTGGGCTTGGCCCCTTAGTTCCAGTGAAAGGAACTTTGAATGCTCCAGGATACCAAAACATTTTGGACAATTCTATGCTCCCAACCTTGTGGGAACAGTTTGGAACGGGCCCCTTCCTCTTCCAACATGACTGTGCACCAGTGCACAAAGCAAGGTCCATAAAGACATGGATGACAGAATCTGGTGTAGATGAACTTGACTGGCCTGCACAGAGTCCTGACCTGAACCCGATAGAACACCTTTGGGATGAATTAGAACGGAGACTGAGAGCCAGGCCTTCTCGACCAACATCAGTGTGTGACCTCAACAATGCGCTTTTGGAAGAATGGTCGAAAATTCATACAAACACACTCCGCAACCTTGTGGACAGCCTTCCCAGAAGAGTTGAAGCTGCAATAGGTGGACCGACATCATATTGAACCCTATGGGTTAGGAATGGGATGGCACTTCAAGTTTATATGTGAGTCAAGGCAGGTGGCCAAATACTTTTGGAAATATAGTGTATATATACACACCACACACATGTATATACATATATATATCAGTGGCGTGCGGTGAGGTTAATGTCTGGTGAGGCACGACTGCATCATCACAGTCAGATTTACAAACATATGAACCTGCAGTGCAGGTGTACCTAATGTTGTGTCCCTGCGGTCGTTCGCGGCTCCGGCAGCGTTGTTGTTTTTGCACTTTTTGGCTTCTTGTTAAGTGACTTTTTTTGGGTGGATTCGGTCTTGCATGTGGAGGGTTTGGGTATGGGCTTTGGTTGGTGTGGCTGCGGCGCTCCCGTCGGGCGGTGCATTCTGCGGCGGAGGTGCTTGGCACCAGGAGGCTGGGTTATGAGACGAGCCTCACACAGTGTGTCTTCGCAGCAGAGTTTTATGAATGCTCAGAACTAAAAATACGTTACACACATACAGTTGTTGACAAAATACACTGTACATTATATACCTCAGCTAACTAAACTATGGAAATGTATAATATAGTTCATATAGCAATACAGTCTCACTGCACAGCAGGCCAGCAGTTAGCCGAGTCATTGTGCACAATCCATGTTGAGGCACAACGCAGTGACGTGCCTCAACTGGCTGCTGATCACCGCACCGTCTCTTCTCAGTATTTGAATGGCAAATGTGAAAATAAAAATAAAAATAATCTAAAACTGGTGAAGTTAAATGGAAAATAACTTTAGTATAATCACTGGATACATATAACAATTTAATTATTTTATTTTTCTTTTTATTTTATTTTTTCTTTCCATGATGGCAGGTGAGGCCGTGCCTCCCCTGCCTCTAGTGACGGCACGCCACTGATATATATATATATATATATATATATATACATACACACACACACACATATATATACTGTATATATATATATATATATATATATATATATATATATATATATATATATCCATAAAATACAAAAAACTTAAAAAAAAATGTATATATATTCTTAAAAAGCCGTTTTCAGACTATCTTAATGCAACCATAAGGAGCTTCTCTAACCCGTAACCTGTTTTGAAAAATTTTCATTGTAACTTTTATACTAAATAATACATTACGAGAATTGGTTTGAATTGAGAAATGTGTTAAATCGAAAATCGATTCTGAATCGAACAGTATCCCCAGGAATCGAAATGGATCGTTAGATGCACAGAGATGGACACCCCTACTATGAAGTTAGGACTCTTAGCAAGGTGTGTTGCTTCCAACACATACTTTATGCACCACAGTCATGTAATTACCGTGCGGGCCAGCAGAGTTCCCTGTTGTTCAGCATAAAGTTACATAGAGTTGACTGTACCTTTCAATATTAGTTAAATATATATTTCTATCATATCAAATCCAACACGCAACCAAACAGTGACGGCGTTCCTGCCACCTGTGTGTGCGTCGTCACGGTGACATGCCACAGGAGAGATTAGCACGGCGTCATCATAAGTTGCGGCATGCGTCAGCACATCGTCAACACGTCCTGCCGCAGGTCACCTCTGACCTCCTCGCTGGCGACCCACACACACACACGAGTCAACGCAATCATCCTCAGTGCTCTTCTGCTGTCTGGGAAGAATGAAAAGGATTGACGTCTTTCTGGCCATCTGCCGCCCTCGCATCTCTAACTCTTCTTTGAGAGGATTAAGTGTGTTGATATCTGCGGATCTTTCTCTCATCAATGGCAAACGGCGGCGCGGGTGTGCGTGTCTCCGTGTGTATATTGCCACGTGGCCGTCCAGTAATTTCTTTGTCTATGGGATTTCTTCCTCCCTCCTCGTCTTTAGCGAGTGAACCCTGACCCCTTTGGAGAGCAAATCCTCCCACACGGGGTAGCAGAACACAAAATAAAACGCCGTTTGTCTTCAAAGATCTGCAGGGTTTTATTACATCCATGTAGACACCAGCTAGACCTGCAACGCCATGTTGGGGGGTGGGAGGATGACGTTGACTTGCAATGAAAGGCCTTCAGCGGGTCATGGGAGGTGATTTCTCTTTACAGATCAACACGATAAAGGAGAATAAAAGTGCACGAAACAAACAACGGGAATGGAAACAGCATCTGGTGCATTTCAGCAACAGTGACTCATCGCCTCAGACGGCGAACACAAAAAACACAAATAAAAAGGAAGTGCAGTGAGAAGAATTTTGCAACTCTTCACAAAGAGATTGTGTGACTGCTGATAAGTGAAAAGAGGGCGTGGGAGAGTTGGGAGGGAAGAAAATAACATTTTTGTGTTGATAGCTGCTCAGTTCTCAATAGGGATGGGTACCTTTCACAGTTAAACCCTACGGTGCCAATTCCTGATACCTGGGTATTTATAACGGTACCAATTTTCGCTATTATTGTGTAAATAAATGATAATTTTTTAATAAAGTCCAACAAAATCAGTAACATTTAAGAACAAGCTGATAACTGTGTGGCCTAGTTGCAAGCATGCATTCATTTCAGTTTGTCCTAGGTGTGTTTCTGTAGTCAGGAAGTAATCTTTGCCACTCAGTTAAATGTGCCAGTCTTGTCTTCTGTCAAGTGCTACAAAAGTGTTTATAGGGCTTGAAAGTGTGACGTGGAAACACATTGCAGCGTGGATCTTGCTGACCTCCGAATAGCTTACCGTATTTTCCGGACCATAGGGCGCACCGGATTATAAGGCGCACTGCCAATTAATGGTCTATTTTTGATCTTTTTTCATATATTTGGTGCACCGGATTACAGGGCGCATTAAAAGCGTCATATTATCATTATTTTTTTCCCAAATGTAAACACTTTCTTGTGGTCTACATAACATGTAATGGTGGTTATTTGGTCAAAATGTTGCATAGATTATGTTTTACAGATCATCTTCAAGCCGCTTTCTGACAGTCGCTTCCGGATGCGCCGTTTTGTGGGCGGTCTTATTTACGTGGCTCATCTTCGGCAGCATCTTCTCCCCGCCATCTTTGTTGTAGCGGTGTAGTGTGCAAGGACGGGAGTGGAAGAAGTGTCAAAAGATGGTGCTAACTGTTTTAATGACATTCAGACTTTACTTAAATCAATAACGGAGCAGCATCTCCTTATCCGGAAACAACAACACAGTAAATGTGTCCTGTGAAAAACCGTCCGATGCGCAAAACTTACTTTTCAAATATCACTAAAACATTTTTGCACTCTCATAAGGTGGTTTTTGAGAAGTTTTTATATTAAAGTGTTTCGCAAATGATGGAAACACTTTTTCCGCAGTTACACGTCACATAAACACCGAACAAGCGGCGCGCCCATGCAGGACATCTAAGGCAGACGGGTCGTCTTGGTCTCGCTTTCGATCGGTCGGCTAGGGAGAGCGATGCGGCACCGTCTCGCGGATCCCTTCCCGGGAATAGAGGCTGACCCGCAGGCTCTGAGCGACCCACATGCTCGGACAATTTCAAGTTGCCTTCGTGTCATCATCCGCTGCCTTCGTCTTCTATTGACGTCACCGCAACAACGATGGCTGCAATATCTTCCTTAAAGTGGAGTCTCGCGGGATGAGATTTTATGAGAATTAAGGCTCATGAGGCAAAACACCCTTTAATGGAAACATCTTCCTTGTCGAAATTTTAGAAATATCTAGGGCTACAACTAACAACTAATTTGATAATCGATTAATCTGTCGATTATTACTTCGATTAATCGATTAATAATCGGATAAAAGAGACTAACTACATTTCTATCCTTTCCAGTATTTTATTGAAAAAAACAGCATACTGGCACCATACTTATTTTGATTTTGTTTCTCAGCTGTTTGTAAATGTTGCAGTTTATAAATAAAGGTTTATAAAAAAATAATAATAATGAAAAAAAGTAGATCCAACGAATCGATTACTAAATTAATCGCCAACTATTTTTATAATCGATTTTAATCGATTTAATCGGTTAGTTGTTGCAGCCCTAGAAATATCGCTTTTATTTAGCGAAAAACTGCAATGGAAACACAGATAGTGGCATGCCATTTGTGTAGTTATTAGCCTCACCCAAGTGAACCCAATGCTAATGCTAACGCTAAATCTAATGCGTTTATGTTGTCGGCAAAAGATAAACACTGACATTTATTATATGTACTGTATATTGTTATTTACAGCTGAAATAGAACATAAGGAATCGCCTGACCGTCATGAATTCATCATTTACTGAGGGAAGGACTTTCTGACTGTTGGACGCTGCGAACAAAAGCCTGACTTTATGTAAAATCCCGTACACTTTGCTTTTAAATCATATATTTTGTATATTATTGCTTTGTATTTCATTTACTTACATTTTAGTAAAATAAATATGACCTACCAGTGTTTGTTTATTTACATTATATCGATTTAGAAATATACTGTACCCCTCATCCATACATCAGACTGATTTGAATAAAACTACCTGAACTGTGAAATGTGGTGGAAACCACACAATTCTACAGGAACCTTTAGTTCCAGGAACTTAAAGTTTCTGAAATTTTGGTGGGAAAAGGCCTATAGATGCTAATCAGTAGCATATATATGGCATATCCAATTTAAATTAACATCGAGCTAGTACATTTTTAAAAGGGCTTTCTATCATGCATGCTTGCTTTGTTGGTATGGAAAATGACAACATTACTGTTTGCCCGCCAAGTGCTCGAGTCTGCAACCGATCAACAAAGGTATCGAAAAATGGTACCATTTGATTTGACATGAATCCGTACCCAGTAGTGCCGAGAGAATTCTGAAAAAAAAGTACTGAATTCGGTACCCATCCTTAGTTCTCATACAAGAAGCCAAGTTTCCACTAAACGTCCAGTCCAGTTTTTTTTTTTGTGGACACGAGGCTTTAACTAAAGGAGTGTTTTAGGTTGGCTTACAGACTGTGGGGGAGAGAAAATGATTCATACTGTTTTAGTGGCCCTTCTAAAATTATTTTAACATTTTCAATTAAAGAGACAGAATTCCAGTGAGGCCCTCTAGTGGAGCGGCGGACTCACGGCAGGTCACAGGGCTGGATGGCGTGCCGCCGGTCGTAGGCCGTGTCGTCGCTCTCCTCGCCGTCGCTTATTTCTCCAAGGACCCGCTCTCTTTCCTCCTCTTCTTCCGTCTCGCTCTCTCGATGCAGCCGATCGCGTTCCCGCTCTCTTTCCCGGTAGCAGCGAGGAAGGGCGGGGATCTGAGGACGAGACGTTACAGTATGAGCTTCGGGCGTTTGCGACGTTACATTTCACATTTGTGTTGTCTTGTCAAGTCAAACAAACAAATCAAGAGTCAAGCTGGTATTCGGAAGCATCAGGGAGACAAAGGGGACTCGTACCTGGTTGTCATGGCTGGGCAGGGCGCAGTAGCCCGGCTCCGTCCTGCGGAGGAGGCGAGGAGAGTGGGTGCGGAAAGGTCGCGGGGAGTGGGAGCAGACGGAGCGCGGGGAGGGAGAGCGGATGGAGTGCGGCGACGGAGAGCGGACAGAGCGGGATGGCGAGTACGTGATGGAGTGGGACTGGGAGAGAACGTGGCCGTGGTGGTTTTGTTTAGGGGGGCGAGGGGAGCGGGGGGGAAGCTCGGGCGGCCTGAGCGGATCCGCCAGATCCAACTCAGTGAGGATCGGCGGCGGCGGGATGAAATCCAGCTCCTCCTCCGTCGGGAGCATTTGCATTTCGGCCGCGTCGATCTCGTTGAGCTCTGCTTTGGACAAGTAGTCCACGATACCGGCGCCAAACGAGTCGCCGACCACGTTGATGGAAGTACGCATTCTGTCACTGAGCGGACAAAAAGTTTCAGTGGCGCTCGTATTCCCCCCCCCCACCCTTGCTATGCCCCGCCCACTCCGCAGACACCTGACTCACAGCAGCCAGTCGACGGCGATGAGCAGACTGATGTCCTGCGTGGGAAGGCCGACCGCCGTCAGGATCAGCAGCATGGTGACCAGTCCCGCGCTGGGAATGCTGGCCGCACCCACACTGGCCAGTGTGGCGGTCATACTGTGAGGGGAGAGGACAGCGTTATCTGAAAGCACAGGTGTCAAACTCAAGGCAACATTTTGAATACAGTTCGCCCTGCACAATGAATTTGAGAGTCAAAAGTTTACATTTGTTTTTGCTCGCTATAACACAAATTTTTTTTCTTATCTCGATTGTTCTCAAGATTGTTAGTCCAAAATTCCCCATGAGGACAGTGCGGGGAAGACGTAACAAACTCCTTCCTTGTAAACAACACCTGAAAAGATAACTTTGTTCCTTTGCCACCGCCTGCAGGGCGACTCCAGTCCTACAGACTTCACACACACATTATGGACCACGGCTACATATGCACACACACTCCCACTCCACGTCTTTGCCACCGCTTTACCCCACGTGGTATGACGGACAACGGAGCAGCGCCCCTAGTGGCTGGCAAACTTCCCAAAACAAGCTGGTGAGACTCCTGCTCAACCTCCCATACAGGACTCACCTAACTCAAGCCCACTTTACCAAATTAGGATGGCTGCAGTTTTACTCAGCCATCATCAAGCCCATCCTGACCTCCTCCATCACCGTGTGGTTTCCCGGCGCCACAGTTCAGGATAAGCATAGACTGCAGCGCATCGTACGTGCTGCTGAGAAGGTGATTGGCTGCAAGCTCCCATCCCTCCAGGACTTGTTCTCCTCCAGGACCAGGAGGCGTGTGGGTCAGACCACAGCTGACTCTTCTCACCCTGGACACACACTATTCTCCCCTCTCCCCTCAGGCAGGAGACTACGGTCCATCCAGACCCACACCTCCCGCCACCTGAACAGTTTTTTCCCCTCGGCCATCAGGCACATGAACAATAACTCCTAACAGTAGCTCCTTTGAATTCCTTCTAAGTCTATAACAAGATCTGATAGCTCAGTTACAGCTCTTGTTATTACTAAATCTGTGTTATATGTGTGGTTTATGTTGCACGATTGCACCAAGAAAAATTCCTAGTTTGTGAACCCGTTCTCAAACAATGGCAATAAAACGATTCTGATTCTGATTAGGGTTGAGGAAAGAGTACACCAAATTGCAATGTGCTTGGTATTCAAAATACTCAGAAAAACTGTCCCCAAGTACCTGTCAAACTATTTCACCAAAGTAAGTGATGCTCAGAGGTACTACACGAGAGGGAGTTCCTCAGACCTCGTCCCCCCCAAATTCAAGACTCTCATGGGAAAAAATGCATTCTACTATTTTGCCACCACACAGTGGAATGCACTACTAACAGACCTTAAAATTCGAACTTCCCTACTAAATTTAAAACTTCCATAAAATCAAGACTCAGCTCAACCTCTACCTGATCTGAACCAAAATTGATCCCCAGCAACTCTTCGAAGCATCAAACAGGTTTACATGTGGTTATAGTGTATATATATTTTCTCATTCTGTTTTGCACACTCTTGGAGTCAACATGTGCATAGTGTATATACCCACCCCCATTTTTTGTATATATTGTTTTTCAAATCACCTGACATGTATACTGTGTATATGTACATAATTTATAATTTTTTTAAATTAAATTTTTTATATACATGTTACAGGTTACAGTATATATATTTTATTATTGAATGTATCAAATGTGGTGAATATTTAATGGAAACAAGCCTTTTGTGCCATCCATTTGCATTTTTAAAGCATTACATGGATTCAATTCTTTAAGATGTCAATAAACTTCTCAATTAATCAATTAATCAATGGCAGCTTCGGGCCGGATGCCGCCCTACCCTCCTGTTTCTGTGTCAACATGTGTATACAGTATGTGCTTATCGGCTATCAAGTTTTTTTCTCTTCCCCAGTCTGTTCCCCTTCTCCCCATAGGAGCCCAGTCTGAGATTGACTTTTTTTCTCTCATCCCCCCAGCGTCTACCTCTTTCCCACCTTTTATGGGGCGCAGTAAGTGGCGACCCAACATCGTTCCTGTTCTGTTTCTGTACAATGTTTGTTTAATCTTGAATAATCTAATCTTGAACTCAGGGAGTCAAAACACACATATACAGGAGCTACTCTTCGCCACAACTCACGTTTAGACACTCAGCGCAGAAACACCCCAACTGTCGCGAGACTCAGTTCACTATCCCCAGGTGCATGTTTTTGGCGGCGGGAGGAAGCTGGAGTACCCGGAGGGAACCCACGCAGTCACGGGGAGAACATGCAAACTCCACACAGAAAGATCCCGAGCCCGGGATTGAACCCAGGACTACTCAGGACCTTCGCATTGTGAGGCACATGTACTAACCCCTGTATCACCGTGCTGCCCACAGACACACAGATATTACATGACTGTTTTGTGGCGTTTGCCTTTGGTATGAACTTTCTCAACCACCGTTGTTTTGATGACACCACAGACGGCAAATAGACTTAACCTTTGCAATCTGTATTATTAAAAAGTGCTGAACTTCAAATAAAGTCTGCTGTTCTAGAATCCAATCTTTTCTTTTTTCTAGTTTCTGATTGCTTTTAAAAACAACCTTGGATCAATACCTATTTCTTGGAAGGCAAACTTGCAGAGCACAGATCGATATACTTGAAATTTAGGTATAGAAATCGATATATCGATGTATTGTTACACCCCTAGTGTATCCTTCTAAATAAATTTAAAACGTTTGTTAGCATGCCAAAATGCTAACTGTAACATGTGTCAAGTACCAAAATATATTACTGAGGTCTATACCTACACAATTAGCACAAAAAAAAGCTATCATATTAACGTTAACATGCTAACAGGTATCATTCGTCAAGTGACAAAATATTTGATGCTGAGGTGTAAACCTGCAAAATTAGCAAATAAGCTAGCAGGCTAATATTAGAATGATAATGACATAAAAAAATTAGCAACGGGCCGCACTTAGGACATTCCTGGTATAGACAAAAAATCTTAACACCCATATTGCACATTGAGCGAAAGTTTTTTCACCAATAAAATAAGCAGATCACAGTGAAATCATATAAACTTTACTATTATCTAATAACGCAACAAATATTGTCATACATCCTAAAAATGTTTTAGTTGAAATAAAAATAAATACTTAAACGCCTGCTTGTCTTATGATTTAAAGCAAGTTAGCCATCAAATTGTACACTGTGAAAATAAAAACAGATTTTACGGTAAAAAACTTGCAGCTCAGTTGTCAGACGTGGTAAATGTGTGAGAAAGTAGGTGTGTTTGTGTACATGTGTAAAAGACTGTCCATTTTGTGTTGAGCTAGTTATAAAAGCATCATGTTTAATAAAATAAAACTTTTGCAAAAAGGAAACTCATTATTCAGTCCCTTGGCAATAGTACTAAAAACTTGAAAATGATCTATATTACCAAATAAAAAAAATAATAACTGCGATTAATCATGATTAATTATGAGTTAACTACAGACAAAATGTGATTCATTGTGATTAAATATTTTAATCATTTGGCAGTCCTAAATAAAACCTTTTAAAAACAGATTAGAGCAGAGATCTTCAACAAGGGATCCGTGACCCCCAGGGGTCTGCGGAGGTACTGCAGGGGGGGGTCGTAAAATATTTAGTTGGTTGGACTTATACTCTTGTGCGACTTATATATGTTTTTTTCCTTCTTTATTGTGCATTTTCGGCCGGTGCGACTTATACTCCGGAGTAGGGTTGGGTATCGTTTGAATTCGAACGATTCCTATTCTTTGTTTCGATTCCGATTCCTGACGATTCTCGATTCCGATTCTTTTAAGAGACAGGGTCAAAAAAAAGTTTAGGATATTTTAAATGAGCTAGCTAACCTACAGTCTTTCTGAATGAAATAGTCTGACATTCTCCATCAATTTTAATTCTATTAACTTTTTATGAACTTTACTATAAATTCCTCACAGGGCTGTTTTCAACTAGAATATAAATATCAAATCTATGAACTTGAATATAAATATTATAAATTATGAATACATTTTCCCAGGGGTACACTTTCCTTAAGAGAGCTTTATTTTTGAAAACCTCATGAAAACACATTTACACACACAAGTGTATGATGCTGCAGGTACTTAAAAATGTTACCGTGCTCCCACTGATGGGCTAACCTGGTGCAGAAAAACAAATAAACAATAAGAAACAACTTGCAAAACCCAGTCCAGATTAGCAGCAGGTACAGTATAAAATCAGAGACAGTTCTTGTTTAGGAAAATGACCATATCCGCCTTCTCAGGCAGGATGCGTGAGCGTTCTGGACAGATAGTGTCTCCTGCTGTGGAAAATACACGTTCGCTGGGTGTGGAAGAAGCTTGAACGCATAAATGGGAGAAGGCGCGATCTGACAGCAAAGGATAAGTCTTTTGTTGGTTCCACCGGACCACCACCATGCAGCAGGGTCATCAGACATAAGTATCGGTGGAACGTCCTGGTACATCTGCAGCTCTCTCTCCACTCGTTTCTTGATGGACATGGAGCTCTGTTATTTCGCGGTTATTTCATTTTTTTTTTGTAAAGTAAAGCCACACTTTCGACCGCCGACGCCCGCTATCCATGCTTGAGCTTGACTGACTCGCTCGGCTATGTTAACACTTCCGGCGGTGGGCGCTTCTTCGTTGGTGCTCAGCGGCTTCTTCTTCCGGTTCGGCGGACATATTTATTTATTTATTTATTTTTATTTTTTTCCGGTCGGCGGACTGGGTATCGAAAATAGGAATCAAAATTTAAACTTTTGAACGATACCGGGAGAATCGGAAAGTTAGTCCCGGTTCCAATCGATACTCGATACCCAACCCTACTCCGGAGCGACTTATACTCCGAAAAATACGGTAGTAACTGATGCTGCGGTCAAAGTTGGAATTGCACATTTAAGCTATTCAACACTAAAGTGGATAGTGCACGCCCCCAATTCGTCACATTTCATGTGTCAGGTAAACCGTGACGAATGGGGCCATATAAATCTTCTTCCTACTGTAGCAAAAAAGTGTGTCAATTGCCAGCAAGCAGTTAGTACTCTAGTTGCCAGCTAGCAATTAGCGCTCTAATTGCCTGCAAGCAATTAGCGCAGTAGTTGCCAGCTAGCAACTAGCGCTGTAGTTGCCAGCTAGCAATTAACTCTCTAGTTGCCAGCTACCAATTAGTGTGCCAGTTGCCAGCTAGCAATTAACACTCTAATTGCAATCTAGCAATTAACGCTGTAATTGCCAGCTAGTAATTAGCCCTCTAAATGCAAGCAGGGATTATCGCTTTAGTTGCCAGCTAACGATTCGCGCACTAGGTGCCTGCTATCGATTAGTGCTCTAGATGCCAGCTAGCGATTATCGCTCTAGTTGCCAGCTAGTGATTGACGCTCTACTGGTCAGCTAGCGATTTGTGCGCCAGTTGCCAGCTTGTGATTAGCGCGCTATTTGCCAGCTAATGACTAATGCTCTAATTGTCAGTTAGCGATTAGCATGCCTGTTGCCAATTAGCAATTAGTGTGCCAGTTACGCGCTATTTCCAGCTAGCTATTAGGAGCATTTTATTGGAATATCTTTGTATGGCACAATAACAAAATACCTTTATAACCGGTTCATTATAAAACCATTTTTGACAGGATAAGTCAGGGGTCCCCGCTCCATCAGTTTGTGGGTCCTCGGTCTGGACAACATCGAAGACCCCTGGTTTAGAGCTTACGAAAGCTCCTCTTTCGGCCGTACACGTGCGGCGAGTAAGAGCGGGGATGGCGTGAAAACTTCCTTTTAAAAAAAGATTTACCTTTTTGGATCGATTTGGAATTGTAATAAATGAGAATCGCGATTTGGATGTGAATTGATTTTTCACTACTTAGCAACAACCAGCAGATGTCGCTAAAACAGACCTCACGGGTTTCCTGCCTAAACGGGCTGCTGTTAGCATGTCAATATCTTTGCAAGCCTGTGAGCGTTATTGTTCATGCTCATATTACCATTACTACTTTCCCTTATTGAGTAATAATATGTTGAGTCCTGCAGTGGTAAAAATAATCTTTCTTAGACTTTTTAATCACACGAGAAATGCTTTGGTATTTTCTTAAAGTGGCAACTGAGACAAGCGTTGTGAACATATTGCTCCATCTGTGTTGCATATTTATGACAAGAGACAATACAGTATTTAGAGGTTGGTGGCCACGCAGCCATTGATCAAATACTTGCACACAACTGAGCATAATTTGTCACCCTCGCCACAACAAGCCTGTCGCAAGATGGATGTTTGCAATCACGCTCAATCCTCAGAAATGAAGAGTCGCCTCCAGCCGAGCGGTCACACGCTGGTGCGCGCACGTTAAGCCTGCCCGCGTGCGACGACTCGTCAGCTGGTTGAACTTTGGCCAAACAATTAAGAGAGTGTGTGACCTCCCGCCATGGTCACGATGCGGACTTGGGGAAGATGAAAGGTGGCATATTTTAAAAAGCGCCTTTTAACTGCAGACAGATGTGACGTGCAGGGAAAAGCTGATATTACAGCGTGTGAGGCTTACAAACCGCAGACAAACAAAGCCCTGGTGACAAAACACAGAGAGGAGAAATTCCCAGCAGACCTCCACCAGGACTCTATTATATGCAAATGTGAAACACACACACACACACACACACACACACACACACACACACACACACACACACACACACACACACACACACACACACACACACACACACACACACACACGCGCACACACACACACACACACACACACACACACACACACACACACACACACACACACACACACACACACACACACACACACACACACACGCACACACACTCTTAAAAAAGGGCTGCTAGGATCCTAATGAAAACAACAAACATCATGCCCATACTGGCATACTAGATATAGAAATATTTTATACAAGACAATAATTGTAATCGCATTATTGTATCCTTGGAAAACACTGCCTCATATTAATATCACTATATTATAATGTCATAATTATTATACTAAAAATTCTATTTCAAATCTTCTTAACCCTTATTTCTGTATTATATACACTCAGTTTTGAAATGTATCAGTAACTCATGTAGAATACCACAATATTGCAATGGAGGGTACCACAGACCAATGATTAATATGATTATGTAGTAGAAACCACTACACTTCACCTTTGACCCCAGTGCCGCTCACACTGGTGAATGAACCACTGGTGGTGGTCAGAGGGGCCGTAGCCGCAAACTGGCAGCCACGCTTCTGTCAGTCCACCCCAGGGCAGCTGTGGCTACAAATGTAGCTTACCAACAATGTTCCCTCTAATTTTTCATGTGTGTGAGCAAACGCACAAACTCCCTGAGCATTCAGTGGAGCACATGTGAGCAACATCAGACGTGCACGCTGTGGCTACACCAGCAGCACACCTGTCCCAAACCTGACATCATAACAATTTAAATGTTTTATTAAAATAATTTTCTGATATAAGTGATTTCGCCCTCTTACAATGACAATAACAAAAAAAAATGTTTTTCATGACCTAAGTGCTAGTATTGTATGTCTGGCTGTGGGTCCTGCCTTTAAAAGAAATGTTACCCCTTTCAGAGATTACATTTAGTTCCTGTAACTTTCTGTCTGTAAAATACATGTTTTTATTAGCATTTATGAAATCTAGTGACAATATTTCATGAATAATATCCTTAGATGAACATTCTTAATAAATGGCAGTAAAATAAGCACACATCTGATTGTGGAGTCAGAGTGTTACAACCTGGCATTTACACATTGTGTGGCGTTGGAGTTGTCCGACTTTTTTTGTGGCCATAAACTCAGCACTGGCTAAGTGCCATGAGTGCGTGTGTTGGTGCAGGTGAGCGAGCGAGTGGCTTCTGTTGATATGTTGATGACAAAGTTGGTTTAAGCCTGTTTTGTATGGCAGAAAATGACCAGTTCTTGTTTTTGGTGTGGTTACAAACAGTTTTGCTCAATAAAGTGATTGATTGAATTCCTGTCTGTGAAGTGTCTCGACAGACGACGATAATTGAACTGTGTTGACAAAGATTGTTTTATTCATTGGGGCCACTCTTGAGTTGCATTGCAAAATCATACAGAAAAAATTGTAATATGTTTATTTTGTTTAAAGTTCAGATGGGATTTTTGATTTCCTGCGTGGCATTAAAGGCCTACTGAAATTAATTTTTTTTATTTAAACGGGAATAGCAGATCCATTCTATGTGTCATACTTGATCATTTCGCGATATTGCCATATTTTTGCTGAAAGGATTTAGTAGAGAAAATCGACGATAAAGTTCGCAACTTTTGCTCGCTTAAAAAAAACAAAACCCTTGCCCCTACCGGAAGTAGCGTGACGTCACAAGCGGTAGTGCTGCTCACAATTCCCTGTTGTTTACAATGGAGCGGGAGATATTAGGCGCGAGAAAGTGACGATTACCCCATTAATTTGAGCGAGGATGAAAGATTTGTGGATGAGGAACGTTAGAGTGACAGACTAGAATGCAGTTCAAGAGATATCTTTTTTCGCTCTGACCGTAACTTAGGTACAAGCTGGCTCATTGGAATCCACACTCTCTCCTTTTTCTATTGTGGATCACGGATTTGTATTTTAAACCACCTCGGATACTATATCCTCTTGAAAATGAGAGTCGAGAAGGCGAAATGGACATTAACAGTGACTTTTATCTCCACAACAATACATCGACGAAGCTCTTAGCATGAGCTAACGTGATAGCATCTGTCTCAAATGCAGATAGAAACAAAATAAATAAATCCCTGACTGGAAGGATAGACAGAAGATCAACAATACTACTATCAGGAGACACCGAACCAAACACTGGACATGTAAATACACGGTTAATGTGTATTCGACGCCTGTCGAAGCCTAGCAATGCTGTTGCTAACGACGCTAACTTAACAACGGGACCTCGTCAGAGCTATGATAAAAACATTAGCGCTCCACCTACGCCAGCCAGCCCTCCTCCGCTCATCAACACCCGTGCTCACCTGCGTTCTAGCGATCGACGATGCGGTCGGCGGCCCGGAGACGTAGGAAGTCAAGGTGAGTTCGCCGCTTGCGCGTCTTCTATCCAACAAAGTCCTCCTTGTTGTGTTGCTACAGCCAGCCGCATACACCGATCCCACCTACAACGTTCTTCTTTGCAGCCTCCATTGTTCATTAAACAAATTGCAAAAGATTCACCAACACAGATGTCCAGAATACTGTGGAATTTTGCCGAAGAAAACAGAGCTGTTTGTATTCTGTCCAAAAGGGTCCAAACACTTCCGTGGACCTCGCGACGTCACGCGCATACGTCATCCTCCAAAGGCGTTTTGAACCGTAAGTTCCCCGGGAAATTTAAAATTGCACTTTATAAGTTAACCCGGCCGTATTGGCATGTGTTGCAATGTTGAGATTTCATCATTGATATATAAACTATCAGACTGCGTGGTCGGTAGTAGTGGGTTTCAGTAGGCCTTTAATTTGCAGTGCGCTGAGGACGCGTGAGCGGTGCGCAATTGCGCAGGCGCGCACCTTAGAGGGAACGTTGCTTACCACCACCAAGTGTGAATGTGGAGTGAATGAATGATGAGTTATCACTTCTCTGTGAAGCGCTTTGAGTGTCTAGAAAAGCGCTAAATAAATCTAATCCATTATTATTACTATTATTATCCTTCCATTTTCTACCACTTGTCCCCTTAGGGGTCGATATACACATATACTGTATATACATATACTGTATATGTATATATATATATATATATATATATATATATATATATATATATATATATATATATATATATATATATATATATATATATACTGTATATATATATATATATGTACACACACACACACACACACACACACACACACACACACACACACACGCACGCAAACACACACACACACACACACACACGCACACACACACACACACACACACACACACACACACCCACACACACACACACACAAACTACTAGATAGTACTAGATACGTGCTGCCTGCTTAGTAATTAAATAAATTAAAGTTCCTACTTGGAATGCAGGCATCCTTCATTTAATTTTTGTGCCTTCTAAAACAACAGAATGTTCAGACACTTTGGCCGCAGTTGCGGCTCAAAGATGTGTGTTGTCTCATTTATATCTATGGCTGACAGACGTGTTGCCGTACTGTGTGGCTATTATTGTCTCTCCTGATTTATTAATCTACTTGCTAACTTCCTCTTCTTAGCTGCTCACTCTCTGCTGTAACACGGTTCCTATTAGCGTTCTATTGAAGTGTACAACCTAATTACTCTTTCCTCGTTTAAGTACTTCACACTGAAAATAGCTTATCGCCGCGACTAGCATAGCTTATCCTCTCGTCCTCCCTCGTCTGTGTGCCCGTGCAAACCCAGCTAACACAATTAAAAGAATGTTAGCTAATGGTTCTTCCATAGTTAGTTAGAAGCAAACCTCGAACTAACGTTCAGAGAAAATTAGCAATAATGCTGCATTTTAGAATGGTCTATTACTTTGAATTGATTAACGTGGACCCCGACTTAAACAAGTTGAAAAACTTATTCGGGTGTTAGCATGTAGTGGTCAATTGTACGGAATATGTACTGTACTGTGCAATCTACTAATAAAAGTCTCAATCAATCAATCAATCTTTATTTAATGTACGTATATAAACTAGGTTTGGACCTTTGTTCATCGATTCACAAATCGCCCATGTTCTAATCAAGAGGCATCGGAGAATCCTCTAATACTTTCATTTTGTAGTGTGGGATGTTAAAAAAGGTTTGATCAAGTGAAATGAGTCTAACAGAGAACAATGGTAGGTATGAAAAACACTAACCTATTCTTTATTAACCATCTGAAATGGACCTATGCTGTATTCAAGTTGAAGTGGAGTGGTAATTGTTTTTTTTGGGGACAACTGGTGGTCACAATATTTCATGAAGTTAAGCTCATGACGCAGTAAGTTGAATAATGCGGACACGTTTGTTACTGGATACTTTCTAACACACTTTCTGCCTTGGAGACTTTGCATGTGTAAGTATTATGCAACTATGATTATTTGACACTTGTTTATATTGACAAATGTGCTGTTTTGCGCCGCCTTATTGTTCAGTGATTATTACATATGTCTAGCTCAGGGGTCGGCAACCTTTACAACTGAAAGAGCCATTTTGACCCGTTTCACAAAATAAAGAAAACAATGGGAGCCACAAAACTCTTTTGAAATTTAAAATGAAATAACACTGCATACAAAGTTTTTTTTTGCTTTGTGCTATGTATAAACCAGGGGTCTCAGACACGCAAGTTTTTTATGAATGCCGCTTGACAACATCACACATGCCAACCCTCCCAATTTTTCTGGGAGACTCCCGAATTTCAGAGCAACTTTTCTCTCGAATGTTTGCTGATTTTCACCCAAACAACAATAATAAGGGCGTGCTATGATGGCACTGCCTTTAGCGCCCTCTACAACCTGTACAAACAGCTTGCCAGCCCAGTCACATGTTGTATGTGGCTTCTGCAGACACACATAAGTGACTGCAAGGCATACTTGATCAACAGCCATACAGGTTACACTGAGGGTTGTGATATGAACAACTTTAACACTCTTACTAATATGCGCCACACTGTGAACCCACACCAAACAAGAATGACAAACACATTTCGGGAGAACATCCGCACTGTAACAAAACATAAACACAACAGAACAAATACCCAGAATCCCATGCATCCCTAACTCTTCCGGGCTACATTATACACTCCCGCTACCACCAAACCCCCGCCTCCCCCCGTGCGTAGGTTGAGGTGGGTGGGGTTAGGGGGGCGGGGGTTTGGTGGTAACGGGGATGTATAATGGGAGAGGCACTGAAATCCGGAAACCTCCCGGAAAAATTGGGGGGGGGTCGGCAAGTATACAGCTGAGCCGCATCAGAGTGATGAAAGAGCCGCATGCGGCTCCGGAGCCGCGGGTTGCCAACCCTTGGTCCAGCTGGTTTGCTATTTTGTGCTTGGCTGCTAACTAATAGCCAAGCATATTTACCTTCTATAAATGACTTTAGTAAAACAGAAGAAAGTGTGTGCTTATTAGAGGACATTTAGATGTTAACTGGCTTTGCACGAGTAAACACGCTGCAACACTGTTTGTATCGCACATGATACATTTCATACGCAAGAACATATATATCCGATATCTGATATCAATATTGGATCATGACACCCCTAGCTTTAACTTTTGTAAATTTTAAATTTTCGTAGATTTAGTAAATTAATTAGCCTACTTTTTCGAGTAAAGAGTGCTTTCAGACGGCTGGCCACTTCGGTCACCTAGTGGCCGAGTCTATTATTGGCTTTAATTCTACACATCCTGGTGAAAATGTGCTTATGTGTAGAGAGTAAGAACACGTTGAGGAGCACGCCGCTCCCTCCTCACCTGACGGTGATGATCTGCCCGCCGTCCAGCGCGATGTCGTTCATCTGGGCGATAAAGATGGCCGCCACGGCCTCGTACAGGGCAGTGCCGTCCATGTTGATGGTGGCGCCGATGGGCAGCACGAAGCGAGTGACGCGCTTGTCGATCTTGAGATTCTCCTCCAGGCAGCGGAATGTGACCGGCAAGGTCCCGGCGCTGGAAGCGGAAGGGCAACATTGAGACGCCTGACGGAGGACACCAAATAGGTAGACAGGTGGCGACATGCGGCGGCGGAGAGGTGAGGTAGGGGGTAGGGGGAGAGGTTGGCAAGGAGACAGAATAATGCGGAAATTTGAGTGGAGCGAGTCTCCCACTGACAGCTGGTGCCAGCCCCAGTTGCAATCCTCCGTGTGTATTAGAGGAATTTGATTCCCGGGCCAGTTAAGCTGGGTCATAATATAATTAGAGGAAACGTTGATAGGATTACCCATTTTTGACTAGAGCCACAGCAATGTGCCAAAATAACAGTTGGCCTCAGCAAAGCCAAACGCCGTACAAGCAAGGCCCGTTTGGCTGCTTCAATAATCCCAAACTGCCGCCTGGAATCGTGTCAGACATGGAGTCGTCATCCGTCTACCCCGCTTTGTTTCTTCCACCAAGTACATCACGCGTCCTCGTCTTACCTGCTGGCCGTGCCCAGCGCCGTGATCCAAGCCTGGAAGATTCCAGAGTAGAAGGTAAAGGGGCTTTTTCGGGTGATTGCGAAAAATATGGCGGGAAGGATCAAGCCGCCGTGGATCATCAGGCCCACCATGACGGTCACCATGTACATGCCCAGCTGCCTGGCCACCACCTCCAGGTCACCGATGGCGGCGATCTTCCCCGCGATCAGAGAGGCGATGCCGACGGGAGAGTACCTGGGAGATGAAGACAGAGGGAATTTTAGCAACTTTTTTCTCCGATCAAATGTGTAAGGAGCTTCTACAGATGTGTGGTGACGAGCACCCTCAGCGCCAGCATCACAATGTGGCACGGAGAGGAAGGCACTGCAAAGGGCGGTGAAAGCTGCTCAGAAGTAGCAGAGCATCCAAAGTAGGACCACCAGACTGAGGAACAGCTTCTTTCCAGAGGAAGCTGTTCCTATGCGGAGCAGGTCTCAGGTCAGCTGTGCGCCGATAGCGGTGTGCAGTCCCAGTTGTTTTCCGGAACGTGCCACGTGCTGGTTGTGATGGATGACTTCTTAGTATGATGCGTGTCCTTTGTATACACTGGACTCTGTGTTTAGCTGGCTGCGGACTAATGTGTTTATACGGCCTGAGCGACCCCAAAATGCAGTTTCCCTGCTGGCCAGCTGCACATAAAGATGGACTTGTTTTTTGTTTTTTTTACCATCCACAGTTACAGGCTCTCCACTTTTGCTGTGTGTGACGATCCAGGCTTCTGTCAAGTGTTAAAGGAATTTTGGGGCTTTCGTTCTAAGGAGATGTACACACATGATGAGCTTTCATCGAGGCGCGCTCACACACATACAGTATATTATTATTACTATCAACCTCAGGGGGTGTAAAGAAAGTGTGTGTGCTCGGCACACACGTCAAGTTAACTTTCAGTTTCGATTCTGAGGTGGACAAAAGCATGAAAGACGGGCGACTATTTTTAGAGACTGCTTTGAACTTTTGATAGCTCGGTTCATTCTATCTCTGTTGGTATCTCGATTGTTTTCCTTACTCCTTTTTTGTAGAATAAATTCCTAAACTTCAGTTTTAGTCATCTCTCATCAGGGGTGTCCAAACCTTTTCCACTAATTAAAGCATGCAGAGGTCATTTATATATTCTTCATTTTCAAAACCAGTACAATATACAGTGTAGAGATTTTTTTTTAACGTTTGGTCTTGGGGAACCGTTCAAAAGAAGTGACATATACTGTATATTCATATATACACACAATATATATATATATATATATATATATATATATATATATATATATATATATATGCATATATAAAAATAAAAAAATAAAAAAAATATATATATATATATGTGTTTATATATATACACATACAGTAATACACACAATTATTAAACACTTCAATCTGTAGATCAACTTTAGGTCTATTTGTCGATTTAAAGTAAAAAAAAAAAAACAATTGTTACGTTTTTCATGGCAAAAAAACTGAATATGCAATAGTTACCCCAAACACTTTTTTTAAGTGGAATATTTGATGAGAAGTAATTGAGACCTAAATAGGTAAATAATTCATAACACCATTGACTTTTTTCATTATTATTTTATGAGCAATAACAAAAAAAAATCCCAGTAAAATTCTTGAGGATCCAAAAGGGACCTACTCATAAAAATGTTGAAAATAATTCATACATTTTTGTTTTTATACTTTCAACACTAAAGTCTCTAGATCAGTGGTTCTTAACCTTGTTGGAGGTACCGAACCCCACCAGTTTCATATGCGCATTCACCAGTGGCGTGCGGTGACGTTCATGGCAGGTGAAGCACTGACTTTATCACAGTCAGATTTACAAACATATGAACCCTAAAGAGTATCTTATTCACAATTTGATTGGCAGCAGTTAACGGGTTATGTTTAAAAGCTCATACCAGCATTCTTCCCTGCTTGGGGGTTAAATCACCAAAAATTATTCCCAGGCACGGCGCCGCTGCTGCCCACTGCTCCCCTCACCTCCCAGGGGGTGAACAAGGGGATGGGTCAAATGCAGAGTACAAATTTCACCACACCTAGTGTGTGTGTGACAATCATTGCTACTTTAACCTAACTTTAACTTTACACTTACAAACTGTAGCACACAATAAAGCACATTTAATTAAAAAAACGTTATTATGGTCTTACCTTTACTTATAAATGCGGGAGCGTTGTGAATGAATGAAATATGAAATCCGCGCTGCATTCTGCAGGTGTACCTAATGTTGTGTCCCTGTTCACAGCTAGTTAGCCGAGTCATTGCGCAATCCATGGTGAGGCACAACTGAGTGACGTGCCTCAACTGGCTGCTGATCACCGCACCGTCTCTTCTCAGTATTTGAACGGCAAATGTGAAAATAAAAATAAAAATAATCTAAAACTGGTGAAGTTAAATGGAAAATAACTTTAGTATAATCACTGGATACATATAACAATTTAATGTTTTTTCTTTTCTTTTTACTTTTTTTTTCTTTCCATGATGGCAGGTGAGGCCGTGCTCCCCTGCCTCTAGTGACTGCACGCCACTGGCATTCACCGAACCCTTCTTTAGTGAAAATAAATAAATAAAAATTTCTTCGAATTCAAGACAAAGTTATATGTTTTTGTTAACACTTTAGTATGGGGAACATATTCTAAGTAACAAATTCTTAATTTAGAGTTATTTGGTTAGGGTTAGAGGGTTAGGGCCAGGGTTATAATAAGGCCATGCCGAATAAGGCAATAATAAGTACTTAATAATGACTAGTTAAGAGCCAATATGTTACTAATTTGCATGTTAATAGGCAACTAATTAATGGTGAATATGTTCCCCATACTAAAGTGTTACCATGTTTTATTACTGGTGCACAAAATGAACCGTGCATGAATATCACCTTGTTCAAAGAACAAAACCAACACAGTGCATAAACTCACAACAAATTACACACCTGCAAATCAGGGTGACTTCTGCTGTTGTCGTATCCGTAATATGCCGATAGGGAGAAGTTTTTATTTACACGATGAGTCGGTTGTGTCTTGACCTCTGCCGAACCCCTGGGCCCGACTCACCAAACCCCTAGGGTTCGATGGAACCCAGGTTAAGAACCACTGATTTACACGATGAGTCGGATGTGTCTCGCCCTCCGCGGCGGAGGGTCCGCCGAACCCCTGAGGCCGACTCACTGAACCCCTAGGGTTCGATCGAACCCAGGTTAAGAACCACTGCTCTAGATCAACTTCAGATCCATCCATCGATTATAGGTTTTTATTATCATTATTTTTTGTTTGTTTTTTTATGCCCTTTTTGTCAAAGTAAACTTTGTTTTTTATATGGCAAACACACAACATATGCAAAACTTTCTCCAAAATAAATTTCAAAATGAAATATTTTATGTGAAGTAATTCGAGCCTTGAATAAGTCAATAATAGATAAGATTGATTTAAAATAATTTTGGAGAAATTACAGTTTTAAAGTAAAAAAAAATGCATGACAGCTTTGTACTATTAGAGTCAACATTGCAACTTTTTCCTCATTATATTTTGCCTGTTTCCTCTTTATTCCACTTTTTTATGTTTAAAAGAAAGTAATAGTAGTATTTTTTATTTTATTTGGCTGCTGGCCGCCTTTTGGACACCCCTGTAATACACAGCCTTAAAACAAAAGAATCAGGGAGGACTCTACCCTGTTAAAAGGAGGGTCCTAATAGAAGCTTTGAGCTTAGAATCCTTCCGCGTTCCTTTCCGTCCCGCCCTTCCAGAGTCTTCATTACATTCAGGAGATGTTCCTTTTCTTCTCTTGTGGGAGAACTTAACATTGTTCCGGGCGCCGGCTCCTGCTACTCCCCTGCATACCACAGACTCCAGCACGCTCCGGGAGAAAGGCGTCTCATCCCATCTGTCCACGTCCTTCAATGACACGCTTTCTCCCACAGACTTCCTGTCCTATCGGAGCGCCCGCTGCTGCTTGTTCCCACACTGTGTCTCAAGTGCAGCCTTGGCCTTCTCCATCACTGTCAGCGGCCGCCGTGTGCGCTTTCTCCACAGTGTCATAATAAGGCAGCCGCTGACCCGTAAGAGCGAAAACAGACACACGTTGTGCGCACGTTTGCAGACTTGCGCGCACACAAGCGTGGCGCTGGGAAAAGACGAGACACTCACCACATGATCATAGAGACCATCGTCATGATGATCTCGTTCAGGATGTTGAAGAAGTCACACATGATTTTCCCGCGCTCGCCCATCCTGCTCATGCAGATGCCAAAGGTGATGAAGAAGCCAATCAAGCCTGAAGGAAGATGAACGCAAAGTTATTCAAACTTGATGACAATATTTGATTCATGTGTGTGTTCACAACCTTTTTCACCACGGGGCCCAACTTTTCCACTACAGAGGGGCCCGGGACACACTCAAATAATTACACTGAATTAGTAATCTTGTATTCAATAATTCTATATTACCAATTTACAGTTTACAACCTTGTCAAATGATATCAAACCATGTGTTAATCCCCAAAAATATTATAAATACATATATGTGTGTATATATATATATATATATATTAAGGCTGCAGCTAACGATTATTTTTCTATCGATTAATCTATAGATTATTTTTTCGATTAATCTGTTAATCTATAGATTATTTTTTCGATTAATCTATAGATTATTTTTCCTTTTACCGATTGTTTTTTTTTATTCAAAATGAAGATGAAAAAATAAATGTAGGCTCGTTTTTTCAAAAGGCATGGCTTTTATTTACAAAAAAAAATAAGTATGGCCACTCAGTCAACATTGACAACAACATGACTAAATATTCTGTAACAATGTAAACATTTAAAACTTTTAACATTCAACAAAATTAAAAGTAGATTATTTGCTTTTTAATGTGCAAATATAAAAGTCAACATCCAGTGCAAATCTTAATATTCTGCAATAATATAAGCATTTCAAAAGTAAAAGTATTGCTTATTTTGCTTTAAAATGTGCAAAAATAAAGATAAACATCCAATACAAAAAAGTGCAAAACGAAATATTCTGTAACAACAGTGTAAACATTTCAACAAAAGTGAAAGTATTGCTTATTTGCTAAAATGTGCAAAAATAAAGATAAACATCCAATACAGAAACGTGCCAATCTAAATATTCTGGAGCACTGTAAACATTAAGTATTGCTTTTAAAATGTGCAAAATAAACATCCAGTCCAACACAGAACACAATAACCAATTCTACTCATTCCAGTGAGTGACTAACAGTTGTAATGAAGAAAGGTTAGCATGTGTACATGCTCTGGTTCTTTTCATGTTTACAATATTCCCAGCAGCTGAAAATAGGCGCTCAAAAGGGGTCGATGTGGCTGGAACTGAGAGGCAATTAGCCTTCACCTCAAGCCAGGACTGCGAGTGAGCTGAGCTGCAGTTTATATTTCTAGAAGGTCAACAGGCTCATAGTGATGTTACTAGTAGTTGACTGGGAGGTGTTTATTATCATTTGGGGAGAGTCCGCTGCCTGATGCTCACCTGCTAAACACCTATCTACTCCACGCTGAAGCGCTGACTACATGCGCTCTGAATACGCACTGCTGATTGGCTGGTAATGCTATGTGTGTACCAATCAGATGGTTGTGTGGGTGGGACAATGCTGCGTGCTGAGACAGAGGCAGAAGGAGCAATGCAGCTTGTTAAGGCTTTAGCTTTAGCTTAGAAACTCGTTCGGTACACCCCCGTACCGAACCGAAAGCCCCGTACCGAAACGGTTCAATACAAAACACGTACCGTTACACCCCTAGCAGATACAAATGACACATTCATGTTTTTGTGTAATGATGACAACGTATGCTCGCACGGACGATTGACTAGTTGATGGTTTTCTTTTCAAATGTTCGTTCATAGCCGTTGTGCTGCTATGACAGGCCATTTCCGCTCGACACAGTGTGCATACAACAACATTATTAGGCCGTGTATTGAAATACTCCCACACTTTTGACCACTTTTGGCATGCTTTTCCCCCCTCGCATCGTCTGCTTTGATCGTCTGCTTTGATTGTCTGCTTTGCGCTTCGCCATGACGGTAGTGTGACGTAAATATGCGACGCGTCGACGCACAAAAACGGCGTCGACGTATTTACGTAACCGATGACGTCGACTACGTCGACGCGTCGTTTCAGCCTTAATATATATGTATATATATATATATATATATATATATATATATACACATACATACATATGTATATATATATATATATATATATATATATATATATATATATATATACACATACATACATATGTATATATATATATAGGTTTCTTATTGCAATCAAATAACAATTTTGTCCTTAAATAAAATAGCAAACAATCTAGACCACTTCACTTAGTTGCATAGGATCCTCCAGGATCCTAAGTGGCCTCTGACGTATGTAGTAACATATGGTATTATTTCCCATTCTATTATTTTGTCAAAATTATGAGGAACAAGCGGTAGAAAATGGATTATTAATCTATTTGTTCATTTACTGTTAATATCTGTTCACTTTCTGTTTTAAAAATGCTCCATCTACACTTCTGTTAAAATGTATTAAGCACTTATTGTTCTGTTGTTTGGATTGTTTGTATTAGTTTTTTTTGGATGATACCACAAATTTGGGTATCGATTCGATACCAAGTAGTTACATGGTCATACATTGGTCATAATTAAAGTCATGTGTCCAGGGAGGTATTTGCAGAGTTAATAAACAAACATAATATTAATTTTTTTTAAAAAGGAAAAAAGACTTTGTGTAGTATCGACTAGATACGGCTCTTGTACTTGATATTGTTACAGTCAACACCTTTGTCCACCCACCTTTTTGTTTATATTCAGGCATGCTTGCCAACCTTGAGATCTCTGATTCCGGGGGGTGGGGTGGGGCGTGGTCGGGGGTGGGTCGGGAGTGGGGCGGGGGGCGTAGTTGGGGCCTCGGCGTGGTTGGGGGCGTGACTAAGAGGGGAGGAGTATATTTGCAGCTAGAATTCACTGAAAGTCAAGTATTTCATACATATATATATATATATATACATATATATATATATATATATATATATATATATATATATATATATATATATATATATATATATATATATATATATATATATATATATATATATATATATAAATATATGCCTCTGTCTCAGCACGCAGCCTTCCCAGTAAGGTCTATTCGGGTGTACTAGAGAGGAGGCTACGCCGGATAGTCGAACCTCGGATTCAGGAGGAACAGTGTGGTTTTCGTTCTGGTCGTGGAACTGTGGACCAGCTCTATACTCTCGGCAGGGTCCTTGAGGGTGCATGGGAGTTTGCCCAACCAGTCTACATGTGCTTTGTGGACTTGGAGAAGGCATTCGACCGTGTCCCTCGGGAGGTCCTGTGGGGAGTGCTCAGAGAGTATGGGGTATCGGACTGTCTGATTGTGGCTGTCCGCTCCCTGTACGATCAGTGTCAGAGCTTGGTCCGCATTTCCGTCAGTAAGTCGGACACGTTTCCAGTGAGGGTTGGACTCCGCCAAGGCTGCCCTTTGTCACCGATTCTGTTCATAACTTTTATGGACAGAATTTTTAGGCGCAGTCAAGGCGTTGAGGGGATCCGGTTTGGTGGCTGCAGGATTAGGTCTCTGCTTTTTGCAGATTATGTGGTCCTGATGGCTTCATCTGGCCAGGATCTTCAGCTCTCACTGGATCGGTTCGCAGCCGAGTGTGAAGCGACTGGGATGAGAATCAGCACCTCCAAGTCAGAGTCCATGGTTCTTGCCCGGAAAAGGGTGGAGTGCCATCTCCGGGTTGGGGAGGAGACCCTGCCCCAAGTGGAGGAGTTCAAGTACCTAGGAGTCTTGTTCACGAGTGAGGGAAAAGTGGATCGTGAGATCGACAGGCGAATCGGTGCGGCGTCTTCAGTAATGCGGACGCTGTATAGGTCCGTTGTGGTGAAGAAGGAGCTGAGCCGGAAGGCAAAGCTCTCAATTTACCGGTCGATCTACGTTCCCATCCTTGCCTATGGTCGTGAGCTTTGGGTCATGACCGAAAGGACAAGATCACGGGTACAAGCGGCCGAAATGAGTTTCCTCCGCCGGGTGGCGGGGCTCTCCCTTAGAGATAGGGTGAGAAGCTCTGCCATCCGGGGGGAGCTCAAAGTAAAGCCGCTGCTCCTCCACATCGAGAGGAACCAGATGAGGTGGTTCGGGCATCTGGTCAGGATGCCACCCGACCGCCTCCCTCGGGAGGTGTTTAGGGCACGTCCAACCGGTAGGAGGCCACGGGGAAGACCCAGGACACGTTGGGAAGACTATGTCTCCCGGCTGGCCTGGGAACGCCTCGGGATCCCCCGGGAGGAGCTGGACGAAGTGGCTGGAGGAGAGGAAAATCTGGGCTTCCCTGCTTAGGCTGCTGCCCCCGCGACCCGACCTCGGATAAGCGGAAGAAGATGGATGGATGGATGGATGAATGGATATATATATATATATATATATATATATATATATATATATATATATATATATATATATATATATATATATATATATATATATATATATGTATAAAATACTTCACTTTCAGTGAATTCTAGCTATATATATATATATATATATATATATATATATATATATATATATATATATATATATATTTTTTTTTTTTATTATACATATAAAAAATAGAAATACTTGAATTTCAGTGTTCCGGAGGCTATCCAGTAGATGGCAGTATTGTCCTGTTTAAGAGTGTCACAACATTGCTGTTTACGGCAGACGAACTGCTTTACGGTAGACAAAAACGTGACTGCTGTTGTTGTGTGTTGTTACCACGCTGGGAGGATGTTAATGAAACTGCCTAACAATAAACCCACATAAGAAACTAAGAACTCGCCCTCGATCATTCTACAGTTATAACGTGATTGGGCAGGCACGCTGTTTATATCGTGGGAAAGCGGACGTGAAAACAGACTGTCGCCGCTTTCCCCACTCAGGTCCGCATGGAGCTGGAGGGGGCGTGGCCTCCAGCTCTGGCTGAATTCCGGGAGATTTTCAGGAAAAAAATTTCTTCCGGGAGGTTTTCGAGAGAGGCGCTGAGTTCCGGGAGGGTTGGCAAGTATGCATTCAGGAGCGTTAGGTTGCTGTTAGCAGTTAGCTCTAGTATCCTCCTGTGGTGTGTAGTGAAGCATGTTTAGCTATTCCTCGTCTTGCAGGGATGATATTTGTAAGAAACATATTTAATTTGTCGCCATGGAGGCGAGGATTAGTGATTTAGAAGTAACTAAAATACTACATAGATACGTTAGCCGCTAAGTAGCTATCAGCTAGCTATGTTTTAAAGCACCACTTGCAGGGCAGCGCTTGAGTGTTAATAGCTCCACCTTTATCGTTAGCGTTAAAGCCAAAATACGTCCATTCTCCATCTTCTGTCTTTACACTGTTTCTTCTTGCAAGGGCTGTGTGTGTGTGTTTGTGTGTGTGTGTTGACACATGCGCCGCAGTTTGTATGCCAGCATGTCACCGCGGCCCACATCATGTCGATGGAAAAAAAATACCTGTATTTTTCAAAAGCAGTATAGTACGGTTTTAAACTCATTAGTACCGCGGTATTTTATCAGTACCGGTATAACGTACAATCCTAGTTCTCGTTTTATATAAGGATTATGAATATTGGGCAAAATTCCAAAAAAGGTGCACTTCCCCTTTAAGAACCATCTGTAAGACTTTAACTCCATACTTCTCCTGTTTGTTTGATATTATCCTTACTGCCACAAGTGGTGGACAAGTGTATTACAACTGAGTACCGCTGCGGCCCACAGCTGAGAAACACATGCTTGATCTAAATGACATCAACACAAGACTTGACTCACCAAGAACATTCATGCCCCATTTATACTCCAGTTTCTTCCTGTTTACTACAATGGGCTCCGTTTGGTTTGGCGCTGTTACTGACACTTGTTTCAGCACCGTCTGGACCTGGTAGGAATTAAAAATGAGAAAAAAAATCCAGTGTACAAGAACAGGAAGGAAAGAGTCATTAGATAGTAAGAAACTTTAGTCACTTCTGCAGAAACATCAGTTTGTGCTTAGCAGGGCATTTCTGGCCACAAACTAAATCTGGTTTAGGGCTAAAAAGGTGATATGTTTTTTTGTTGTTTTTTTTTTACATTTAAACCCTTCCTTGTGGTCTACATAACATGATATGGGGTCAAATCTTCACATACATTTTGTTTTAAAGACCGTCTCTTCAGGATACGCCATTTTGTTGGTAGTCTTATTCACGTGGCTCTGCATCTTCTCCCTGTCAGCCATGTTGTAGTTTTTAGCGCTTACATATGGAGTCTACTGACAGAATAAGTTCAAACTACACGCTACTTTGTATTAGAAATGGCAACAGCGGAGGATGCATGTGCATGTACGAGCCAGTCTGCCCACAACAAAAGGATGGAGAAAAAGAAGGGACTTATTCGTACAACTGAATAAAATGGCAGACTCGCGCGAGGCTCTTCCAGTAAACCTCTACTAAACTATATAAGAAGATAACCGCTGACGTAGCAATGGCAAAATACGTCCCTCAAGTCTCAATTACCAAACTTGTTTGGACACAATATGAAGGAAGACAAGGTTGTTTAATAAATATCCCCGCCATGCCTCCATGGTTTAATTTCACATTTTCACGACTTATGGGGATCCCAAATACACAAAAACACGTACCAATAAGTAAGAAAAGTTGGTTTTGCATAATAGAACAATATTATTGATTTACTATAATTAAACTCCTGAAGTACTCACACCCCACCTTAAAGGCCTACTGAAACCCACTACTACCGACCACACAGTCTGATAGTTTATATATCAATGATGAAATCTTAACATTGCAACACATGCCAATACGGCCGGGTTAACTTATAAAGTGAAATTTTAAATTTCCCGGGAAACTTCCGGTTGAAAACGTCTAGGTATGATGACGTTTGCGCGTGACGTCGATGGTTGAAGCGGAAGTATTCGGACACATTGTATCCCAATACAAACAGCTCTGTTTTCATCACAAAATTCCACAGTATTCTGGACATCTGTGTTGGTGAATCTTTTGCAATTTGTTTAATGAACAATGGAGACTGCAAAGAAGAAAGCTGTAGGTGGGATCGGCGTATTAGCGGCTGGCTGCAGCAACACAACCAGGAGGACTTTGAGTTGGATAGCAGACGCACTATCCGACGCTAGCCGCCGACCGCATCGATGATCGGGTGAAGTCCTTCGTCGCGCCGTCGATCGCTGGAACGCAGGTGAGCATGGGTGTTGATGAGCAGATGAGGGCTGGCGTAGGTGGAGCGCTAATGTTTTTATCATAGCTCTGATGAGGTCCCATAGCTAAGTTAGCTTCAATGGCGTCGTTAGCAACAGCATTGCTAGGCTTCGACAGGCGGCACAGCATTAACCGTGTAGTTACAGGTCCAGTGTTTGGTTCGGTGTCTCCTGATAGTAGTATCTTCTGTCTATCCTTCCAGTCAGGGGCTTATTTCTTTTGTTTCTATCTGCATTTAAGCACGATGCTATCACGTTAGCTCCGTAGCTAAAGTGCTTCACCGATGTATTGTCGTGGAGATAAAAGTCACTGTGAATGTCCATTTCGCGTTCTCGACTCTCATTTTCAAGAGGATATAGTATCCGAGGTGGTTTAAAATACAAATCCGTGATCCACAATAGAAAAAGGAGAAAGTGTGGAATCCAATGAGCCCTTTTACCTAAGTTACGGTCAGAGCGAAAAAAGATACGTCCTTTACTGCACTCCAGTCCTTCACTCTCACGTTCCTCATCCACGAATCTTTCATCCTCGCTCAAATTAATGGGGTAATCGTCGCTTTCTCGGTCCGAATCGCTCTCGCTGCTGGTGTAAACAATGGGGAAATGTGAGGAGCCCTTCAACCTGCGACGTCACGCTACTTCCGGTACAGGCAAGGCTTTTTCAATCAGCGACCAAAAGTTGCGAACTTTATCGTCGATGTTCTCTACTAAATCCTTTCAGCAAAAATATGGCAATATCGCGAAATGATCAAGTATGACACATAGAATGGATCTGCTATCCCCGATTAAATAAAAAAATGTCATTTCAGTAGGCCTTTAAAGCTAACGCTCAGTATGGTTACATGCACCAAAAAACTAATCATTGACCTAATTTGACGGACATGTCAGTCTTCCCAACGTGATGACCAGGAAGTACAGTTGACGGAGCAGTCCATGACCAGAAACCACAATAGTTACATGTTTTCGCCTTTATCAATAATGTGTTTTTATCAAGCAACCGAACAAGTGGTGTCATATTATTTTTAATTTTCCTGAGGGAACTCTTCTGTAGGAATCAATAAAGTACTATCTATCTATCTATATTATATATTGTTTGTCCTATTTGGGGGGTTAAATGCGCCCTAAAATATTCTTAAACCATCCTTAATTGTTTGGTTTTGTTTTATTTTCCAAAAAAGTTGAGTTTTTTTCTTTTTTTTTACAAAAAGTCATCACATTAATTTTAAAGTAGCCAGAATGTGAAGTTTAAAAATCATTATTCATTTAAGATTATAAATCTGTCAGGATTTCCTTTAGATCATAGTATAAAGTAAAGATTATCTGATTCATGTCGGATTATCATCAGTGGATAATAATCATATGATGTAATTATTTCAATTATTATTATTGGTGCATCTACTAGGGCATCGCCTGTTTTAGAAACTAATGATGCCTCTGTTTCAAGCTTTAAATGAAGGTCCTTGATTGCACCAAAGTTATGGGCTATGAGTTTCTAAAGTGGAATTTACACATAAATATGTCTGATGCTGCCACAAATACTTATTACATTTTTTACTTTCTTTGTGAGTTTTGATGACATGTGTTGAATGAACAGTGAAGTGCTCCATGCTGGTTTTGCTGCTACCAGGAGGAATGAACCATTTTGTATTTTTGCAAGGGGTGTAGGTAGAGTTACATATTCCTAATTGGATTCAAACAACCGTATTGTTAAAATTTGAGAGAAAAATTTGATTGTATCTAAACTTTTATGACTTGGTCTTTTATAAGTGATGGATTCAAATCAGGGGTGTCCAAAGTGCGGGCCAAGGGCCATTTTTAATGTATTTTTAAGTAGTAGTAGTATTAAAAAAAAAGTGGGATGAATGTGCAAACAGGTGAAATGTAACGAGAAAAAGTTGCAATGTTGATTTTAATAACACAAAGCTGCCATGCAGGCTGTTTTTTCCCTTTAAAGTTGTCACTGTTCAAAAAATACTGAATCAAAATCTATTATGTTATTATTGACCTATTCAAGGCTTCAAGTAAATCACATCAAAAATTCCACTTTGAAAACATTTTTGGGGAAATATTGCATATTTTGTGTGTTTGACATATTAAAATAAAAGTTTTCTTTGACAAAAAGGAAATAAAACAAACAAATAAAAAAACATAAATTATAAAAACTTATAATCGACGGATATATTTGAAAATGATCTTGGGACTGAAAGTAAAAAATATATATATATTTTAAAAATATATATTTATTCTTTTTTTTTACAGTGTAACACTTATGAGTGAGGCCCATTTGGGTCCCCAATAATTGTAGTGTATTTATTTTTTTAAACTGTCATTACTCCCCCCCCCACCAAAATAATGAATTAGTCAATAGTGTTATGAATTATTGACCTATTCATTTACCTATTATTTAGTAGAACAGTTTTGAGGGGAAAATATATTCCATATTTTGTGTTTTTGACAGAAAGGGCATGAAACATACACGTGTTTTACTTATATGGAAATATAGACCTAAAGTTAATCTAGAGATGTAAGCATTTAATAATAATACAAAATTATAAACCTATTTCTCCAAATTTTTATAATCATTCAATACATCATAATGGCCCCCGCATGCTTTAATTTTTCAGTGTGTGGCCCTCAGTGGAAAAAGTTTGGACACCGTTGATTTAAATGAAACAAAAAAATAGTCAATTCTTTACAAAAGCCCAGGTCATGACTATGTGGCCCCCCTTGTGGTTGTGGAGCCAAACAAGCGCATACAGTGTTTATGCCACCGGCTGCCCCTGCTGCTTAGCAGTGTTGACCAGCTGATGTATCCTGTAGTAAATAAGGAAGCAGCGTTCCAGATGTAAAAGGGATTAGTAGCAGCAGAAGAGCCGAGCCTCATCTAGTGCACCACACAAAACACAGGAAGTAGAAGTGTTACCTGCTGGAAACAAGCCTGCACCAAGTTCTCAGGGAAGAGGTTTCGAATCAGATCAAGGAAGGCGTCCAGACTGCTGACTTCCTGGTTTTTGGTACCCATGGTAGCTCCGCCCCCCCTCAGTTTGGGGTTGCCGGGGTGGATACTTAGCACCAAGATGACCCCCAGGATGGCTGCGATGATGGTGGTGGACATGTAATACACCATGGCTCTGCTGCCCATCCTGCCGCTGGAGCGAGCGTCGAGACCGGCCAGCCCTGAGACGCGTCGGGACATGTCGTCTTTCACGTGAACAGGAAGTCACCTCTGAGCGACTCACCTGTGATGAGGCTGGAGATGATGAGAGGCAGGATGAGCATCTTCAGCATCCTCATGAGAATTTCCCCGGGGAAGGAAACCATGGTGAGGACGGAGTTGTCCGTCACCTTCATGTAGCGCAGCAGCATCCCGAACAGCGCTCCCATGACCACACCTGACACAGGTAGAGGCCTTGCTGTGATTCTCCTCCCCGCCCGGCGACAAAGCCGTGACATCGGGACAGTACGTACCCATGACGGTGAGTCCCAGCAGCAGGTTGTGAGTGTTGCGGCTGCAGTGACCAGCATCTTTGTAGCCAGCCTCAATGTGGTCATCTTGCCGGCTTTCGTCTCTGGCCTTGTGCTTGTCGGTGTTGGACTGGTTGACCGTGGGCTGGTTTGTCATCCTGCCTGTGGACACATTGGAGCGAAATATGTCAGGGAGCACAAATCCTTGATTAGCTTTGGCACAGTGACATCATCCAGACATCAGGGATACATTTGTGTTATATTTCTATGGGATGGAATGACGCAGGAGGAGATCATATGCAGAATATTTATGGTACATATACATTTTCATAAACAATTGGAGGACAGTTGGCTTCTGATGCAGGGGTATACAAAGTGCTAAAAATACTTAAAAAAAAAGTGGAATGAAAGAGCAAACAGGTGAAATGTAACAAGAGTGGCAATGTTGACTTTAATAAAGTTAAAGTTAAAGTACCAATGATTGTCACACACACACTAAGTGTGGTGAAATTTGTCCTCTGCATTTGACCCATCCCCTTGACCGCCCCCTGGGAGGTGAGGGGAGCAGTGGGCAGCAGCGGCGCCGCGCCCGGGAATAATTTTTGGTGATTTAACCCCCAATTCCAACTCTTGATGCTGAGTGCCAAGCAGGGAGGTAATGGGTCCCATTTTTATAGTCTTTGGTATGACTCGGCCGGGATTTGAACTCACAACCTAACGATCCCAGGGTGGACACTCTAACCACTAGGCCACACACAAAGCTGCCATGCAGGCTGTTTTTTACTTTAAACTGTCATTACTCAATGAATCAAAATCAATGTTGTTATGAATATTTGACCTATTCAAGGCTCCAATTACTTCATAACAAATATCCAACTTTGAAATAATTGCTGGGGAAAATACTGCATTTATTGTGTTTGCCACATAAAAACCAAGTTTTCTTTGACAAAAAACACATAAATCAAACAAATATTAAAAAAAAAAAAAAAAAAAAGTATAATCAACTGATCTAAAGTTGATAAAGAGACTTAAGACATTATTTTTAAATTGTCATTGCTCAAAAAAAAAAAAAAATCAATCAATTGTTTTATGAATTATTGACCTATTTAAAGAGACATTGACGTCCCACTGGGTTGTGAGTTTTTTCCTTGCCCTTATGTGGGCTCTGAACCGAGGATGTCGTTGTGGCTTGTGCAGCCCTTTGAGACATTTGTGATTTAGGACTATATAAGTAAACATTGATTGATTGATTGATTGATAAAGAGGAACTGCATTATTTTGGAATTTTGCCTATCTTTCACAATCATCATAAGAAACATGACGACAAGCGGCGTGGCTCAGTTGGTACAGCGGCTATGCCAGCAACTTGAGGGTTGCAGGTTTGATCCCCGCTTCCGCCATCCTAGTCACTGCTGTTGTGTCCTTGGGCAAGACACTTTACCCATCTGCTCCTAGTGCCCACCCACACTGGTTTAAATGTAAGTTAGATAATGGGTTTCACTATGTAAAGCGCTTTGAGTCACTAGAGAAAAGCGTGATATAAACATAATTCACTTCACATTTTGAATGCTTTCTAAACATTAAATATATGCGATCAAAATTCTGCTTACAATGGAGCCTATAGAAGCTGTTCTATTCAGCCTATGAGGCCCTTAAAAAAACATCCAAACACCTCCATTGATGTTTTTTTATACATGATGTAAGTATATATGTAATGTAGTAACAAGCACATTTAAAACATTTATTGTTTACATATTTTGATCATTTAAAGTAAACGCGGTGCATTAATTTCAAACGTTCGCCTTTTTTTAACATCATTGATTACTGCTCACAGCAGATTTTATGAGCCACAAACACAATAAAACATCACTTACTGTACACGGTCTGCTGTCATTATGATGCCGACAGCTAAGATGCTCGTATAATTTCATTTAGATAAAGAATGATTCATAATCCTTGTGAAGAAAAAGGGTGATGGAACCGAACGTCTTTTCGTGTCGTTCTCGTAAATTCCGGGTCTAAATTGGCTGTGAAAGTTTACCAACTTGTGAGAATACGTCCTCGTCCTTCTACTATCCAGGTGAGAGGCATGATTTATATTCAATAAAGTTTGATGAGCAAGGAAGCAGCTGATCAGTCGATCATGTCAACATTGGCATGCAAGCTCTTGATCACGGCGCCGCTATAAATAGTCTACGTCAGCGCTGATAATAACAATATCACTAATACTTGGTTAATTATCAAGTCATGAAATGTAAATACCATTTAGCATCTTCTCCTGGTGTTATTATAAAGTGTACTTGTGTTTAGAGACTCTACTTCTGTCCCTTGATGTCCCTGATGAAAGAAGAGAGCCGCAGCGAGCATGATGTCACACTTGCTTCGTGCTGTTGCTCGAGTTTCTCTTCTTCAAAGCCGCCTCTGTCCTCTTCATATTTGCACATTTTGCAGATGGCTGTATACGGGTATACCGGCAATATATATAAATATCACGTGATGATGACAACACTCCAAACAATGGCGTGCGTTTTGTTTACATCCGGTTTCGGTAGGGTGGTTCCAAGTATTTTTTTGGGTGGTCAAGTTTTCGGTACATCACTTGTCAATAAAGCGCAAATAATAGGCTGTATATATCAATTCATAATGTAACGACCAGCTAATGTTACTGTTTTATGTTCGTTTATTTTGGATTTGATGTCAGTATTTCCCATGTTTGCAAACACGCCGTCCATGCCTGAAAGGTAATTGGAGGAGAATGAGGAAGTGTTGTTGTGTGTCCGGGAAAGCACGGACTCTACTGAAACGAAAGTGTATACACAGGAGGTAAAACTTGTAGGAATTGTGCCTTTGTTTGTTCTCATACGATTGATAATAAAAGTTAAAAATAGCGTCGGACTCTGTGATTTCTTCTGGGGGCTAAAATATATTATATTACTTTAATTTGTTTACAAGTAAAAAAAAACAAAACAACCACCTTATTTTAAAGGTGTGGCGGTAATGAAAATGCCGTGGTGGCGCGCCACATTCAATTTCATTCGATCTTCGAATGAATCGCTATAATTATTTAACGATTCTTAATTGATAAAAAAAAAATCAAAAATCAAATTTGAAAAAAAAACCAAAACTAACAAAAAAAAAAACATTTCCCCCACCCAAATAAAAAATCTGTTAAGTCTAGCCACTTTATTAAATGTTTGGGTAGAATTGTATTAAACAAAGCCAGTTTTATTTTAAGTAATATACAAATTTAACAGAGATGTTTATCAATTTATAGTATTGATTTTGAATCAAGAATTGTCTTGATTCGGGCATAGATTCTGAATCGAATCGTTACACCAAGAATCAAATCAAATCACAAGCCATATATATATATATACATGTTAAGCACCCCTCGTGACCCCGAAACGGACAAGCGGTAGAAAATGGATGGATGAATATGTATACACACACACACACACACACACACACACACACACACACACACACACACACACACACACACACACACACACACACACACACACACACACACACACACACACACACACATATATATATATACACACACATATATACACACACACACACACACCGGTGTGTGTATATATACACGTATATATATATACGTATATTTCTATATATCCATCCATCCATCCATCTTCTTCCGCTTATCCAAGGTCGGGTTGCGGGGGCAGCAGCTTAAGCAGGGAAGCCCAGACTTCCCTCTCCCCAGCCACTTCGTCCAGCTCCTCCCGGGGGATCCCGAGGCGTTCCCAGGCCAGCCGGGAGACATAGTCTTCCCAACGTGTCCTGGGTCTTCCCCGTGGCCTCCTACCGGTCGGACGTGCCCTAAACACCTCCCTAGGGAGGCGTTCGGGTGGCATCCTGACCAGATGCCCGAACCACCTCATCTGGCTCCTCTTGATGTGGAGGAGCAGCGGCTTTACTTTGAGCTCCCCCCGGATGGCAGAGCTTCTCACCCTATCTCTAAGGGAGAGCCCTGCCACCCGGCGGAGGAAACTCATTTCGGCCGCTTGTACCCGTGATCTTGTCCTTTCGGTCATAACCCAAAGCTCATGACCATAGGTGAGGATGGGAACGTAGATCGACCGGTAAATTGAGAGCTTTGCCTTCCGGCTCAGCTCCTTCTTCACCACAACGGATCGATACAGCGTCCGCATTACTGAAGACGCCGCACCGATCCGTCTGTCGATCTCACGATCCACTCTTCCCTCACTCGTGAACAAGACTCCGAGGTACTTGAACTCCTCCAATTGGGGCAGGGTCTCCTCCGCAACCCGGAGATGGCACTCCACCCTTTTCCGGGCGAGAACCATGGATTCGGACTTGGAGGTGCTGATTCTCATCCCAGTCGCTTCACACTCAGCTGCGAACCGATCCAGCGAGAGCTGAAGATCCTGGCCAGATGAAGCCATCAGGACCACATCATCTGCAAAAAGCAGAGACCTAATCCTGCAGCCACCAAACCAGATCCCCTCAACGCCTTGACTGCGCCTAGAAATTCTGTCCATAAAAGTTATGAACAGAATCGGTGACAAAGGGCAGCCTTGGCGGAGTCCAACCCTCACTGGAAACGTGTCCGACTTACTGCCGGCAATGCGGACCAAACTCTGGCACTGATCATACAGGGAGCGGACCGCCACAATCAGACAGTCCGATACCCCATACTCTCTGAGCACTCCCCACAGGACTTCCAGAGGGACACGGTCGAATGCCTTCTCCAAGTCCACAAAACACATGTAGACTAGTTGGGCAAACTCCCATGCACCCTTAAGGACCCTGCCGAGACTATAGAGCTGGTCCACAGTTCCACGACCAGGACGAAAACCACACTGTTCCTCCTGAATCCGAGGTTCGACTATCCGACGTAGCCTCCTCTCCAGCACACCTGAATAGACCTTACCGGGAAGGCTGAGGAGTGTGATCCCACGATAGTTAGAACACACCCTCCGGTTCCCCTTCTTAAAGAGAGGAACCACCACCCCGGTCTGCCAATCCAGAGGTACCGCCCCCGATGTCCACACGATGCTGCAGAGTCTTGTCAACCAAGACAGCCCCACAGCATCCAGAGCCTTAAGGAACTCCAGGCGGATCTCATCCACCCCCGGGGCCTTGCCACAGAGGAGCTTTTTAACTACCTCAGCAACCTCAGCCCCAGAAATAGGAGAGCCCACCACAGATTCCCCAGGCACTGCTTCCTCATAGGAAGACGTGTTGGTGGGATTGAGGAGGTCTTCGAAGTATTCCCTCCACCGATCCACAACATCCGCAGTCGAGGTCAGCAGAACACCATCCTCACCATACACGGTGTTGATAGTGCACTGCTTCCCCTTCCTGAGGCGGCGGATGGTGGTCCAGAATCGCTTCGAAGCCGTCCGGAAGTCGTTTTCCATGGCTTCCCCGAACTCCTCCCATGTCCGAGTTTTTGCCTCCGCGACCGCCGAAGCCGCACACCGCTTGGCCTGTCGGTACCTGTCCGCTGCCTCAGGAGTCCCATGAGCCAAAAGAACCCGATAGGACTCCTTCTTCAGCTTGACGGCATCCCTCACCGCCGGTGTCCACCAACGGGTTCTAGGATTACCGCCACGACAGGCACCAACTACCTTGCGGCCACAGCTTCAATCAGCCGCCTCGACAATAGAGGCGCGGAACATGGTCCATTCGGACTCAATGTCCAGCACCTCCCTCGTGACATGTTCAAAGTTCTTCCGGAGGTGGGAATTGAAACTCTCTCTGACAGGAGACTCTGCCAGACGTTCCCAGCAAACCCTCACGATGCGTTTGGACCTGCCAGGTCTGTCCGGCATCCTCCCCCACCATCGCAGCCAACTCACCACCAGGTGGTGATCGGTAGAAAGCTCCGCCCCTCTCTTCACCCGAGTGTCCAAAACATGAGGCCGCAAATCCGACGACACAACTACAAAGTCGATCATGGAACTGCGGCCTAGGGTGTCCTGGTGCCAAGTGCACATATGGACACCCTTATGTTTGAACATGGTGTTCGTTATGGACAATCTGTGACGGGCACAAAAGTCCAATAACAAAACTCCGCTCGGGTTCAGATCCGGGCAGCCATTCTTCCCAATCACGCCTCTCCAGGTTTCACTGTCGCTGCCAACGTGAGCGTTGAAGTCCCCCAGTAGAACGAGGGAATCACCCGGGGGAGCACTCTCAAGTACTCCCTCGAGTGAATCCAAAAAGGGTGGGTACTCTGAGTTGCGGTTTGGCGCGTAAACGCAAACCACAGTCAGGACCCGTTCCCCCACCCGAAGGCGGAGGGAAGCTACCCTCTCGTCCACCGGGTTGAACTCCAACATGCAGGCTCTGAGCCGGGGGGCAACAAGAATTGCCACCCCAGCCCATCGCCTCTCACTGCCGGCAACGCCAGAGTAGAAGAGAGTCCAGCCCCTCTCGAGAGAACTGGTTCCAGAGCCCTTGCTGTGCGTCGAAGTGAGTCCGACTATGTCTAGTCGGAACTTCTCCACCTCGCGCACTACCTCAGGCTCCTTCCCCCCCAGTGAGGTGACGTTCCACGTCCCAAGAGCTAGCTTCTGTAGCCGAGGATCGGACCGCCAAGTGCCCTGCCTTCGGCTGCCGCCCAGCTCACATCGCACCCGACCTCTATGACCCCTGCTATGGGTGGTGAGCCCATTGGAGAGGGAACCCACGTTGCCTCTTCGGGCTGTGCCCGGCCGGGCCCCATGGGGACAGGCCAGGCGCTCGCCATCGTGCCCCACCTCCGGGCCTGGCTCCAGATATATATATATTTCTATATATATATATATATATATATATATATATATATATATATATATATATATATATATGTACATATATAAACTTGAGTGGAGCCTTAAAGGTAAAACAAAAAAAACTATATACTGTATTGGTTTTGAAAATGATAAAAACATCAGAATGGCCCCCGCGTGGCCATCAATGGAAAAAGTTTGGACACCCCTGCTCTGATGCATTTACTGTACTTTAATTCCCATTGTTCAACACAAGGTTTTCCCTGCTAACCTCCCCATCGGCTTCTAAGCAACAAAACGTCCAATTGTACGTCTGTCCCCTGCCTGAAAAGACATTAGCGTGACTCCCACCACCTCTGCTCTCACATGAATCATATGTAAACACATCTGCAGAGCAGTGCAGCGTGCCAAGTCCATGTCAGACGTATGAACGTCCTATTTCCAAACAGACTGCAATCAGACGTGATTATAATCCATCAACCGAGCGGGGCGTCCAGCCACACACCAGAGGGGAAAACATGTTACCTGTGCTCCCTTTGCCCTTTGACCTTAAGCTGTCATCCTCCGCACCCGGCCGGATCTCCACCCCTCACTGGCTCGGCTTCCTGCGCTGGGATTGCCGTCGCTATCTCGGCAGTGTGTTTGGGAGGCGGAGAGAACGGCAAGTTACGATTGCAGGGATGTAATCCTCCGCCAAATGTGTGGTGAAGAGAGGAGGGGGGAGGAGTTTCCTCTGTTATAGTCTTCACAAATCCTCTTTTCAACCCTTATGTCATTCGTCACTCGTACAATGTTTGATGACCAGAACGTCCCTCGGACAAGCGGGGTTGCGTAGAGGTGGCACGGGAAAAACATGTCCTGATCGCCATATGGTCACCTGACTTCAATGTCTAGTGAGGTCCAATTCCAACAAAGTCGACAAGACAACGATAATTATGCTTAATTGGCATAGAGCCAGCATTTCGTCAACATTCTTTTGTTAACAGGACTGTGCAAAAACTACTTGACTCATTTCTACAAACTACAGATCAACCGTTATGGTTTTTTTTCAGGGCCGATACTGATTATTAGTAGTCAAGGAGGCCGATAACTGATATTTGGAGCTGATATCCATTTGCAGTAAGAGTTATTCAAACATGAATAGTATACGTCCGTAAACGGGTCGGACAAGGATTTTAACATTATTCTTTAGGCAACATGTGGCCAGTAGCGACTAGGGTTATACAGTATACTGGTATTAGTATAGTACCGCGATACTAATGAATCATTTTCGGTACTATACCGCCTCTGAAAAGTACCGGATGTTAGGTAAATCTACACCTAACATCCACTGTAATGATACCAAGTACTGTAGCGCATCTAGTCTACATCGATATTTTTTGGCATCACAACATCTATCTTTCGTGGGGGTTTTTTTTATATTATGTTTATAAACTCAGGAAATATGTCCCTGGACACATGAGGACTTTGAATATGACCAATGTATGATCCTGTAACGACTTGGTATCGGATTGATACCCAAATTCGTGGTATCATCAAAACTAATGTAAAGTATCAAACAACAGAAGAATGAGCGATTATTACATTTTAACAGAAGTGTAGATAGAACATGTTAAGCGAGAAAGTAAGTAGATATTACAGTAAAATTTGTTTTTATTTTTTTTATCACGGACACAATCACTGGTATAATTTTAATTTACACAAATATTACTTATTGATGGGAATTATTTTCAAACCTTGGCAATAACTTTATTGTTTTGTTTTCATTGTAAACATTCTTTAAGGTGGTGCCAAATCCACATGTTTTGACAGTAACATAATTAATTTAGAATTTTTTCTCACCTCAAAAACTTTGTAGCGCCAGAAAAATACACAAGCAGTATGAGTAAGAATAAAATGTATATATGTTTATAAAAGTGAATAGATAATAAAAAATGTGAATAAAAAAGTGTACAGTGCTATGCTTGAGATACTTTACATACCGTTCCAGAACAATGAACCAGAAACGTGGATAGAAATAAATTAATGAAAACATTTCAAAGTAAAAAATAATAATAAAGTGAATCCAAATGCTGCAATGTTTTCTTTGATTTTGACTCTTTTTCTAGTCCATATGCCGGTTGGGTGACGCTGTATCTGCACGTGCATTAAAAATGGCTCTCTAATGAATGTCTCGCAACTGCGAATCGGTTCTCATCGTTCACTTGAAAGAGCCGTTCAAAAGACTCGACTCGTTTGTGAACTTCACATCTCTATTCCATAGTCCAGCACAGAATGCAGAGCTGCAGACTGACCTAAATAGTAAGAAGTTAGCATCAATATAGTAAGAAGTTAGCATCAATATTATACGATGACATCATCTTGATAACGCCACAACTGTGCCCCCGCCGACATGAATTGATTGCCGTTCTGTGGGAAACACTGCTGTTTGTAAGCTTTGTAGACTTCCAGATAAAAAACTGAGACTTCGAGGTCCTGCGGCCTGATTTTTAAAGAGTTGTGTGGATTTCCTACAAAAATTGGCGTAGGCTCCAATCCAGAAAATGGCGTACTCGAAGAAAAATTCAGATGTATCAAAGTGTGCACACGCACTAATTCAAGTACATTTCTTTTTTACATCCTAATCAACGTGGAATTGACCGCATATGTTTGCGTGCCCTTATAAATATGAAAAATATATTAAAATTAGCCATGTGCCTGAGATCTGCACACTCTGCCCAATCACACTTCGGTACGATTCAGTAGGAGGATCTTTTTTCTCGTGTTTTAAGCAAACGAAAGAGGAGTGAATGGGATAGCGTGGGCAAGCCTGCTGTGTGCTCCGAGAACCGCACACAGGCTGAAATAAAAAGGAAACATCAGAAAGAAGGTGAAGAATAAGAAGAACAGGCAATATGACCAAAAATTAGAAGAGGTGGGTGACTCTAATTAACTGCAATATAAATCTATCTTGTGTAATTTACAACAAAATGTGTTCATTCAGTAGCCTGCACACAGCCAGATTAAGAGTTTCATGAGAAAATTATGTAATATTTGGTTTGCAATCTTTTAAATTTAAACATGCCAGCATATCCAAAAGGATAACGAAAGACTTAGACTCTTGTTTGATTACTTAAATTTATTATATATATATATATATATATATATATATATATATATATATATATATATATATATATATATATATATATATATATATATATATATATATATATGAAATACTTGACTTTCAGTGAATTCTAGCTATATATATATATATATTTATTTTATTATACATATAAATAAAATAAATACTTGAATTTCAGTGTTCCGGGGGCTATCCAGTAGATGGCAGTATTGTCCTGTTTAACTTCTCCTCCGTTCATGACTCGGCCACCGTGTTCAATGGAGAAGTCTGTTTTACAAAATGTACAGGCAACATAATTACATACCCCTTCCCCTTCGAACTGTCCTGGATGAACTGAAATTCTTGTTTCTATTAGTTTTGGAACTTGCAAGCGTATTTCTTCATCTTGCTCGTCGACGGCGTCGCCATGTCTGTAACTTTCTCGTTCTTCTGCTTCGTCTCTTGTGTGCGCAGTTGTGCACTCTACTCTCTAAAAGCCGTAGATGTTATGACGTCATTGGGCAGGCAAGCTGTTTATATTGGGGGAAAGCGGACGTGAGAACAGGCTGTCCCCACTCAGGTCCGCATTGAGCTGGAGGGGGCGTGGCCTCCAGCTCCGGCTGAATACCGGAAGTTTGTCGGGAGAAAATTTCTGCCGGGAGGTTATCGGGAGAGGCGCTGAATACCGGGAGTCTCCCGCTAAAAACGGGAGGGTTGGCAAGTATGCATTGTGACAGCAATAGGTGGCAAAATGATTGCCTAGGGTGTGCCCATTGCATCGATCGCGAGCTACCGGTCGATCGCAGACGCTATGTCATTCGGTCGCCAGCCAGGCATTGAAAAAAATAAACCTAAAAATTATCGATCATAAATATTCACTATGACGTCACTTGATTGACATTAAGGCACCCGAATATCTTGTGAGATGACGCTGGCTGCTGCGAGCTCAGTAGGAAGGAAAAAACGACCAACAGGAAGGCGAGAAACACTTCATTTCAACAGAGTCTCGTGCCATACCTGCCGTCAAGAGCCTAAGGACCAACCGCACAGTTCCTGTATTCACAATGAAAGTGCTCCTCCATCCTGCCTGCGCTAACCAAATAAGAGTCTCAGAAAGCTAGCACACACAAGCTCACAAGCTACGGAGTTTGCCGTCAATGTATTTCTTGTCAAGGATACGGGTATGGAAGAATTTTAGAATATATCTTTATTGTCATTGTACATTGTACAACAAAATTGTAAGCAAAACTAATTTAGTGCAAATTCATAACACATAAAACCATAAGAACATAGATAAATAGATACAAATACAAAAAATACATAAAAATAGCAAGCACACAGCTCACATGCACAGTCATTATTGTCGTCTTGTGTTCAGCGCAGTGGCGTGCAGTCACTAGAGGCAGGGGAGGCGGGGCCTCACCTGCCATCATGGAAAGAAAAAAAAAAGAAAAAGAAAAAAAAATTAATTAAATTATTATATGTATCCAGTGATTATACTAAAGTTATTTTCCATTTAACTTCACCTTTTTTAGATTATTTTTATCTTTATTTTCACATTTGCCGTTCAAATACTGAGAAGAGACGGTGCGGTGATCAGCAGCCAGTTGAGGCACTTGTGCCTCACCATGGATTGCGACTCGGCTAACTGCTGGCCTGCTGTGCAGTGAGACCGTATTGCTATATGAATTATATTATACATTTCCATAGTTTAGTTAGCTGAGGTATATAATGTACAGTGTATTTTGTCAACAATTGTATGTGTGTAACGTATTTTTAGTGCTGAGCGATCATAAATCTGCTGCGGAGACACACTGTGTGAGGCTCGTATCATAACCCCGCCTCCTGGTGCCAAGCACCTCCGCCGCAGAATGCACCGCCCGACGGGAGCACCGTGGCCACACCAACCAAAGCCCACACCCAAACCCTCCATGTGCAAGACCGAATCCACCCAAAAAAAGTCACTTAACAAGAAGCCAAAAAGTGCAAAAACTACAATGCTCGCGCTGCAGGAGCCGCGAACGACCGCAGGGACACAACACCTGCACTGCAGGTTGATATGTTTTTAAATTTGACTGTGATGATGCAGTCGTGCCTCACCAGACATTAACCTTACCGCACGCCACTGGTTCAGCGACACTATTGCTCGCGGGTAAAAAGTGTTCTTAAGTTTGTTTGTCCGGCATTTTATTGTCCTGTATCTCCTGCCCGAGGGCAGCAGTTCAAAAGGTTTATGTCCAGGGTGAGATGGGTCCCTTATGATGTTTTGGGCCTTTTTGAGGCACCTGGCACTGTACAGTTCATCTAGGGAGGGGAGAGAGCAGCCAGTGATCTTCATGGCAGTTTTTATGACCCTCTGAAGTGCATTTCTCTCTGCTGCCGTGCAGCTGGCATACCATACACACATGCAGTATGTCAGCACACTCTCTATTGAGCAGCGATAGAAGGACACAAGCAGTTTTTGTGACAGGTTGTTCTTTTTGAGGAGTCTCAGAAAGTAAAGTCTCTGCTGTGCCTTTTTGATGGTCACTGAGGTGTTCATACTCCACGACAGGTTTTCCTCGATCTGGATCCCCAGGAACCTGAAGTCAGAGACCATTTCCACATAGTCCCCGTTGATGTACAGTGGTTGGATGTTTATTGTTTTTTTTCTTCCGGAAATCCATGATCAGCTCCTTTGTCTTGGTGGTGTTAAGGACCAGGTTGTTTTCCCTGCACCACCCAGTCAGCCGCTCCACTTCATTTCTGTAGGCAGACTCATCCCTCCCAGAAATGAGTCCCACTACTGTGGTGTCGTCTGCAAATTTAATAGTGGTGTTGCTGGCATGAGCAGGGGTGTAGTCATGATTGTAGAGGGTGTATAGTAGGGGGCTTAGCACGCAGCCCTGGGGGGAGCCGGTGCCGATGCTGATGGATGTTGAGAGGTGGGAGCCTACTCTCACCCTCTGAGAGCGATTTGTCAGGAAGTCCAGGATCCAGTGGCAGATGGAGGAAGACAGTCCCAGCCCCGTCAGTTTGGGCACCAGTCTGTGGGGGAGGATGGTATTGAACGAAGAGCTAAAATCAGCAAAAAGTAGCCTTGCATAGCTCCCCTGCTGGTCTAGGTGGCTCAGAGCAGTGTGGAGGGCTGTTGCGATAGCATCCTCTGTAGATCTGTTGAGAGTCCAATGCAGGTGGCAGATTTGAGGTGATGTGCCCCCGAACCAGAGTTTCAAAGCACTTCATAATGATTGGTGTAAGTGCCACTGGACGGTAATCATTCAGGCTGTTTACTGCAGATTTCTTTGGCAGTGGGACAATAACAGAGTCCTTTAGACAGGGTGGGACGATGTACTGGGACAAGGACGGGTTGAAAATCCTGGTAAAAACAACAGCCAGCTGGACAAATAAGATGCCAAAAACCAACCACTTTCATGTGGCATTGGGCAGAAAAGAGGACTTTTTTCTCCTCTCATATGTAAATTCGAAAATGTGGAAGTAATCAGCACTACTGGGAATGCTGTCTGATTCCAATCAATTCAAGTGATCAGAATCAGGTATTACACCAACTTATATTCTTGTCTTCATGAAAGAAGGGCATCTGTATGTTAAACATGCTTGTATTTTTATTAACACAAGAACATGTTCACAAAAACGAAAAAAATAAAAAATTTATAAATATACATACATATCAGTGACGTGCGTTGAGGTTCATGGCTGGTGAGGCACTGACTTTATCACAGTCAGATTTACAAACATATGAACCCTAAAGAGTATCTTATTCACCATGTGACTGGCAGCAGTTAACAGGTTATGTTTAAAAGCTCATACCAGCATTCTTCCCTGCTTGGCACTCAGCATCAAGGGTTGGAATTGGGGGTTAAATCACCAAAAATTATTCCCGGGCGCGGCGCCGCTGCTGCCCACTGCTCCCCTCACCTCCCAGGGGGTGATCAAGGGATGGGTCAAATGCAGAGGACAAATTTCACCACACCTAGTGTGTGTGTGACAATCATTGGTACTTTAACTTAACTTTAACTTTACACATACAAACTGTAGCACACAAAAAAGCACATTTAATAAAAAAAACGTTATTATGGTCTTACCTTTACTTATAAATTAAGTCCATGCGCCGCTGTTGTGCTGGATTGGTGCGCCCCCGCCGTGGGGTGCGCCCCCCTGACGCGAGTGTTGTATCAACTGGAGCCCACACTTAAATTTCCATGTGCAGGATTGAATCTATTTAGAGAAATTGTTTGGTGGGAGGCCGGGGGGTGCGGGAACAGTGGTGTTCGTGTTGGAGGAGTTGTGAATGAATGAAATATGAAATCCGTGTTGCAGTTTGCAGGTGTACCTAATGTTGTGGCCCTGCAGTCATTTGCGGCTCCTCCAGCGCGGACATTGTTGTTTTTGCACTTTTTGGCTTCTTGTTGAATGACTTTTTTGGGTGGATTCGGTCTTGCACGTGGAGGGTTTGGGTGTGGGCTTTGGTTGATGTGGCACTCCCGTCGGAGGGTGCATTCTTCGGCAGGGCTGCATTAACCGGCACAAGGAGGCGGGATTACTGCGAGCCTCAGCCAGTGCGTCTTCGCAGCGGTTTTATGATTGCTCAGCACAAGAAATACTTTACACACATACAGTTGTTGACAAAATACACTATACATTATATACCTCAGCTAACTAAACTATGGAAATGTATAATATAGTTCATAGAGCAATACGGTCTCACTGCACAGCAGGCCAGCAGTTAGCCGAGTCCGCAATCCATGTTGAGGCACAACGCAGTGACTGGCAAAGTTAAATGGAAAATAACTTTATGGTATAATCACTGGATACATATAACAATTTAATTAATTTTTTTTCTTTTTAGATTTTTTTTCTTTCCGTGATGGCACGTGAGGCCCCGCCTCACATGCCTCCAGTGACTGCACGTCACTGACACATATACAGGTATATGTATTAATAGATACATATACATATACACATATATACATACATATACAGTACATATATATATATATATATATACACAAATATATATACAGTACATATATACACGTACAGTATACTACTATATATATATATATATATATATATATATATATGTATATATATATATATATATATATATATATATACATATATATATATATATATATATATATATATATATATATATATATATATATATACACTACCGTTCAAAAGTTTGGGGTCACCCAAACAATTTTGAGGAATAGCCTTCATTTCTAAGAACAAGAATAGACTGTCGAGTTTCAGATGAAAGTTCTCTTTTTCTGGCCATTTTGAGCGTTTAATTGACCCCACAAATGTGATGCTCCAGAAACTCACTCTGCTCAAAGAAAGGTTAGTTTTGTAGCTTCTGTAACAAGCTAAACTGTTTTCAGATGTGTGAACATGATTGCACAAGGGTTTTCTAATCATCAATTAGCCTTCTGAGCCAATGAGCAAACACATTGTACCATTAGAACACTGGAGTGATAGTTGCTGGAAATGGGCCTCTATACACCTATGTAGATATTGCACCAAAAACCAGACATTTGCAGCTAGAATAGTCATTTACCACATTAGCAATGCATAGAGTGTATTTCTTTAAAGTTAAGACTAGTTTAAAGTTATCTTCATTGAAAAGTACAGTGCTTTTCCTTAAAAAATAAGGACATTTCAATGTGACCCCAAACTTTTGAACGGTAGTGTATATATATATATATATATATATATATATATATATATATATATATATATATATATATATATATATATATATATATGAAGATGATGTAGATCACCTTGACTTAGTTATTTGAGTAGTAGCTCGCCTGCTGGAAAAGAGTGGGCACCCCTGGCTAAGATAAATGATTAAGATATCCCAACAAATATAAATATTTATATGAGGCATGAAATGCATTGGCAAAAATTTGATTTTGTGTCCTTGCCTCGATCTTTTTTACATTGTTGAAATCAAATGTTGGCAAAGACCGAACGGTCACCTCTTTGTGTCGTTCAAGTATCCACTGCATGTCGAAATGTACGTGAAGTACGTGAAGCATGAAATTGGCTTGAGGCACCGCACATTTCCACGTTCAGTTCACTCTTGATAATCTTAATTTTACAGGGAAAAAGGGTGCATGATAGGTTTTTGTGCGTACCCACGTTTAATACATGTGATAGCATGTCAGGAAGGGGTTCTGGCCTAACCAAACAGCAGCCCAAACAAGCAACGGCGGCACATTTAAAGGCGTTCAGGCGTCTTCTTTCCCAACAGGCAGATTATGTGGAGCTTTGGGAAATGTCAGAGCTGCTTCAAGTTGAAGCCTTGTTGGCCTTCAAGGAACCTTGAAAGGTGAGAGTCTATGAGCTCCGGCCCGTCCTTTGTGCCTGAAAAGTACCTAATTAGGCTTTACAGGGCCACGGGAAACAGATGCTGATCACAGGATGAGCGTAACAAGAGAGGAAGGTCTGGCAGCACGCTTGCTTGTTGCATAATGTTACAGCTTAGCTTTCCTAAACACAGCCATTTCCATCAAAAGGTTCCGACCGTTGGACCCGGGAAGCTTTACAGCAAATCTTGGATGTCAGACTGAGCTCACACAGGTGGTTGTTCTACTCTGCCAGGTAGGCCGCCAGGAATTCCCTTAGAAGAGAAATTGTTTTTGGGAGAACGCTTTTGGACCAAGCGGCTGTGTAATGAAACCCGAGCTACCCCAGTGGGCCCGGTTAGAAGCAAGGACACAGAAGAGAACCTCAAATTGTACCATCACTCTGAACGTTAGCATGGCATGAAAGACACTTTGAAAATGCTGAGCACGTCACACAGATCAGGTTCTACAAAGATAGTAGAAAATAATACTGACACCAAGTTGATGATTGCAGACAACTAATCGGACCAAACAGGACTACTGCAAGACTTCAGAAACAACTTATAATAATAAAGGGTGATGTTTTGGCAAACTCTACATAAGGCCAAAGCCTTCACCCAAACAGAAGGGCCTCATGTCCAAATGTCAGTTTGGCTCCCATTTCCCCCCAGAGGACAGAACTGGAATTACAGGCAACATTTCCCAACAGCTGAAGACCATCAGTAATCAGGAAGGCTCTCACCTGAAGCAATCAAATCCACTCTTTAAGTCTGCAGTCCAGCTCTCACTTCAGGCCAACAAACACTGCTCGAGGACAATTTGCCAAATGCAGTAGTGCCTAACTGTTTACAGAGACCAGGGTGGCTGACGGTGAGATGTCTTATATTATTTTGATGTTTGATTTGATGTGTTGAATTTATTTAATGGCCAAGTGGTTGTTAAATGTTTAAATGCCAAATCCAAGCTGTTAAAGGTCATGTACATGTACTTTTGGAAACACTTTTACTTTAAAAAATTGTTTATTGTAATTTGTTTATATTGGTCCCTAATTGCTTTTGTATTTGTATTTCCAAAGGTTTTTCACCTTACAACTATTCAATGAAAAAAAGAGAAAATCAAGTCCAAAATAAAAGGATAAACAGAGATTTGTCTCATCATTGGATTAAACCAAAGAGTGAAGTCCCAGTGTAACCCCTGGTCGAAAATCAAAACCCTTTTCAAGTTACGGGATAAAACAAACAAACATAACTTGACAGGTGAATACCGACTATGAACGTGCTAATGGAAGAATGCATTTGTATGTTTGAGCTACGATGCTAGCTCTAAACCAGGGCTAGATCTAGAGATTCATGCGTTGAATAATAATAAAAAATAACATATGACATATTTTAACCACAAGGCCACCTGCTCAGTATCCGCCCTGAGAATGGAAGGTCGTGAGTTCAAACCCCATTTTTATACCAAAGACTATAAAAATAATAATAATAATAATAATAATAATACCTGGGATTTATATAGCGCTTTTCTAAGTACCCAAAGTCGCTTTACATGTTAAAAGTTGCGACCAAATGCGACCAATTGCCTCCCTGCTTGGCACTCAGCATTAAGGGTTGGAATTGGGGGTTCAATCACCAAAATGATTCCCGAGCGTGGCCACCGCTGCTGCTCACTGCTCCCCTCACTTCCCAGGGGGTGAACATGGGGATGGGTCAAATGCAGAGGATAATTTCACCAGTGTGTGTGTGACTATCATTGGGACTTTAACTTTAACTTTTTACCCCTTTTTGGTCCCCGGAACTAAACTTGACGGGAGCCCAAATGGTTAAAAAAATATATATATTGTATTGATTTTGGAACTGAAAAGTATCAAAATGGCCCCCGCATGCTTTAATTTTTCAGTGTGCGGCCCTCCGTGGTAAAAGTTTGGACACCCCTGCTCTAAACTGTGCATGTAGTCGAGCACAAACGTGGCCCCAAAAGACAGTGACACAGGAAAGTATCCCAAAGTTCCAATAAGACCACCATGGTCCTGAATGAAAACCCTCCCACATGCATGGTGATCACGGAGACGACCGGCGCCACGCGTGACAACCATCACAATCGGTCTTGGCTTTCGGCGGTGTACTTAGGATGCGTCTTGTTAATCACTGTGGTTTCCATGACAACAGGCCACGATGATGACAGTACGGGATAATCCCCAACAAGACTGGCCTTTGATTACTGTAATCGAGCCCGAGCAGCCACAGATAAAGGTGCTGCTGCATCGCTGCTTGTTTTGATTGTTGCGCACTCTAACAAAATGAACACTACACTAACAATATGGTCTGTCCACAGGTAGCCACTGCTGGCTCCTCACTTACAATTAACGAAAAACAGAAAATCTTACACATCGGCCACTCAGTCCGCTTTTTTTCATTGAGAACTGCAAAATAATTCACTAGAGGGTCAAAGAAAGTTGCATGTATAGTACCAGCACTTTGATAAAGAAGGTGAGAAACACTATTGAATGAAAGAAAGAACTCATACTAAAGTACAAAGTGGACTCCGCATGGCACTCCCCTTTTCTTCTACCTCTCCGCTAATCTCTGTCTTCACCAACAAAGTGGTATAATATTGCGCTCTACCACGGTATCGAGCACTATTTTTTGGATAATCTAATTAAGACATATATATGTATATATAAATGTACTATATATTATATATTTTCCACCTTGAGGCAGAATAGTACGCCATAGAATTGGCCTACGCTCTGCTAGAAGAGATGCACACATGAACTCAACCTGTTATTATGGAAATAGAATCGTCTCACATCAACTTATATGTATCAATATATTAATACACATGCATATATTAATAAATATGCAAATACAAATGTGATATACAAATAAATAAATAATTAGTATAAATAAACGCGTATTTGTAAATATATTTTTGGGATTGGAAAATATATACAAATACAATTTATAAATATAAAAATGTGACATACAAATAAATCAAGAATTTGTATACATAAACGTGTATTTGTAAATATATTTTTGAGATTTGAATATAAATATGCTTGATTTTGTATTTGTATTGAATTTGCATATGTGGATCGCTTTTTTGCTTTTGTGTCGATGAGACATTCCTCTCACAAACCAGATGTACAAATAAATGTGACCTACACACTCCCCTGAACAACCATCAGAGGGCACTGCAGCCGGAGCGGTCTCGGTCATAGACATGGTCAGACACTGGCAGGCCAATCAGAGGCAGACTAGGGAGTGTCATATGATGATTGATATATGATGATTTTTTGACACACATTGCACGATAAGAGATCAGTATCTACATCGGGACAAGGTCATTAAACGGCATTGATACAATAAAATAAGCAGTTAGCACAGTCTTTCAGATTAACTGGATAAATTAGCATTAGCTAATACAACGCTAACGTTAATAAGCTCAGGCCCGTTGTGCATTCTCTCTGTAAAGACGTGGACCCCGACTTAAACAAGTTGAAAAACTTTTTTGGGTGTTACCATTTAGTGGTCAATTGTACGGAATATGTACTTCACTGTGCAACGTACTAATAAAAGTCTCAATCATTCAATCAATCGATTGTTTTTGTGCAGAGAACTCCGGGCATTTTGCATATAATGCATATAATGCTCTCTGTGACCGAGACCGCTCTGGCTGCAGTGCCCTCTGCTGGTTGTTCAGGAGAGTGTGTAGGTCACATTTATTTATGCATATGGTTTGTGGGAGGAATGTCCAATCGACACAAAAGCAAAAAAGCGATCCGCATATGCAAATTCAATACAAATACAAATACAAAATCAAGCATATTTATATTCATATCTGAAAAATATATTTACAAACACACGTTTATTTTTTTTACAAATTCTTGATTTATTTGTATGTCACATTTTTATATTTATAAATTTTATTTGTATATATTTTCAAATCTCAAAAATATATTTATTTATACAAATTATTTAATTATACAAATTATTTATTTATATATCACATTTGTATTTGTATATTTATTAATATATGCATATGTATTAATATCATATTGATATATATAAGTTGATGTGAGACAATTCTACTTCCATATGATGTGTACGCTCGCACACATTTTATTATTAATGGTGTCATGAAATACCAGCCTTGAGAGAGAGTGAAAGGGGAGAGCACACACACACTTAAAGTTAACTTTCAGTTTTGATACTCGTCAAGGCACTGCAACCTTGGTGGACAAAAGTATGAGAGACGGGCAACAATTTTGGAGACTGCTTCTACTTTTAGATAGCTCAGTTCATTATCTCACAGCGCTGGTATTTCTGTGGTTTGTAATTACTCCTGTTTTGTAGAATACATTGTTCAACTTCAATTTGAGTCACCTCTCATTATTTTAGACAGCCTTAGAATAAAATAATCTGGAAGGACTCTCCTTTCCTAAAACAGGGGGTCCTAAAAAAGGTAAAAGTGATGTTAAAGATAGGGATAGCCAAAGCAAATATTAGTATCGGCCTGATAGCAGCAAACAAACGAGTATGGGATTATATTGTTTTGGATGTAAAATTTTGGATATAATCTCCGATTGATTGCTTGTGCAAAACTGGATAGCCAGTTAACATCTAAATGTCCTCTAATAAGCGCACAATGTCTTGTATTTTAGTCAAGTAATTTACAAAAGATAAACACAGTAGGCAATAAGGTACTAGGAGCTAGCAGCTACACAACAGCTAAATACACAATAGCACACAAGCTAGACATACGTAATAATCATTGAACAATACTGTAGTGTAAAACAGCACATTTGTCGATAGAAACAAGTATCAAAAAATCAAAGTTGCATATTACTTACACATACAAAGTCTCCAAGGCAGAAGCGTATTAAGTATCCAGTAAAAAACATGTCCGCATCATTTAACTTGGTCCATCATGAGTTTAACGTCATGTCATATTGTGGCCATTAGGTATAAAAAAAACAACAGAAAAACAATTACCACTCCACTTCAACTTAAACACAGCATTAATCCATTCACAACGGTTAATAATAAATAGGTTAGTGTTGTTACCTGACTCATTTCACTTGATCAAACATTTTCCAACATTCCACACTTCAAAATAATAAAAGTATGTATGATACCTGCTGATATCATATATGATTAATATCGGTATCGGCCAATATTTATAGCACCAACATCGGTATCGTATTGAAAGTGACAACCCTCGTTAAATGTTCATTGATACCTTTCATTCATCATTTACTGTATATGTATTTCACATTGTTTTCTCCATGTAAAACTAGAATATATTCTGGGTCAAATGTGTTTTGTTTTTATATTTTTGGGTGTCTGAAACATATTAATAGGATTTACATTATCATAAAGTTGCTTCGGTTTTCGACGGACCTATTGATATGGATTACAAACAAAAACCAAGGTAACATAATACATTTCCTTTACACGTCGTAGCGAATAAACATGTTGATGACATCATGGGTAAAGCACGGTGATTAATAATTAAATTTTAACCAAATCATCTACCTGCTGAAGTTTTAATATTGGATTATGACAAGTCATGTGTTAACGCATTGATAACGCACCTGACAAATTCCACAACTTTGACACGACTGCTAACTAAGTATGACATCCTAGTGAGGATCACGCACATTCTCTTGATATTACAGTATAGTATTGTTTCTGTGTGGTGTGTTCGGGTGTCTGTGTGTCCCAGGGGATTATTTCCAACAGATGATTGTTTGCTGTGAGCTTTACAATGGGATGGGGATATAATCCAATCCCCCGCCACGCGCCACCCCACCCCTTCCTCTGACGATGCTTAGTGCGCCTCAACATGGCTTCTTACATGTCCCAGCTGACATTAAACGCACCAGACGCTCGTCATTCAACCAAACAGGACGTAACGTCAGGCACTGCAGAGAAGGATCCAACGTTCTGTCCTAACAAATATTTCGGGAGACAACCATCATGTATTGTAGTCCACTAGACATCTAAAGAACAATTTCAGTGTGGGGCCATTGGGTTAATGACTGTTACATCAACTTTTGGGAAAAAATATGAATAATTTTTGGTCCATGAGAAAATCTCAAGTGTTGTTGAACACAACACATAAAAGTGTCTCATTAACTGAAATGGTTGTATGACTGACCCCAGGTCAGAACATCCTGTAATACGTGGTTTACATAGGTCAGAGGTCATTGCACATTACTCGGGTAAGCGCTTTCTCTCAGTCATCACATTTGGTTGTTGTGTCAACTAAAACTTGATAGATTACGGCTTTTTTCGTTTACATTCAATTTGTTTATATGCGCCAAAGAAAACCGGATTGTTGCATGATTTGTCTTAAAACCAGCTCTAAAACACAAAGGTAAGTCCCCTTAAAGGGGACTTATTATGCAAAACCAGCTTTTCTTACCCGTTTGTCCCACTTGGACAACCTGTGACGTGATCAGCGGATTACCCATATATGCACTGTAAAAAAATAAATCTGGACAATTTAGGGTAAAATACCGGCAGCTGTGGTTGCCAGGAATTCACCGTGAAAAAAAAACTCACGATGTATAGGACATTACGGTATGTTGATGTTGAATCCGTTAATTTTACAGTTGATAACTGTGCTTACGGTATATTACTATGAAAAAAATGATATATTGTTAACCTGTTTACAGAAAAAATTTAATTTACGGAAAAATACTGGCAGCTGTGGTTGCCTGGAATTCATCCAAAACCTTAATAGGGCCAATTTTAGTGTTGCCAATCAGCCTATCCAGCCTATGAGCCTTAAATGCTCTGTATCTGTTAAATAGCTGCTTGTAACCATTTCCAACACAATTAAACACACGGCGCGGTTCACTTCAATGCAGTTTGCAATGAAGTACATAGACATAACCCCTCAATGTCTGAAACCACTTGCCCCACAAATACAAGAAAACATGTAGTTAACTAAGCTAAAGCACACATATATACACATTAGTATATATTATATATATATATATACACACACATATATACACATTTGTATATGTATATATATACAAACATGTATATATACACACACACACACACACACACACATATATATATATATATATATATATATATATATATATATATATATATATATATATATATATATATATATATATATATATACACACTACCGTTCAAAAGTTTGGGGTCACATTGAAATGTCCTTATTTTTGAAGGAAAAGCACTGTACTTTTCAATGAAGATAACTTTAAACTAGTCTTAACTTTAAAGAAATACACTCTATACATTGCTAATGTGGTAAATGACTATTCTAGCTGCAAATGTCTGGTTTTTGGTGCAATATCTACATAGGTGTATAGAGGCCCATTTCCAGAAACTATCACTCCAGTGTTCTAATGGTACAATGTGTTTGCTCATTGGCTCAGAAGGCTAATTGATGATTAGAAAACCCTTGTGCAATCATGTTCACACATCTGAAAACAGTTTAGCTCGTTACAGAAGCTACAAAACTGACCTTCCTTTGAGCAGATTGATTTTCTGGAGCATCACATGTATATATACACACACACATACATATACGCACACACATTATTCTATATACACAAACATATATATATATATATATACACATTTATATAAATATACATATATACACACATCTATATACATACAGTATATAAAACCACATACATACACACATATATATATACACACACATATACCTGTATACATACACACATAAATATAAACACAAATATATATATACACATTTATATATATAAACATATACACACATATTTATATACATGTATACAGACACACATACATACACACATATATATATATACTGTATATATACACACACACACACATTTATATACACGTACACACATAAATATATATATATATATATATATATAGTATGTATACATATACACACACACATATATACATATACACACACACACACACACACACACACACACACACATATATATATATATATATATATATATATATATATATATATATATATATATATATATATATATATATATATATATATATATATATATTACGTTGTATTATATTTAGGTATATTTTCTAGCAAAATCAATTTTGACAAAAAATAAAACAATTAAATGTAATGTTAACCAACAGGAAGTGTTTTGAAAACAGAAAAAAAATGGTCACAAATTATCTATGCGCTAGTCTCTGTGGGGGTCCAATGCGCTGCTTTAAATGTTATATTCACACAGAAGAAAGAGAATAGGATAACACCAGGGGAAGGGGAGCTGCTTACATGAACAAGCACACAAATTAATGACAGAGAAACTGAAAAATATATATAGTTTTTTGTTATTGTTGACTGTCTATCCTAATCTGGCTCAGCACTATATCTCACACATTCATTAATACACACCTTCTACTATAAATATGTCATATATTTGACATTAAATACATCAGGCAAAATGTGAAGAAAAGTGACAAAAAAATGAGCACTGTTCTTATTTGATCCAGGCTGAATGAAGTCTTTGAGAAGATTTTGAGCTCTTTAAGAATCCCACCGCTGAGAAACACGTACATAACTTCCTAAGCTGAGATAATTATAATGGCCGGGCTCCAAGTTATTGGGCTATCGTGTGAATAAATTAGTCATCAGTGTATCATTAGACCCCTCCTGCACGAGTGTGTGAATTTGCGCAAGCCCCTCCCCTCCTCTTACTGAGATGATAATCTGAGTGTATTAATCTGTTGTTTGAACTCCTTAAACACAGACCGTCGACCACATCTGCTCTCTTCACCCTCGCAAAGATCTGCTATTTATAAACACTCTCTCCCTTCTTTTGGGGGAGGAGGTTTGACCGCTCAGTCTTCCTGGCTGCACGAGGAGCTCATTTCATGCAGCTCAAGTGTCCCTTACAATAAATCCCCCTCCTCATTTGGCTAACAGGTGCCCTGGAAGCTCCTGGGTCTCTTTTGATGAAGTCAGCATGTGTGACATTTAGAAGGTTGGATCAGAAGCATCAATGAAATGAAACACAGAGAAACATCTTCATTCAAAGTGAATGGTAAAAACGCCAAGAAAAGAAAGAATAAGATGTAAGGCTATCAGGGCATGAGTTGGACGGGGGCCGCACCATAGACAAGGAGGCGGCCCCGGAAGCTTACCTGCTGAGCGTTGCTGTCTCCCCTGCGACAAGAGCGAGGCATCGGGAGATGAGAGGAGGGATGTGGAGATGAAGAGTGGACGGGAGGCAAAGTCACGGTCTTTGCGTCATCTGAGGAAATTTGCAGATTATACACAACAGCTTGACGCTCAGGGGCGACTCCCCCCTCCCTCGCGCACTCCCTCTCTGCCACAGGTCACTTTCTGGGCTGCGATCAAGGAAAAGAAGAATTATGCTGCATGCAAAAGAAAGGACTTTTTTAGGACACCCACTTGGAGGGCCAGAAAGAGGGACTTACCCTCCCGTCCACAGGGGGGCAGCGTGACTCTCTGCAGTGAGTGGAGGCAGCAGCACTGGCGCTTCCCTTTGATGGATCCTCTAGGTGCAGGAACCTTTAGCTGTAGTTTTTCACATACAGGAATCCCTCATTTATTGCTGTTAATTTGTTCCGGGCCTGACCGAGTAAAATGAATTTCCGTAAAAAAGGAATTATTCATTATAAACCCAATATTCTCAGAGCTAGAACATAAAAAACGTTTTACAATCTTAACAAGCCCTTTGGACATAAAACAACACCCACATGGTTATGGTGTTAAATTATATCAAACATGCATACAATTACAGTACGATACATCACATATTTCCAATTTCTCGTTACAGCATGTACGAAAAGGAGTAGGAGGAAGCAGAGCTTATCGCATCATAGCATAACACTTTTTTAAATGCAATCAGTAACAACAACGAATGAATACATAAACAAGTAAATAAATAGACAAATTAAATGGTTAATAATAATTATAATAAACAATGAAGAAAGTTCTTATAAATAGTTAAGTAATTTATGGTTCACATTATGAGATGAAAAAGATTATCAATTTTTTTAAAGAAGGTTCAAGATGTTTTTAGGAGACTACTTCTTTGTACTTTGTGAACACTTTGAACAGCTTCTTAAACTGGATCATATTAGTACATTGTTCATTAATCCATTCCATAATTTAATTCCAAATACTGATATACTAAAGATTTTAAGTGTTGTATGTGCATACAAATGTTTCAAGTTACATTTTTCTCTATGGTTATATTTCTCCTCTTTTGTTGAGAAGAATTGTTGTACATTCTTGAGTAGCAGGTTATAGTTTGCTTTGTGCATAATGTTGGCTGTTTGCTAATGCACCAAGTCATTGAATTTCAATAAATAAACTTTTTTTATTGTTCTCTATAACCTACATTACATTATAATAACTGAACTTTTTTTGTAACAGGGTTAGCAAATTTCCTTTTAAGGAAAGCAAAAATTATTTTTTATTATTATTGTAGCAACATGGTTCTTTTTGAGTTTTTTTGTGTGTGCTTGACAGTTTAGTTTGCCGTAGTTTTGATAGAGATTTTGTTTATATATATATATATATATGTGTGTATATAAAAAACACACATACATATACACATATTTATACATTTACATATATGTATATATACAGTAGGGGTGTGGGAAAAAAATCGATTCAAATTCAAATCGTGATTCTGACGTTGTGCGATTCAGAATCGATTCTTTTTTTTTTTTTAAATTAATCAATCCAACAAAACAATACACAATGCAATCCAATGCATTCCAATTCCAAAACCAAACCCAGCAACACTCAGAACTGCAATAAACAGAGCAATTGAGGAGACACAAACACGACACAGAACAAACCAAAAGTAGTGAAACAAAAATGAATATTATCAACAACAGTATCAATATTAGTTACAATTTCAACATAGCAGTGATTAAAAATCCCTCATTGACATCATTAGACATTTATAAAAAAAATTAAAAAAAAGAATAGTGTCACAGTGGCTTACACTTGCATCGCATCTCGTAAGCTTAACACACTGTGTCCAATATTTTCACAAAGATAAAATAAGACATAATTTTGGTTCATTCAATAGTTAAAACAAATTTACATTATTGCAATCAATTGATAAAACATTGTCCTTTACAATTATAAAAGCTTTTTATAAAAATCTACTACTCTGCTTGCATGTCAGCAGACTGGGGTATATTGTTAGGAACAGGTGAGGTGGATCCCAAGGATGCAGAGACGTATTGTGTGTGGACAATAGTTCTTCCTTTTATTAAGGAGAAAACACAAAGTAGCAAAACAAAGGCGATGGTGGTAAACACAAAGAACACACCATGTACAAAAACTACTAAGAGAAACAAAATGCACAAAACTAAAAGCGCTAGACAAGGCTAGGAAAAATACTTCAGGAAAGAAGTAAACAGAAAAACAAAGTACAAAATAAAAACTCTAGGAAAAATACTTCATGAAAGAAGTAAATAGATAAACAAAGTACAAAATAAAAACGCTAGACAAGGCTAGGGAAAATACAGGCAAACCTGAGAAGATAGGCACGAGGCAAACTAGGAAGTTCTCTGGCAAGACCAACGGCATGTGCGTCTGAAACAAGCAGTGACAAAGTTCCGGCGCTCACATGCTGTCAGCAGCCAGGTTAAATAGGTTGGCACTAATTGTCCTCAGGTGTGTGCTGCTGCCTCACGCCAGCTGCACCCCACACTGTGGATGATAGAGAGAGTGAGTAGGTGACACAACAAAACAGATTGAGCAAGGAATTTACAGATTACCACATAGATCCCGCTGAAATCCTATGTAGTGAATGAATAGAGAATCGTTTTGAATCGGGAAAAAAATCGTTTTTTGAATCGAGAATCGTGTTGAAATGAAAAAAAAAAATCGATTTTGAATCGAATCGTGACCCTAAGAATCGATATTGAATCGAATCGTGGGACACCCAAAGATTCACAGTCCTAATATACAGACACACACACACACACACACACACACACACACACACACACACACACACACACACACACACACACACACACACACACACACACACACACACACACACACACTCTCGCAATAGTGTCAAAATGTGCATTATTTTACTAAAATAGAGACTTTTGTCAAAGCTAGAACCAATTATTCATGGTTACATTGTTTCTTATGGGGAACTGTGCTTCATTATACCAACTTTTTGATTTACGAACCATGTTCAAGAACCGATTACGTTTGTAAATCTAGGTTCCACTGTCGTTTGTATTGTTAGTCAGCACATGCCTAAAAATATCTAGATGAATTCAAACAACGATGATTAGAGCTATTGAATAGGTGTACACTTAATAACATGACAAGTCGAGTATCAAAATAGTCGTAGGTTGCAGCTCTAATGAAGACAGAGCTTTTTACGTGAGGTTAATGTTTTTATTCAGGAGAAAAAAACACAGAAAATTAAAAACAAAAACACCTACAAGGAGCAAATCAGGCGTTCTTAAAATCTTTTTGACCTAGGAGTTCAACTTTTTCCACTACAGAGGGGCCCACTAAAATATTAACAATGAATCAGTCATCTTACTTTTGATTTTAATCGTATTCAATAATTATATCTAACCTACTCAACACGGTTTGATTTTAATCGTATTCAATAATTATATCTAACCTAGTCAACACGGTGGCACAGGGGTTAGTGCATCTGCCTCACAATACGAAGGTCCTGAGTAGTCCTGAGTTCAATCCCGGGCTCGGTATCTTTCTGTGTGGAGTTTGCACCTTCTCACTGTGACTGTGTGGGTTCCCTCCGGGTACTCCGGCTTCCTCCCACCTCCAAAAACATGCACCTGGGGATAGGTTGATTGGCAACACTAAATTGGCCATAGTGTGTGAATGTAAGTGTGAATGTTGTCTGTCTATCTGTGTTGGCCCTGCGATGAGGTGGCGACTTGTCCAGGGTGTACCTCGCCTTCCGCCCGAATGCAGCTCAGATAGGCTCCAGCACCCCCCGCGACCCCAAAAGGGACAAGCGGTAGAAAATGGATGGATGGATGGACTACTCAAAGTTTCCAACCATGTGTTGATGATGATGATATAAAAGCATGTGTTAGTCACAAAACATATCATTTATCCAACTTAAGGCTAAGGTCAGGCTGATTAGAGAAATAAGTACCGTAATTTCCGGACTATAAGCCACTACTTTTTCCCCTCGTTCTGGTCCCTGCGGCTTATACAACGGTGCGGCTTATATGCGGCCTGTTCTTCTCCGACACCGACGAAGAGGATTTCGGTGGTTTTAGTACGCAGGAGGAAGACGATGACACAATGATTAAAGACTGACTTTCATATACCAGTAGGCTGGTTATTTTGATAACGTACATGCGAGCACTTTGTATTACTTTGCACCGTTGTATTATTTGTACTCTGCGAACTTTATCGTCGATGTTCTCTACTAAATCCTTTCAGCAAATATATGGCAATATCGCGAAATGATCAAGTATGACACATAGAATGGATCTGCTATCCCCGTTTAAATAAAAAAAAGTCATTTCAGTAGGCCTTTAAGCTCCAGACTTCTGTTTGTTTGATATTGTCACTACTGCCACAAGTGGTAGAAAAGTGTATTACAACTGAGTACTGCTGATACGGTTTACAGCTGAAAAAACAGATATTTTTTGGCGGCCCTCTAGGGAGCGCTCGCGGCCCAACAATGGAGTAAATAACGCATCGCTTGACAAGATGCAAACTCAAGTTTTGTGCGACTTTATAGACGTGTTTTTGAACATTGTTGAACTCAGGGGCAGTCAGCAGTGTGGTAAATGATAATAAAGCAACGACACAAGGAAGAGCACCCACACACACGCAAACACACACACACACACAGTCCCACAGGAGTAACAGATGGAGACAAGCGGCAACGTGAACAGGGGGTTTGGTACAAGTGGGCCGCAGAGTCCATTGTGTGGTCGCTAGCACTGTAAGTCAATCCTGAGCTAATTGCTTGAGCATTTCAAACACAAAGTCTGCCTGTGAAATGCGATCCCGCCGGGTGTTGTACAGTGAGTAAAGTGTACAACCTGTAACATTCTCCCTCTGGCGAGACCAGAGGAGGCAAGGGAACGTGGAGGGTGTGTGTGTGTGTGGGGCGGTACACACTAGAAGGAGGTGTGGATTGTGTTAGCAGGCCTGCAAATAGATCATTACCAAGCATTCATGGCGAGCGAGTGAAAGCGTAGCCGCGCCGGACGGATGGATAGCGTCCTGCAACGTGACACCGTGCCGGGACAGATACAAGGACGAGGACCGGCAATGGAGGGGTGACCTGTTTGGTGTGCGGTGGGGGGCCTGCAGTAAGAGGAGAGGGCTCAGCGATGCAGACGATGTAAACACGACAAGCTGCTGTGTGGCGCCCGGTGGCCCTTGCTTGCGACCAGACAGACTCGGAACACGGCCGACGCGCCAACGGCGCACACCGCCGTGTCTGCTTCTCATTAAGCGTTAAACCCAATTACCGCACGTAAGCCCTCCGCTCGCCCTAATGAGGACTTCGCAGCAGCGTCTGCTTTGCCCGATGTGAACATTCCATACGCTCGTTGAGGTTTCACGCTACAAAAACAAGGACTTGTAGTCGCATGTGTTGTTTGTTGTCAGAGCCTTTGTGCGTGTGTGCACACACTTACAGTAGCTGAGTGTGCGTCTGTGTGGCTCGGCTCCAGGCTCAGCTCGCTTCCTCTTTGACCTTTGCCTAAGCCAGCGCTTCTCAATTAAATTTTGTCACGCCCCACCTCGGGGACATCATTGTTTTCACACCACCCCTAAATTGAAATACGATTGAGAACCTGATCAAATATATGTTTTTTATTTATCCATACAAACCACTCTTTGACTACGTTTCCACTGCAGGCCAATGGGGACCAAATCAGATTTTTCGAAATCGGATTATTTCCAGCTGACTGTTTTGTTTACAAGTCAAATGTGATCTTTATCAGACTTCAGTACCTAATGTGGCCTCCACATCACTGGTATGCACAGTTTGATAAAATGAAAACGAAGGCAGTTGACTGGATTCCGTAAACGAATAAGGAAGTCGGTACTTCATGTCACGAGGGAGGTGCTGGACATTGAGTCCGAGTGGACTATGTTACGTACCTCTATTGTCGAGGCAGCCGGTTGGAGCTGTGGCCACAAGGTGGTAGGTGCCTGTCGTGGCGGTAATCCTAATGGCGGTAATGCCGTTAAGCTGAAGAAAGAGTCCTATCGGGTCATTTTGGCTCATGGGACTCTGGAGGCAGCGGACAGGTACCGACAGGCCAAGCGGTGTGTGGCTTCAGCGGAATCAAAAACTCGGACATGGGAGGAGTTCAGGGAAGCCATGGAAAACCACTTCCGGACGGCTTCAAAGCGATTCTGGACCATCATCCACCACCTCAGGAAGGGGAAGCAGTGCACTGTCAACACTGTGTATGGTGAGGATGGGGTTCTGCTAACCTCGACTGCGGATTTTACGGCTCACACTATTATGTTAGATCTACTATGGACTGGACTCTCACAATATTATGCTAAATACACTCGACGTCCATTGCACCGGTCGACCAGGGGGGGGGGGTCCCCACATTTGCGGTCCCCTCCAAGGTTTCTCATTGTCATCACAACGAGATTTAGGGCTATATAAATAAACATTGATTGATTGATTGATTGATCCCATTGGGTTGAGTTTTTTCTTGCCCTGATGTGGGATGTGAGCCGAGGATGTCGTTGTGGCTTGTGCAGCCCTTTGAAACACTCGTGATTTAGGGCTATATAAGTAAACTTTGATTGATTGATGTTGTGGATCGGTGGAGGGAATACTTCAAAGACCTCCTCAATCCCACCAACACCTCTTTCTATGAGGAAGCAGTGCCCGGGGAATCTGTGGTGGGCTCCCCTATTTCTGGGGCTGAGGTTGCCGAGGTAGTTAAAAAGCTCCTCGGTGGATGAGGTCCGCCCGGAGTTCCTTAAGGTTCTGGATGCTTTGGGGCTGTCTTGGTTGACAAGGCTCTGCAACATCGCGTGGTACCTCTGAATTGGCAGACCGGGTTGGTGGTTCCTCTCTTTAAGAACGGGAACCGGAGTGTTCCAACTATTGTGGGATCACACTCCTCAACCTTCCCGGTAAGGTCTATTCAGGTGTACTGGAGAGGAGGCTACGCCAGATAGTCGAACCTCGGATTCAGGAGGAATAGTGTGGTTTTTGTCCTGGTCGTGGAACTGTGGACCAGCTCTATACTCTCGGCAGGGTCCTTGAGGGTGCATGGGAGTTTGCCCAACCAGTCTACATATGCTTTGTGGACTTGGAGAAGGCATTCGACCGTGGCCTCCGGGAAGTCCTGTGGGGAGTGCTCAGAGAGGATGGGGTATCGGACTGTCTGATTGTGGCGGTCCGCTCCCTGTATGCTCAGTGTCAGAGCTTTGTCCGCATTGCCGGCAGTAAGTCGAGGGGGATCCAGTTTGGTGGCTGCAGGATTAGGGCTCTGCTTTTTGCAGATGATGTGGTCCTGATGGCTTCATCTGGCCCGGATCTTCAGTTCTAACTTGATCGGTTCACAGTCGAGTGTGAAGCGACTGGGATGAGAATCAGCACCTCCAAGTCTGAGTCCATGGTTCTCGCCCCGAAAAGGGTGGAGTGCCATTTCCGGATTGGGGAAAAGATCTTGCCCCAAGTGGAGGAGTTCAAGTACCTCTGAGTCTTGTTCACGAGTGAGGGAAGAGTGGATCGTGAGATAAACATGTGGATTGGTACGGCGTCTTCAGTACTGCGTACGCTGTATCGATCCGTTGTGGTGAAGAAGGAGCTGAGCCGGGAGGAAAAACTCTCAATTTACTGGTCGATCTACGTTCCTATACTCACCTATGGTCATGAGCTTTGGGTTATGACCGAAAGAACAGGATTACGGGTACAAGTGGCCGAAATGAGTTTCCTCCGCAGGGTGTCTTGGCTCTCCCTTAGAGATAGGGTGAGAAGTTCTGTCATCTGGGAGGAGCTCAAAGTAAAACCGCTGCTCCTCCACATCGAGAAGAGCCAGATGAAGTGGTTTGGCATCTGGTCTGGATGCCACTTGAACGCCTCCCTAGGGAGGTGTTTAGGGCACGTCCGACTGGTCGGAGGACACAGGGAAGACCCAGGACACGTTGGGAAGACCATGTCTCCCGACTGGCCAGGGAACGCCTCAGGATGCCCCGGAAGTAGCTGGACGAAGTGGCTGGGGAGAGGGAAGTCTGGGCTTCTCTGCTTAGGCTGCTTCCCCCGCAACCTGACATGGATGGATGGATGGATAGATTCCAAACGGATTTGGACTACCTCCTGATATGGCCCAAATCTGATTTGAAGCACATTGGAGAATTTGGACGGGCAAAAAAATATATCCGATCTCTGTCCCTTGAGGGCATCAACATGCCACCGAGCTGAAGACTTTTGTCACGCCTCCACCCCCCTGACACCTTGTCATATACTCAAGTATACTTGGTCATTTCTTGGTTGAGTCTGTTGATTAATTCGAGCAGTGCTGCCACCAAGCTGTATGTTTGGTTGTCATTCAAGAATTTAAAAAAGACCCTAATACTGGAAGTCCCTTGCTTCTCAGCCCCCCCTCTCCCTCCCCCCGACACCTCATCGCAACCACCCAGTGACACCCGCCCTATTTGAGAAGCACTGGCCTAAGCTGTGAAACGGCGCCTGATTTGTCTGCACCTGTGCCAAATATGTCACTAGTAACGTGTGCTGACGGCTGCCAGACGGTCAGACGGGAGGTGACACACTCATCAGAGTCTGACCGCTCCAGCCCCACCCCACACACTAACCCTTCCCACCGTCACCTTTGACCCTTTACCTCTTTGCCACCGCGGATAGAGCCGGGACATTTCCAGGAGGCTTTGGCTAATTGGGTCAGATTGCAGCGAGAGGTGCATTACCCCTGAAATTGGAACCATGTGTCGCTTTACATCACTATACGTGTGTGTGTGTGTATGTGTGTGTGTGTGTGTGTGTGTGTGTGTGTGTGTGTGTGTGTGTGTGTGTGTGTGTGTGTGTGTGTGTGTGTGTGTGTGTGTGTGTGTGTGTGTGTGTGTGTGTGGGGTAATGGCGGACATGTCTACTTGCTAGCCATATCAGGCCAATGATTGAAGACACGATGACAGAGGTGGAAAATGGCCAACAAATCAGACAAGAAGAGCAGGAGATGGAAAGTAAGGGTCAATGTGGGTGGGATGATATAGTAAGGCAGGGTACGTAATTGATGCACGCACACACACGTCCAGCGCCATGACAGCTCAGCTATTTGCAGCAATTGAGATAATAGCTGGTTTCCAATTATGTTCTCCATTGAAGAAGGATGTCCGAGAAGTAACACACACATTGGTGTGTGTACGTGTGAGACTGTTCTCAAGGTACAATGTCATGTCCTCAGATGAACTCGTCCGCATCAGGCAAAGTCCAAGCGTTTCCATGGCGACAAGGGCCGCATCGTGGGGCGGCGGCGGCAGAGCCTCGCTGAGTTCACGTACGAGGCAGGCAGGACCGCGGCATAAATCGGATCAGGTTTGTATTTAAGGGGGGGATTTAATGATTGAATGACAATCTGTTTGGGTTCAAACCTACGTTTTTTGTCCGAAACACAAATCCTCCAAAGAGAAAAACAGGAATTGTTGGTTTGATTGCTGTCTTTTTCACATGAACTCAAAGCTGCAATTTCAAGGACTTTGTAGTCCAGTTTGGTTCTGTTTGCATTTTTAGGCAGCACTTTTTTTTAATAAAAATAAAATATTAATCACCATTTTCTTGCTTAGAATTCAGATCTTCATTCTCTGGGACATTTTTTTTCCAAACCCACTCACACCATGTTCAAGGCCGTGTTTTTTGAATAAATCACATAGAGGTTATGTATTTGCTTCTTTTGGGCCTGATTCGAAACATTTCTACTTTGTTACCTTACATTTATGTATCTGTAGGAGCGTGTGTGTGTTAGCGGCCCAGCAGAGACAAAGATAGTGGAGACTAATGTTCCAATTAACGCTGTTATATAATACCGGCGTAACGATGTTACTTTGTATTACCGTATTTTTCGGAGTATAAGTCGCTCCGGAGTATAAGCCGCACCGGCCGAAAACGCATAATAAAGAAGGGAAAAAACATATATGTCGCACTGGAGTATAAGTCGCATTTTTTGGGGACATTTATTTGATAAAAACCACATTTGAAAGGTAATTTAAAATAAATAAAGAATAGTGAACAACAGGCTGAATAAGTGTACGTTATATGACGCATAAATAACTAACTGAGAACGTGCCTGGTATGTTAACGTAACATATTATGTTAAGTCATTCAAATAACTATAACATATAGAACATGCTATACGTTTACCAAACAATCTGTCACTCCTAATCGCTAAATCCGATGAAATCTTATAGGTCTAGTCTCTTACGTGAATGAGCTAAATAATATTAATTGATATTTTACGGTAATGTGTTAATAATTTCACACATAAGTCGCTCCTGAGTGTAAGTCGCACCCCCGGCCAAACTATGAAAAAAACTGTGACTTATAGTCCGAAAAATACGGTAGTAATGAGTAATCCAATTAGTTACCTTTATGTACGTTATTTGATGTAACGTGGCACACAATTTTTTAATGTGGTTGCGTGTCAGCATAACAGCGTCAGAAGCACAGCAAGTTCAATGCAGGAAATATCTTTTCACTAATAAAAGCAACAACCAGTCCAACACTAAAATGAACTGAATCAAAAAGAAGGAGTCAACATCACACTGCAAACACACACAACATGTAAGTACATTCACACGTACACACTACTACTTCGACGAAAACCATGAACAACAAATCAACGATTGAAGTGACAAGCTTGCAGTCCTACAATACCCTGTTTGTGGACAAGGAGACTACAGCCATGGAAACACATTCAATCTCTTTATTAACTCACGCTAACACACTCCACTGAAAAGACTCAACAGAGCGGCCGTCACTGCCCGGATACTGCTAGTCTGAGCTAACAAACACAGCTGAGCTAAAGCGGCAATGTACAGGTGCTGACGTCACACGTCATTTAGCAACAGGCACCGTCTTTCAAAAAGTACATGCACACACACACTCTGCTTTCATGAAACATCACAAATGAATATGCCAGATATTTGATTTTTTTTTTTTTTAAAGTAACGCAATAAAACACCTTTAGTATTAATTACACTTATTAAAGAGTCATTTTGTTAATAATTCAATCAGTTTTTTGGCAAGGTAATGAGTAACTTTTTTTTTTTATATAATTTCACAAACATTGGTGGAGACAGACAAAAGTGTTGACTTAGTTTCTTTAATTCCGCTATAAATAACTCAAGAACTTATGGGCGTGATTTCAACAAACTTTCAGGAAATGCCCAAAATGGGATAAGGAACAAGTGATTACATTTTGGGACTGATCCAGATCATTTATACGAGCTTAAACTTCAGTGTGCATGTATGCTAGCGGCCCTGCCTCCACCCACAGAGACAAAGACAGTAGACGAAAAAAGGCTTCACTCTGTTTTCATTCCGCTATAGATAGCTCACATGGTTATGGGCTGATTTTCATTCAACTTTAAGAATATGGGATAAGGAACCAGTGACTACATTTTGGGGTTGGATTGAGGACTATTTTACTATAGGGAGGTAGGGCCAGGCAAAGGTCTGCACTTTTCTAATTATTTTTATTTATTAGGGTTGGCATTGTCTAATTTTGCTTTCAAAAAACGTCCAATAGTCTTTGTGTCATTCTTCATTGGAGGTCACTTCAGGACAGTTAACTTTTCTTGATCGAAAAGAATAAAAAGACAAAATATTAGAAGTGGGAATCTTTGGGCTCCTCACAATTTTATCCTATTCAAATTCTTGGTGTGACGACTTGATTCAAAATCAATCCTCAATTTAACAAGATTCTCGATTGAAACCAATTCTCGCAATGTATCATTTGGTATGATAGTTATAATAAAACCTTTTTAAAAGAAGTTACAGGTTACAAAACCTCTTTTTGGTTGCTGACTTATGACGTATATGCGCAGCAAGTAAGCATGCCAATGGCCTAAAAAGGTCTTATTAAAAATTGCATTATCGAAAAAAAAAAAAAAAGAAAAAAAAGATTTTTGAAAAATAAACAAATAATAAATTGTAATCGCGTTTCGGATTAGAAGCTATTTTTCTGAGCATTACTAAAAAATAATCCATCAAGTCAAAAACACGCTCGTTCACTCTATAAAAGATTAATGCACGTAATAACGACAAATGATAGCCAGAGCGCCTTGCTGGCCAGAGCAAAAGGGCCAACTCGCCCTGACCATGCAGAGAGATGCGCTGGGGGAGAATGTGTATAATGTTTGTTGGTGATGCAGCTTGTTGGGTCAAATATTTCAAAATTCATAGATATTATATAAATTAACATGTAAGTATAATTAAATATAGAGATTTTGGTGCAATTTAAAATTTTATTAAAAAAGCTTTGGAAAAGACGGTGAAGGTCATTAGAGTGGACTTATTTTACCTCTGTGTTATTAAAGCATATTTCTAAAATATGGGTGGGGTCATACCTACAAAAACATTATAAGGCTGCAGTGACAGGAAGTGGGTAAACTTCAGCTGGCCTGCCAAGGCGTGCAATGACGTGATAAAACCGACGACAGGCCTGCGCCCTTTTGACAACTTTTGTTTGTTCGCTCTTTAATGACGAACAACTTTCTCCTTCCGCAACTCTCACTGATGTGACCCGAGGCGCAAATATCTGAGAGCACGCAGGGCGAGTCCAGACAAAGACGGAGACTCGAAGAACGGTGGGAGGGTTTGACTGACACTAAACGCAAAGGAGGAGGAATGCTGCAATGGAGACACCAAGGTGTGTGTGCGCGTGTGTGCTGATGGTGAAGATCCCACACAGGAATCGCTCATATCTAATTTTAGTGTTGCTACTGAGCATCGTTAAAAGTGTCTTACATATACAGTTGAACCTCAAACAGAACTCATTTGCAACTTCTTTAACATCAAAAAGGCTAAAACACTCAAATAACACGGCAGAAATTGGATAGTTCATAGAGGTTCTAAGATTGGACCTGCCGTGGTCGACTTAAAGGGGAACTGCACCTTTTTTGTTTTTTATTTTGCATATTGTTCACAAACATTACGAGAGACAAGAACACGTTTGTTTTTTTAAGATTTTAAAGATGATAAAAAAAACGCTTGGAAAATGCGGCTAATAAGCCTTCTAAGCTCTCTAAAACAACTTTAAAACCCTCCATCAATGTTTTATATACACACTGCAAGTCTATATATAATGAAGTAACAGACACCTTCATAACAATATGTAATATGTACAATATTTACCGTATTTTGGTCATTTTAAGCATTGCCTGAACTGATTTCCTAAGCGCATTTATTTACGTTTCCATAGCACCGCACCTCCGACTTCCGGCAAACAAATGTGTGTCTTATTCTGGATACAAACGCGAATGTGTTTTACAAAAACGGCAGACTTAGTAACAAACAACAAAGAAGACTATTTTTGGACAAATGAGGATCCCCAACCTTATCTTTTTAACCTGAGTATACAGAGGATGAACTACTGCTTATAGAAACCAGCACAAAGAGAGAGTGAAACGTTGGAGCAGACGCATGCGGAGAGAGTGAGGTCAGGGAGACTTTGACGCTGTAAATGTGGAACTTGGAGCCAAGCTTTTATGACATAAATGGAGTGCTTAACCAATATAAACCGGAAAAAACATCCCCAAGCAGCTGGACTAAACGCACAACTGTCCATGGAGGGAGTCACTATAATAATAGTCATGATACACACTGAACGTCATGCGTGTTATTACCACTACATACGCTGTCGAGCTAGCTGTGTACAAACAAAACTAATACTTTACAGCTACTGTAATATGACTGTTCATGTTTTTCAGTCAGTACAGATTGGTGTCCTATTGCATTGTGTTGTGCATTACAAACGCAAACACGATTCGGTTGCTTACGCAGAAGATAGCTTATCTCTTGCCGTAGCCAGCTTTAACGGCTAATATCGAAGCATGCGATGTCTTACTCCGATGAAAAAAAGAGTTCCTCAGCGTTCGCTCTTACAATAACAATGTCGCTACAGCTTGGTTATTATACAGGTTACAGAACTAAATGAAGTATTGTTGGCGGTTTTTGAATACATTTTTAAAGTGATTTAGAGGTGGAATTGATTGCTCCCATTAGCTGCATTGATAGCCACCTAGGACAAGCCAATTTTTACATGTTAGACTGCAAAAAAAAACTATCTTTTGTCATTTTGTCTTTCATAATGATTGTAAACAAAAATCCCTAAAAAGTACAGTTCCCTTTTAAGCAGTGTACACACTTAAAGGGGTGATATTAGGATTTTTTTTCGACATTTAAAACACTTCCTTGGATAACATTTAACGGTGGTTCTTCAGTCAACATTTTGAATAGATTATGTTTAGCAGACCGTTTTCAAGCCGCTTTCTGACCGTCTATTCAGGACGCACCATTTTCAACAGCGTCGTCTCCCCGTCAGCTATGTTGTAGTTTTTAGCGCTTACATATGGAGTCTAATGACAGATTAAGTTCGAAATATACGCTAATTTGTATTAGAAATGCTAACAGTGGAGGATGCATGTGCATGTATGAGCCTGTCTGCCCCATAACAAAAGGATAGAGAAAAAGAAGGAGCTTAATTGACTATAGCACGATCTACAATGGCGTACTCACGGAAAAAAAGCTCTTTAGCTAAATTTCTACTGTAAATGGAGATATGTGCTGACGCCACAATTGGGGAAAACGTCACCGATGGGGCAAATTTCAAACAGATCGTTTGGAGGAAGGCAAGATTGTTTTATAAATACTCCCCAATGCCTCCATGGTTTGATTTCATTTTCAGGACTTATGCATACCCCAAATACACAAAAACAGGTATCGATAGGACAGAAAAGTAGATTTTACATAAGTCCCCTTTAAAGACAAACTGCTTTGGTCCAGATGCTCCCCCTTACCATCAGAGACATTGATTATCTTATGTCTTACTGCATAACACTGTCTTGTAGTCTGAGGTGTGTTAAGAGGAAATTGGCCCAACAGTTGGCTCCAAAAGGGGTCGAGCCGGCAATGGTAATTATTTATGACTAAAACAGTCCATGTCTGTGGGGAACACAAGTGACGCCTTTCGGGTCATCGCTTCATGAATTTTGACGCGGTGCGGAAAGTAGCTAATCAAGAAAATAAAAAAACATTTAAAAAAATAATCTATTTTGTTAGGAAAATACTCAGCTCCACCTCGCTCAGTAGATTATAAATAATGTGTTCACAATGTCTCCATGATTTTTTCAATTTTTTTTGTTTTAGTTCAGGATTTTTCTTTTAAAACTAGTCCCATGACCATCACTATTCCCTCCCCTCGTATGTCCTCTTCTATAATGCCCGTTTTTCTGGTCCTTGCTATGATGGTTACTGTGGTTGTTCTTCTTAGATTTTGTTCTATCCCGTTTGTTCACACCAGGCATTGAGGACCCAAATTCTGGCTTGTTGATGGGGGACAGAACTGTTTTGTGTGTGGTGTGTTGTGTTGATATTACCGTACCGTAGCACACCCCACACATAAAGATCAAAACTGCTCAATGCCTGATCTATCTTTATGTGTGAGGTTTGTAACAGATGAAAAGTTTTTTTAGATTTAGAAAACTTTTATGTGTACATAGTCGTACCAACCTTTAGGCTCTAGCGGAGCGCAAATTGAGGGGACGATCAAATTTGACTATTTGTCAGGCGTCATTAGCGTTTTTCAAGGCTTCCAATCTTCAGGGCTTTGGACTTGGTTGAACTGGGAGTTTGTCTGTGTGAGTTCATTGTTAAAAAAGGACTGGCCTGTGGTCTTAGTCAATTTCTTTCATTATCATTTCAATCAGCGTGGTGTAACTCAATAAAAATACTTATTTGATTGTAACCAGATCACCTGTGCTTAGGTTAAATCTGTCATAGCTTTGACTTTGATGGTTCAGACTTTAAAGGTCTACTGAAACCCACTACTACCGACCACGCAGTCTGATAGTTTATATATCAATGATGAAATCTTAACATTGCAACACATGCCAATACGGCCGGGTTAACTTATAAAGTGCAATTTTAAATTTCCCGGCAAACTTCCGGCTGAAAACTTTTCGATATGATGACGTTTGCGCGTGACGTCAACAGTGGAAGCGGAAGTATTCGGAGCCCATAGAATCCAATACAAAAAGCTCGGTTTTCATTTCAAAATTCCACAGTATTCTGGACATCTGTGTTGGTGAATCTTTTGCAATTTGTTTAATGAACAATGGAGACTGCAAAGAAGAAAGCTGTAGGTGCGATCGGTGTATTAGCGGCGGACTACAGCAACACAACCAGGAGCACTTTGAGGATAGCAGACGCGCTAGCCGAACGACCTCACCTTGACTTCCTGCGTCTCCGGGCCGCCAACCGCATCGGTGATCGGGTGAAGTCCTTCGTCGTACCGTCGATCGCTGGAACGCAGGTAAGCACGGGTCGTGATGAGCAGATGAGAGCTGGCATAGGTGCAGAGCTAATATTTTTAGCATAGCTCTGTCGAGGTTCCGTAGCTAGTTAGCTTCAATGGCGTCGTTAGCAACAGCATTATTAAGCTTCGCCAAGCTGGAAAGCATTAACCGTTTATTTACATGTCCAGAGTTTGGTAGTAATGTTGATCTTCTGTCTATCCTTCCAGTCAGGGACTTATTTGTTTTGTTTCTATATGCAGTAAAGCCCGATGCTATCACGTTAGCTCCGTAGCTAAAGAGCTTCACCTATGTATTGTCGTGGAGATAAAAGTCACTGTGAATGTCCATTTCGCGTTCTCGACTCTCATTTTCAAGAGGATATAGTATCCGAGGTGGTTTAAAATACAAATCCGTGATCCACAATAGAAAAAGGAGACAGTGTGGAATCCAATGAACCCTTGTACCTAAGTTACGGTCAGAGCGAAAAAAGATACGTTCTGCACTGCACGCTCGTCCTTCACTTTCACGTTCCTCATCCACGAATCTTTCATCCTCACTCAAATTAATGGGGTAATCGTCGCTTTCTCGTTCCGAATCTCTCTCGCTGCTGGTGTAAACAATAGGAAAATATGAGCAGTCCTTCCTCCGGTGTCGTCACGCTACTTCCAGTAGGGGCAAGGTTTTTTTTTTATCAGAGACCAAAAGTTGCGAACTTTATCGTCGTTGTACTATACTAAATCCTTTCAGCAAAAATATGGCAATATCGCGAAATGATCAAGTATGACACATAGAATGGATCTGCTATCCCCGTTTAAATAGAAAAATTTCATTTCAGTAGGCCTTTAAGGTACCCACAGACTCCAGCATACTGTGGACGCAGCATACTCCGTGCGGAACGTCCGCAGTCATCAGAGCTTCCATAGTCACGAGTGCTACCGTGTTGTAGTTTCCTGTGAAATTTCTGTGCAACACTACATTTCCCACAATCCCTCAGCATTTAAATTTTTTTGTCACGGCGCCCTGAACTGACAACAAGAAAGTGGAGCTGCTCGACCTGCTCGTTCTGCAAAGCAGTGAACTAAAGAGATGGCCACAAGTGATGAGGTAGGGGAGCAATGTTGGTGAGCAGTACTGGCTACTAGCTGCTCTGAGCACAATCATCAATCAATTAATCAAAATATATTTATCACAGGTGTCTCAAAGGGTTTAAACTCACAAAGACATCCTCTGGTCTAAACCCCAAGGAAAAACTCAACAGACCCCAGTGGGGGGAAAAAAAAGAGACTCTAAAAAGGGGCCGCAGATGTAGGGACCCCCCTTCTAAAGGAAATGCAAGTGATGTTGAGTGAGTAAAATTATTGAATTAATGTCCAGTCTATCAAGAAGCCAACAGATAGTCATAGAGATCTTCTTCAGGGCTCAGCCAGGCGTGCTACACAGATATGGCCACAGCCGTGCACGGAAGAGTGATCCAGTTCAGAACTCGGGTCAACTAGAACCTCATCCATAACGTTGCAGCTAGTTCGAGGAGGTCCGTCAAGTTCGTCAACTGTTTTGGGAATTGTCTCAGAGGTGAGTCGTGTAAAATAGAGATGTGGCTTTCGCGAACAAATCCAGTCTTTTGAAAGGCTCTTTTAAGTAAACGATGAGAACCGATTCCTGGTTGTGAGCTGTTCGTTTTTTATGCACATGCGAATTTAGCGTCTGCGATTGCCCACTCTGCACGTGCGTGCAGCCCGACGGGAGTAGAAAATAAGTCACAGTCCGTTTCCCCCAAAAAATAAAATATATATATATTTTTTTCACAATTAAGAATTGTTACAAATAAGAATCACAATTAATTTGAAAATAATTTTTTTATGACACCCCTAGTAACTGTTAATATTGATTGTTTCCTTGATAGAAAAAAAAACAGTTAAAAAAAAGTAAGTATAATAAAGAGCCAGTCTTTTGAACATCTGGCTCCCTTCAAAGAGCCATAATCCCATCTTTAGGGGAAAACATTTCATTCATACAATTTTAGTTTTACAGTAAGCTTTGGTGGCATAATTTAGACGGGCGTAAGAAAAAAAATGTTTTCAGATTAATCGCGATCAAAAATCGATTTCCCTCCACCGCCAATCTGTTCTGTCCAGACATTCAGGCAAATCACATTGTTGATGTAGATGATCACATCTGCTGTACAGATTTACTTTAGAAAAAAGGGAAGTGTTGGATACTTCTCTTGTTGCCTTATTTGTATTTGACTTTATTAAATGTTTGGGTATAATTTTATTAAACAAAACCAGTTTTCTTTTAAGTAATATAGAAATTGATCAGAACTGCTTATCTATATTATGGAGGAATGTAGTTAATCATAGAACTGTCATCCAATGTTATTAAAAAAGTATTGATTTTGAAACGAGAATTGATTCTGAATCTAATCGTTACCCCTAAGAATCGAGTCGAATCGTGTTGTGCCCAAAGATTCAGAGCCCATCGGGTCACACGGAGCAGTGTGACATACCAGAGTCTGAGCGCTCATAAAATTTGAGCTTTTGCGCACAGACCTGGTGGACGTTTGCTTTGATTACTGGGTATGTTAGGGTCTTAAGTAGCTGGAATCCCAGCTCTAAAATATTTTTCTACATTTTCCTGGTTTAGATACTCATTATGTTTCAGTTTTTAGTGTTCAACAGCTCATCCACTGCACTTTGGTCCCTCCGCTCTACACACAGATGACCTGTTTCGGCGGCGCAGAGGTTTGACAAACGTCTTTTCATCATCCCCCGTCCCTTTCGGTGTCCGTGTCTTCTCCCATCCCCGAAGTCTTTCATGGGCGCTCTCTGAGGACCAGCCTTGTAACACAAGCCTCGCCGCCTTTGTGCCCATTCTTTTGGCTTATCCTTTCATCTTTTTAAACATGCAGGTGGGACAAGAGGCTGGCTGAGATGGAAACCACCGCTCGGTGAGTGGAGGAAAGAGATAGCATGTGAGCGAGCGAGGAGTGGGCCGGCGGAGGTGGGATGAGGCGGGGAGGGGGACGCCTCATCCCCCCCCCGCTCGGCTCATCCGACAATTTATGGCCCCGCTTTTCAACAAGGCCATTCAAGGTGGGGAGGCCCAGCGGACGCACTGTTCTGGCGGGTCAAAAGCACTGAACCCTCCCCTGGTGTGTGAACGGATCACTTATCTGCTCTGAGGACCCGATGAACCGTCTGGGGCGTCTGCCATTGTGTCCCGGACCCGAGTGGAGGAGTCGCATCTTCTCCTCGTCTGCGCTCGCTACACAAACAGACACACATGAGCAGCAGCAAACAAGAGGGCACACATGTGTAGGACGCATGTGTGGAAGTACACGCAGGGCAAGTTGGGACAAGGTGGACTTTACGTTTAGAACATCGACACAACAAAGCCTTCACTCTAAAGCTGGGGTCTCACACTCAATTTACCTGGGGGCCACTGGAGGGAAGGCTGGGCCGCACAAAGTAGTCACTTCAGAATAAAGTTTTAACCACGGGACTACATTTACTTTTATTAGCAGCTATAATGATCCAAGACTATGGTACCATAGACCAGGGGTGTCCAAACTTTTTCCACTGAGGGCCAAATACTGAAAAATTAAAGCATGCAGGGGCCGTTTTGATCATTTTCATTTAAATTTTCAAAACTACTACAATATTTATTGTAACCATTAGTGCGCCACTAAATTTTGGTTAACGTTAAAGGTCCCGGGACCCAAAAGGGTCTGAGTCATTAAAATGTTAATAACCTGTCAGATATAAAGCAATTTTTTACTTTTAATTCTAAAATACTGTAGATCAACTTCCGATCTATCTGTTGACATTTTTAAAAATGTTTTAGGCCCTTTTTATCAAAGAAAACTTTTTTATTTGGCAAAAACACAAAATTATGTTACGTCTCGTCTCGATTACTGTAACATATTATTTTCGGGCCAAGGATGTCGTTGTGGCTTGTGCAGCCCTTTGAGACACTCGTGATTTAGGGCTGTATAAGTAAACTTTGATTGATTGATTGATTGCAAATATGTAATATTTTCACCCACAAAGTATTAAAATTGGAATATTTCATGTGAAGTAACTGCAGCCTTAAATAGATCAATAATTCATAACAACATTGCTTTTAGTTCAATATTGTTTTTCGAACAATGACAATTAAAAAAAAAAAAATCTGACTAAAAATCTTGGGGATCCAAAAGGCCCCTACTCATAAAAGTGTTAAAAATAAATCATATATATATATATATATATATATATATATATATATATATATATATATATATATATATACTACCGTTCAAAAGTTTGGGGTCACATTGAAATGTCCTTATTTTTGAAGGAAAAGCACTGTACTTTTCAATTAAGATAACTTTAAACTAGTCTTAACTTTAAAGAAATACACTCTATACATTGCTAATGTGGTAAATGACTATTCTAGCTGCAAATGTCTGGTTTTTGGTGCAATATCTACATAGGTGTATAGAGGCCCATTTCCAGCAACTATCACTCCAGTGTTCTAATGGTACAATGTGTTTGCTCATTGGCTCAGAAGGCTAATTGATGATTAGAAAACCCTTGTGCAATCATGTTCACACATCTGAAAACAGTTTAGCTCGTTACAGAAGCTACAAAACTGACCTTCCTTTGAGCAGATTGAGTTTCTGGAGCATCACATTTGTGGGGTCAATTAAACGCTCAAAATGGCCAGAAAAAGAGAACTTTCATCTGAAACTCGACAGTCTATTCTTGTTCTTACAAATGAAGGCTATTCCACAAAATTGTTTGGGTGACCCCAAACTTTTGAACGGTAGTGTATATATATAAAGTATATATATGAAGTGTTAAAAATAAATCATATATATATATATATATAAATATATATATATATATATATATATAGTCTTAATTAGATTATGCAAAAAAAATAGTGCTCGATTCCGTGGTAGAGCGTAATATGTATGTGTGGGAAAAAATAGTCTTGTGATTTTTTCCCACACATACATATATATACATATATATATATATATATATATATATATATATATATATATATATATATATATATATATATATATATATATAATTATTTTTACTCTCCACGCTTAAACCTCTAGATCAACTTCAGGTCTTCAGATTTTTTTTGGAGCAATGCCAGTTTTCAAGCAAAAAACTGACAAAATAACAGTTTTGTGTTATTAGTGTCAATATATAAATATTTTCTCGTTCGCTCCTTTGTTCCACTTTATTATGTAAAAGTATTTTTAAAATTTGCCACGGGCCTTTAAAAATATATCTGCAAATGGCCTGCGTGCCGCACTTTGGACGCTCCAGCCATACACCTTAGCGGTGTCAAAGTGCGGCCCACAACACAATTTAGGGCTCTGTTTCCACTGAAGGCCGCCGACTGAAAAATGAAAGCATGCAAGGGCCTTTTTTATCATTTTCATTTTCAAAACCAATACAATATTTATTGTAACCATTAGTGCTCCCCTCAACTTTGGTGAATGTTAAAGGTCCCGGGGACCCAAAAGGTCATGTAAATGTTAAAAATATGTCAGATATAAACCAATTCTTTACTTTCAACGCTAAAATACTGTTGATCTGTGCGTGTGTATGCTAGCAGCCCCGCGGAAACAAAGATACTGGAAACAGACAAGAGGGTTCACTCCATTTCTTTCATTCCGCTATACCAGACCTATACAGTCCGTAAGCACACATGATTGTATTTCTTTATGAAAAAAAAAAAATTAAAAATAGAAAGAAAAAAAAATCTCCCCCCCACCCCCCCGGTCCGTGGGACAAAATTTCAAGCGTTGACCGGTCCGCAGCTACAAAAAGGTTGGGGACCACTGATCTACGTCACAGCAGCTCAGACGAGGAACAAAGCAGAGTGGGCGGGGTTTGTTTTCAGAGCCTGAAACGCATGTGTCAGGAACAGATGCGGAGGCAAGTTTTTACAACAAACGTTTCTGCATAAAAGTGACAATACATCATATCGTAGGTGTTTATTACCCTTTGCATTCATATTTTGCTTTTGCTTTTGTTTGTTACATTTTTGTTGTGTTTTGCTTGATTGTAAAAGATGTCTATCGAAGATCTGGTCTGAGAAGTAAAAGAGGAGCGATGTTCATATGTTGTTAATTTTCAGTATTTTATTGTTCATAGTCGTTATTGTAAATCCCACTTTCTTTATTTTAATGTACATTTTGGGTGTCCCTTTCAGTAAAAAAATGTAAAATTCCATTCCATTTTTTTGAGGTGGTCTGTTTTTTTAGAATTCTTTTCACATTGTGACTTTTGGTATTAGTGTTCCTGGAAAAAAAGGGACCCAAACACACACTGTACAGCAGATTTTTGCAGCTAAATGTTTCAATATAATTTATACGCACATACACATTGGCCCCCCCAGACACATTTTTTCTCTCAATGTGGCCCCCCAAGTCAAGATATTTGCCCAGCTCTGCGCTATACATAGCTCAAAACGTTGTGGACTGATTTTTAGGTTCAGGAAAAGTCCGAAATGGGATAAGGAACGAATGACTGTGTTTTATCATTTCCACTATTTTGTCTTACATTTACGTGACAAGCGTCAACTTGTATGTGTGTATGATCAAGTCACCGCCTCCACCAACAGAGACGAAGACAGTGGATGACTGACAAGAGGGTTCATTCCATTTCTTTCATCCCGCTATACATAGCTCAAAAAGTTGTGGCTATAGTGAATAGTGAGTGCGTTACTAAGCTATGAAGTTAAGTTGAGGGTCAGAAAATATGGGCCCCGGGCTGCGAGTTTGAGGCCCCCTGCTCTAAAGACCTATCTGATTACATTCTGTGATCTTCTCCACTGATTTGAGTAAATATTCCATGGTGGAGATGATGCAATTTTAAGAAGCTCTGGCTGGAGATCAATGCTTCTGTCACGCCGCCTGTGGCTCCACTACAATGACGAATACCAAACATGAATCAGAATGTCGGACTCTGCTGCAGAATGTAAATCTTCTTCCTGGAGCGCATTTGTATTCCCGTCGGCGTTACATTCCCCAAAAACCAACAGTCGCTTAATTGCGACTGGCGGCTGTCTGGCTTGAAGTTGGAGCCGTCTGTTGAGTGTTTTACGTTCCGCGTTAAAACCTGGGCAACGTTGGGGAAGTCGAGGATTATATGTGGTATTGTATTCAGAAAATGTAAGTCACGGGGGGGGTTATCAGTTTGACTTCAGCGTGTTACATCTTGAACATACATTTCTTAAATGCTACAACTATATCAGGGGTGTCCAAACTTTTTCCACTGAGGGCCGCACACTGAAAACTTGAAGCATGCGGTTGGCCATTTTGATATTTTTCATTTTTAAAACCAATGAATTATATTTTATTCAACCTTGAGGGCTCCCCTCAAGTTTGATTCTGGGGACCAAGAGGGCCTCAGTCATGAAAAGGTTAAAAATTAGTCATACAGTATTTATTTATTTTTTATTATTATTCAATGCTTAAATTTCTAGATCAGGGGTGTCAAACTCATTTTAGCACAGGGGACACATGGAGGAAAATCTGCGCACACGCGGGCCGGACTATTAAAATCATGGCATTAAAACTAAACAATAAAGACAACTTCAGATTGTTTTATTTGTCTTACTTTGGCCAAAAATAGAACAAACACATTCTGAAAATATTACAATAAAAATATAGAAAAAAATACCAGCAGCGGTAAAGTTTAGATCCACGAAGGAAAGAAGAAAGTGAAGGGATGTTTATAACTGAATAAATTTACATGTGCATAAAAATTTGTCTTCTTTTGTATTATTTCTTTAATGAATCAAGTAACGTTTATGACAACCTTTTTCCAAAATACAATATAGAATGCGAGATATAACAGGATAATGCATACATTTATCATTTGTTTTCAAAACGCTTACAAAAAAGTGGGACAGCAAAAATATACTGTGGGACCCCATTTTTATGACTTGATGGGGTCCCTGGGACCCCATTTTGAGAATTCATAGCGCCAACACTGATGGAGTATTGGTGCGTGCAAAACAGCAGCAGGCGGCTGTGGCCTGCGGGCCGGTACTAATACTAATCAAATGTCATCCCGACTTTGACACCCCTGCTCTTAAACAACTTCTATCTATTGATATATAGTATTTGTTATTTATGTTTTATGCCCTTTTTGTCAAAGAAAACCCTGTTTTTTATGGCAAAAACACAAAATATGCAATATCCCCCGCCCTCCTAAAAAAATTTTTAGTGGAATATTTCATGTGAAGTAATTGGAGAAATAATTAGGTCAATAATTCATAACTTTGATTTTGATTTGTTATAATTTTTTCAGTAAGTGACAGTTTTTGAAAAAATTGTTTTTTAATCTACCACAATTTTTTAGCCCCCGCTCATACAGGTGTTACAAATAAGTCAAACTTTTTTTTTACTTTCAACACTTAAGTTTCTAGATCAACTTGAGATCTATCCATTCATTATAAGTTTTCATTATTTTTTATTGGGTTTTTTATGCACTTTTTCTCAAAGAACATTTTGGTATTTTTTATCTGGCAAACACAAAATATTGAATAATAATTTCAAACTGGAATATTTGATGGGAAGTAATTGGAGTCTTGAATAGGTCAATCATTCATAACAACATTGATTTTGATTCATAATCATTTTTCAGGAAGTGACGGTTTTCAAATCAACTAAAATTCTTTAGCCCCCGATCATAAAAGTGTTAAAAATAAGTCATACTTTTTTCTTTTTTTTTACTTTCAACACTTAAGTTTTTAGATCAACTTGAGATCTATCCATTTATTATAAGTTTTCATTATTTTGTATTTGTTTTTATGCACTTTTTCTCAAACGAAAATTGTGTTTTTTTATATGGCATACAAAATATGCAAAAACAATTTCAAACTGGAATATTTGATGTGAAGTAATTGGAGCCTTGAATAAGTCAATAATTCATAACATTGACTTTGATTCATTAATATTTTTAAGGAGTGACAGTTTTTGAAAAAAAAAAAAAAAAAAATCCACTAAAATTCTTGGGCCCCCGCTCATAAAGGTGTTAAAAATAAGTCATACTTTTTTCTTTTTTTTTTACTTTCAACACTTAAGTTTCTATATCAACTTGACATCTATCCATTTATTATACGTTTTCATTATTTTTTATTTGTTTTTATGCACTTTTTCTCAAAGAAAATGTTGGTATTTTTTATATGGCAAACACAAAATATTCAATATTAATTTCAAACTGGAATATTTGATGTGAAGTAATTGGAGCTTTGATTAGGTCAATTATACATAACATTTATTTTTGATTCATTATAATTTTTTTAGGAAGTGACAGTTTAAAAAAAAAATTATAATGAAATCCACTACAATTCTTGAGCCTTTACTCATAAAGGTGTTAAAAAATAATTCATAGGTTGTTTTTTTTTACTTTCAACACTTACGTTTCTCGATCAACTTTAGACCTACCCATTTATTATAAGTTTTTATTATATTTTATGCAATTTTTCTCAAAGAAAATGTTTTTTGTATGGCAAACACAAAATATTCAATAATAATTTCAAACTGGAATATTTGATGTGAAGTAATTGGAAAAAAAAGAAATTCATAGTTTGTTTTTTTTACTTTCAACACTTACGTTTCTTGATCAACTTGAGACCTACCCATTTATTATAAGTTTTCATTCTTTTTTATTTGTTTTTTCGCACATTTTCTCAAAAAAATTTTTAAATTTTTTATATGGCATACAAAATATTCAATAACAATTTTAAAGTGGAATATTTGATGTGAAGTAATTGGAGCCTTGAATAGTTCAATAATTCATAAAATAGATTTTGATTCATTATTATTTTTTAAGGAGTGACAGTTTTTGAAAAAAATCAAAAATCAAAAAATCCATTAAAATTCTTGGGCCCGCACTCATAAAGGTGTTAAAAATAAGACATGCTTTTTTTTTTTTTTTTTACTTTCAACACTTTTCTAGATAAACTTGAGATCTATCCATTTATTACAAGTTTTTATTATTTTTTATTTGTTTTTTATGCACTTTTTCTCAAACAAAATTTTGTTTTTTCATATGGCAAACAAAGTATGCAATAATAATTTCAAACTGGAATATTTGATGTGAAGTAATTGCTTTGTGTTAGTCATAAGTCGTACTTTTTTTTTTTTACTTTCAACACTTAAGTTTCTAGATCAACTTGAGATCAATCCATTTATTATAAGTTTTTATTAGTTCTTTATGCACTTTTTCTCAAAGAAAATGTAGTTGTTTTTAAATGGCCAACAAAATATTCAATAATAATTTCAAACTGGAATATTTGATGTGAAGTAATTAGACTCTTGACTAGGTCAATAATTCATAACATTGGTTTTGATTCAATACTTTTTAAGGAGTGACAGTTTTTGAAAAAAATAAAAAAATCCACAACAATTCTTGGGCCCTCGCTCATAAAGGTGTTAAAAATAAGTCAGGTTTTTTTAAAACTTTCAACACTTATGTTTCTAGATCAACTTGAGATATATCCATTTATTATAAGTTTTTATTTGTTTTTATGCCCTTTTTCTCAAAGAAAATGTAGTTGTTTTTAAATGGCCAACAAAATATTCAATAATAATTTCAAACTGGAATATTTGATGTGAAGTAATTAGAGCCTTGACTAGGTCAATAATTCATAACATTGGTTTTGATTCAATACTTTTTAAGGAGTGACAGTTTTTGAAAAAAATCCACAACAATTCTTGGGCCCTCGCTCATAAAGGTGTTAAAAATAAGTCAGTTTTTTTTTTAAACTTTCAACACTTATGTTTCTAGATCAACTTGAGATCTATCCATTTATTATAAGTTTTTATTTGTTTTTATGACCTTTTTCTCAAAGAAAATTTTGTTTTTTTAACATGGCAAACAAAATATGCAATAATAATTTCAAACTGGAATATTTGATGTAAAGTAATTGGAGTCTTGAATAGGTCAATAATACATAGCATTGATTTTGATTCTTTTTTTTTTTTTTTAGCAACGATTGTTTTAAAGAAAAAAACAGGCTGCATGGCAGCTTTGTTATTAACTTTTTATCGTTAAATTGTTACCTATTTGCTTGTTTATTCCAATTTTTGATTTTTAATAATATTTTTAGAATGTGCCACAGGCCATTAAAAAATTAGCTGCGGACCGCAAATGGCCCACGGGCTGCACTTTGGAAACACCTGAAAAATATCTTACTACTTTAACATGACATTCTGAAATATATACTTTCATATCACTTGAATATTCAATTAAGTGACAGGCAAATACATAGAAGTTAGTTGCCAGGTTGTAGCATAGAAGTACAAACTTAAACACAGTATGTAGCCACGCTACAGCTTGTTTATAATCACTTGCTGGGTTACCACCAACTCATAAAAAACGTACCTGGATGAAGGCCAACGCCGCCATGCTGTTATTTCTAATAATTGTTTTCAGGTGAAATGTGGGCGGTGTGGCAATAAAAGGTTAATGGTAGTTCAGGTGTTGTTGTCCAAGCTAGCGAAAAGAAAAAACATGTTTAGCTCATTTGGAACACAACAACTGCTTGCTATTACAACAATGTGCTTGGAAAAGGCTTTTTAAATGCATCTGCACTCACATGTGTAACTTGTTGAATTTGGTCCCTGTCTTCTTTTTAGAAACAAGTAACATCTTGAGGGGGAAAACGTCGTCTAATTGCGAGTTAGAGACCAGAGTCGTTAGCTGCGTAAAGTTGGCAATGCTTCACATCGGAAGTGCTTACTTGAGTATTTAAAATACCTAAACCAAGTTTTTATGGAAGCCCGTTTCCGCCCCTAAAAAAAAATACCCCAATGGTAAATCATAATTATGAGATTAAGATCATAATTTATGAGATAAGGAATTTGAATTTGTGAGATAAGAAGTAATACTTATGAAATATAGAGTAAAAATTATACAAAGTCGTAATTATGAGATATAAAGTCATAATCATGACATAAAGTTGAAATTATAAGGGCGAAAAAATAATTATGAGATAAAAAAAATTATATTTTTGACTTTATTTCAAAATTATGAAATAAAAAGTCAGAATTCTGAGATTATAAAGTCATAATTCTGAGATTTAAAAAAAGGTCGTAAATATGAGATTAAAAATCGTAATTATGAGTGAGGAAAAAAAATCGAAATTACGAGATAAAAAGTCATGATTATAAAATAAAAAGTCATAATTTTGAGATACGAAAGTTGAAATTATTAGATAAAAAGCCATAATGATGAGATAAAAAAGTAATTATGAAATAAAAAGTAAACATTCTAAGATAAAAAAAAAAAAAAGGTCATAATTATAGTATAAAAAGTCGTAATTTTGAGATTAAAAAAATCGAAATTATAAGATAAAAAGTCACAATTATGAGCTACAAAAAAAAAAAAAAATTGAGGTCAAAAAGTCGAAATTATGACACAAAAAGTAAAACGTCATGATCAAAACATAAAAAGTCATATTTTTGAGATAAGAAAGTTGAAATTACAGGATAAAAAGCGATAACAATGAGATCAAAAGTAAGAAAAAGTAAAAATTATAAGTAAAAAGTTACGATTATGACATAATTATGACTTTTTATCTCATCATTTTGAATTTGTATGTCATTCTGTAATTTCGAGTTTTTATCTCATAACAGGGGTATATTTTTATTTTTAGTGGCGGAAACAGGCTTCCTGGCTTCCAGAAACTTTAGTATTGTAACTAACGTAAACAAACAAAAAAGGAACCAAGAAGAGCAAACATGAAACACTCCTCACTTCTTCCACCGTGCCTTTATTTTGAAAGTAACCTTAGGACGCGGTGTGCCCGGTCGAATCCAGCTTGATGTCCGGGGGTGACTTTTGCGCGTTCCAGGCGGAGTTGAGCTTGCAACATTTTGTCCAACTTGTTCGCCTCTTCACTGCACATTCTTCAACTCTGGAATGTTTTCACGTCTGGCCGTCTGTGGGGGAAAAGCACCGAAGAGAGGGAATATCTGTCACTTTGCATTTCATTCGCGCTGCTTTCCGCGGCTAATTACACTCTTTTTAAAAGGCACGCACGCACACGCAGTGTGGGGACAGCAGCGGATTGTCTTCCCCCCCCCGGAATTGGATTTGTAGAGGACTCCTATGATGCCATGGACCTCTGAAAGAGGAGCGACATGTGTGTGTCTTGGTAAAAAGTATTTGAAAAGTTGATTTTTATTTTATTTTGTAAAGCATTTAAGCGACGGGCAACAGGACTTTGTAATCAATGTGGAGTCAGCTGGAAGGACGCGGGGTCCGGATCTCACCTCAACGGTACGGACCTCTCCACTTTTAACATGTGTTTATTAAAGATGAAATTAAAGATGGCGATGATGAGCTAGATTAGATCAGATAAGTGCACTTTCATCTTCCAAATATTTCTTCAGACCAGTACCTGGATAGAGCGCAATTGAATGCAGTTTCTCGGCAATCAACAGAATGGCGCACTGTAAAAGTGACAAGCGAAAGCCCTGAACAGAAAAGTACAAATAAGAAAAACATTTTTTTTTTTTATAAGAAGCAGCTGCTTAACACCAGGAATTTGACTTGGTGTGACATTTTTATTGTCTTTTTTTGTATGACTTTCTATTTACTACCGTCGTGTGCTTTTAATTTGTAGCAAAACACTATGATTTGTTTTCCTGTCATTAACCAGCGTTGATTTATACAAAGTAGTATTAGGTATTTTTTTTCTACGTGATATCCAGTCGGGTGAGTTGTCACCTTCCAAAACACACATTCTGACGGTGTGGTGACTCACGCCGTGTTATCCACACAACAACTTCCTGCCTATAATAATGTCACGCTGACCCGGAGGCCAGGAGAAGACAATTATCTTTCCCAATAAATGGGAATTCCCTCTGGGATTGCGTGTGAGCGATGTTGTCGCGAAGCCAAACTGCCAAAGAAAGCAATAAATAAACCGTTTGAACACTGCTGAAAAACCTAATTGCGATTTTTCTCCCCAAAATTGCGTTTCGGTTTGCGATTTTTATATTTAATCCATTTAAAATAATGTGTAACTTTATGACTTGGGGCCCCCATTGGACTAAGAAAGTAACACACACATATTTAGGCCTTGTTCACACTGCAGGTGAATTCCGATTTTTTTAGCCCATATGCAACCAGTATCAGAGTTTTTCATGTAAGTGTGAACATTGCAATTCCGAATTTTTCATATGCGTAAATAAATCGGCTAGATGTAAACGCTAGGTCGATATTATCCGACAAGAACGTAATCAGAAATGTTTTCATATGCGGAAATAAAGTGGATATATGCGATTTGTCTTCAATGTGAACGCTGGGTCGATATTATCCGACAAGAACGTCATCAAAAATATTTTCATATGTGGAAATAAATAAGATAGATATGCAATGCATCCTCAATGTGAACGCTAGGTCGATATTATCCGACAAGAACGTCATCAAAAAATGTTTCATATGCGGAAATAAATCGGATATACACTACCGTTCAAAAGTTCGGGGTCACCCAAACAATTTTGTGGAATAGCCTTCATTTCTAAGAACAAGAATAGACTGTCGAGTTTTAGATGAAAGTTCTCTTTTTCTGGCCATTTTGAGCGTTTAATTGACCCCACAAATGTGATGCTCCAGAAACTCAATCTGCTCAAAGGAAGGTCCGTTTTGTAGCTTCTGTAACGAGCTAAACTGTTTTCAGATGTGTGAACATGATTGCACAAGGGTTTTCTAATCATCAATTAGCCTTCTGAGCCAATGAGCAAACACATTGTACCATTAGAACACTGGAGTGATAGTTGCTGGAAATGGGCCTCTATACACCTATGTAGATATTGCACCAAAAACCAGACATTTGCAGCTAGAATAGTCATTTACCACATTAGCAATGTATAGAGTGTATTTCTTTAAAGTTAAGACTAGTTTAAAGTTATCTTCATTGAAAAGTACAGTGCTTTTTCTTCAAAAATAAGGACATTTCAATGTGACCCCAAACTTTTGAACGGTAGTGTATATGCGATGCGTTCTCAATGTGAACGCTAGGTCGATATTATCCAACAAGAACGTCATCAAAAATGTTTTCATATACGGAAATAAATCGTATATATATACAACTAAGATGCATGTTGGTGTGTAATAAGTTCAATACTTACAGTATTAACACTTTGTAGGGCGCAACGACCATAAACTATACACGACTGCCATCGAACGCCTTCAAATTGCTTTTTGTTAATGAAAACTACAACTAAGATGCACGTTACAATCAAACAGCTGGTGTGTAATAAGGGCGATACTTACAGTATTAACACTTTGTTGGGCGCAACGACTGAAATGACCACCACACCATAACTACTGCCATCGAACGCCCTGGACTGCTACTGCAATTGCAACTTGGTGTCATACCTGCAAATAATACTCAGAAATATGATAATAAAACAAGACCTGAATTATCCTATTCAGCTCATTTTTAAATGTTGCAATAAGAAAGTTAGATTTTATTATCAAAAACAATTAATATTCATTAACACACACAAAAGCTCTGAAAATTGGTACCATTGAGTATCGATTCAAAGGTTTCTATCCCTACTCTGCCGTCACGACGAGGGAGGGGGTCACGGAAGGCGCACAGAAGCAGACTTAATTGAGCGTCACAAACGAGCACACGCGTCAGGCGAGGTCATGTGATCGTTTTAGATATCAAAGTACACCCCCCCCCCCCCCCCCAGAAGCCTTCATGCTGCACAAAATGAAAGTGATTAGAACAGACCTTATCTGTCACATGACTGACATCTGCCTTATTGCGGATTAGCTGGTTAACATAGCGTGGTAGATGTAGAATCATCCTCTGCTGATTCCTGTCATGGAGATCAGTCCCGACAGCGGCCCAGATGGGATCTCTTTTTGGAGTTTTATGCCATTTTTTCACAAGCGCGATGTTCCAATCTGCTGAGCGGTGGCTCGAAGGCAAGCCTTTGAACTTGACCAGCACTTTTTTACTGGGTACCACCAGACCCAGGCCAACGCTGGTGTCGCCATGGAGGAGGGTTTACTGGAACTCAACTTGTGTGGGCCGCTTGGACCGCACCGGGTAATTCTGTCAAGACTCTCTAGGACAGGGGTCACCAACCTTTTTGAAACCAAGAGCTACTTCTTGGGTACTGATTAATGCGAAGGGCTACCAGTTTGTTACACACTTAAATAAATTGCCAGAAATAGCCAATTTGCTCAATTTACCTTTAACTCTATGTTATTATTAATAATTAATGATATTTACACTTAATTGAACGGTTTAAAAGAGGGGAAAAAACAAAAAAATGGCAATTAAATTTTGAAACATAGTTTATCGTCATTTCGACTCTTTAAAATTCAACCGAAAAAAAGAAGAGAAAAACTAGCTAATTCGAATCTTTTTGAAAAAATTAAAAACAGAATTTATGGAACATCATTAGTAATTTTTCCTGATTAAAATTACTTTTAGAATTTTGATGACATGTTTTAAATAGGTCAAAATCCAATCTACACTTTGTTAGAATATATAACAAATTGGACCAAGCTATATTTCTAACAAAGACAAATCATTATTTCTTCTAGATTTTCCAGAACAAAAATTTTAAAAGTAATTCAAAAGACTTTGAAATAAGATTTACATTTGATTCTACAGATTTTCTAGATTTGCCAGAATATTTTTTTTGAATTTTAATCATAACAAGTTTAAAGAAATATTTCACAAATATTCTTCGTCGAAAAAACAGAAGCTAAAATGCAGAATTAAATTAAAATGTATTTATTATTCTTTACAATAAAAAAAATTAATTTACTTGAACATTGATTTAAATTGTCAGGAAAGAAGAGGAAGGAATTTAAAAGGTAAAAAGGTATATGTGTTTACAAATCCTAAAATCATTTTTAAGGTTGTATTTTTTCTCTAAAATTGTCTTTCTGAAAGTTATAAGAAGCAAAGTTAAAAAAAATTAAAGAATTTATTTCAACAAGTGAAGACCAAGTCTTTAAAATATTTTCTTGGATTTTCAAATTCTATTTGAGTTTTGTCTCTCTTAGAATTGAAAATGCCGAGCAAAGCGAGACCAGCTCGCTAGTAAATAAATACAATTTAAAAAAATAGAGGCAGCTCACTGGTAAGTGCTGCTATTTGAGCTATTTTTAGAACAGGCCAGCGGGCTACTCATCTGGTCCTTACGGGCTACCTGGTGCCCGCGGGCACCACGTTGGTGACCCCTGCTCTAGGAACACAACACCGTCGGCCCGGTCCTTTCCTCAGATTTTTGCGGACACTACATTAGGCACACATAGAGCAGCAACACTACGCATTATTTTCGAATCCAATAATCTATCCATTACTGAAAAATTAAAACATGCTAAAAAGTCAAAATGTTAATGTTAGCATGCTATTCATGATAATGTTAGCATGCTAACTGTTAGCATGTGTCAATGACCTAGTTACATGTCTAAAGTTTTTGGTGGCAAAATTGGTTAAAATAGTTAGCATGCTGACAGTTAACGTGTGCCGAGTACCAATTTATATAACCCTGAGGTGAGCGGCTGAAAAATTAGCTTAAAAAGTGAATATGCTAATGTTAGCATGCTAACAATAACATCATGTGTACACGTGCTATCACGTGTAAAGTACCAAGTTTTATTACTCTAAGGCAGGGGTGTCCAAAGTGCGGCCCAGGGGCCATTTGCGGCCCGCAGGTAATTCTTTAACGGCCCCACGGCACATTCTAAAAATACGATGAAAAAACAAAACAAAACATAAAAAGTGGTATAAAAGAGCAAACAGGTGAAATGTAACAAGAAAATGTTGCATTATTTACTCTAATAACACAAAGCTGCCATGCATGCTGTTTCTTTCTTTAAAAAATAATAATGAATCAAAATCAATGTCCATCCATCCATCCATCTTCTTCCGCTTATCCGAGGTCGGGTCGCGGGAGCAGCAGCCTAAGCAAGGAAACCCAGACTTCCCTCTCCCCAGCCACTTCGTCCAGCTCTTCCCGGGGGATCCCGAGGCGTTCCCAGGCCAGCCGGGAGACATAGTCTTCCCAACGTGTCCTGGGTCTTCCCCGTGGCCTCCTACCGGTCGGACGTGCCCTAAACACCTCCCTAGGGAGGCGTTCGGGTGGCATCCTGACCAGATTCCCGAACCACCTCAACTGGCTCCTCTCGATGTGGAGGAGCAGTGGCTTTACTTTGAGCTCCCCCCGGATGGCAGAGCTTCTCACCCTATCTCTAAGGGAGAGCCCCGCCACCCGGCGGAGGAAACTCATTTCGGCCGCTTGTACCCGTGATCTTGTCCTTTCGGTCATAACCCAAAGCTCATGACCATAGGTGAGGATGGGAACGTAGATCGACCGGTAAATTGAGAGCTTTGCCTTCCGGCTCAGCTCCTTCTTCACCACAACGGATCGATACAGCGTCTGCATTACTAAAGACACCGCACCGATCCGCCTGTCGATCTCACGATCCACTCTTCCCTCACTCGTGAACAAGACTCCAAGGTACCGGAACTCCTCCACTTGGGGCAGGGTCTCCTCCGCAACCCGGAGATGGCACACTTTTTCGGGCGAGAACCATGGACTCAGACTTGGAGGTGCTGATTCTCATCCCAGTCGCTTCACACTCAGCTGCGAACCGATCCAGCGAGAGCTGAAGATCCTGGCCAGATGAAGCCATCAGGACCACATCATCTGCAAAAAGCAGAGACCTAATCCTGCAGCCACCAAACCAGATATCCTCAACGCCTTGACTGCGCCTAGAAATTCTGTCCATAAAAGTTATGAACAGAATCGGTGACAAAGGGCAGCCTTGGCGGAGTCCAACCCTCACTGGAAACGTGTCCGACTTACTGCCGGCTATGCGGACCAAACTCTGGCACTGATCATACAGGGAGCGGACCGCCGGGCGGATCTCATCCACCCCCGGGGCCTTGCCACCGAGGAGCTTTTTAACTACCTCAGCAACCTCAGCCCCAGAAATAGGAGAGCCCACTACAGATTCCCCAGGCACTGCTTCCTCATAGGAAGACGTGTTGGTGGGATTGAGGAGGTCTTCGAAGTATTCCCTCCACCGATCCACAACATCCGCAGTCGAGGTCAGCAGAACACCATCCTCACCATACACGGTGTTGATAGTGCACTGCTTCCCCTTCCTGAGGCGGCGGATGGTGGTCCAGAATCGCTTCGAAGCCGTCCGGAAGTCATTTTCCATGGCTTCCCCGAACTCCTCCCATGTCCGAGTTTTTGCCTCCGCGACCGCTGAAGCCGCACACCGCTTGGCCTGTCGGTACCTGTCCGCTGCCTCAGGAGTCCTATGAGCCAAAAGAACCCGATAGGACTCCTTCTTCAGCTTGACGGCATCCCTCACCGCCAGTGTCCATCTCTCGAGAGGGGCTGGACTCAAAATCAATGTCATTATGAATTATTGACCTATTCAAGGCTCCATTTACTTCACATTAAATATTCCACTTTGAGATATTTTGGGGGGAAAATGTTGCATATTTTTTGGTTGACATTTAAAAAACAAAGTTTTTTAAAGAAGGGCCTAAAACGAACAAACAAAAAACATAAACAACAATACAACTTATAATTGACGGATAGATCTGAAGTGGATCTTGAGACTATTGTGGTAAAAGTTTTAAAAAATGTTGATTTATTTTTTTAAACTTTACTGAGCAGTACCATTTTGAATCCCCAATAATTTTAGTGGGACTTTTCTTTTTTAAGTGTCATTGCTCAAAAAAATAATGAATTAAAATCAATGTTGTTATGAGTTATTGACCTTTTAAAGAATCCAATTATTATATAATCTCAAATATTCCACTTTAAAATTTTATTGGGGGAAAATATTGCATATTTTGTGGTTTTTTTCCATAAAAAAACACGGTTTTCCTTGACAAAAATGGCATACAACTTAAATCTTTAAAAGCGTTATAATGACAGATAGACCTAATGTTGATCTACAGATTTAAACCTTGAATAATAATAATACTAAATAATGACACATTTGTAATATTGTTTTTGACCAAAACCTTTTGGGGTCCCTGGGATCAAGTCTGAGTGGAGGCCTAAATGTATCTTTTTTATACATATATTGTATTGGTTTTTAAAATAAAAAATATCAAAATGGCCCCCGCTTGCTTTGATTTTTCAGTGTGCGGCCCTCAGTGGAAAAAGTTTGGACACCCCTGCTCTAAGGTGTACGGCCGCAAAATTACCTAACTTTTAAAGCTAATTTTGCAACCAGAAACCTTACACATGTAACTAGGTACTTGACACATGCTATTTTTTATTTACATTTTGACTTTTTTTTAGCTATTTTTTCAACCGAACACCTAAGAGTCATTTAACTTGGTACTTGACACGTGCTAACAGCTATCATGTGTAAACTACCAAGTTATATGATTCTAAGGCAGTGGTTCTTAACCTTGTTGGAGGTACCGAACCCCACCAGTTGCATATGCACATTCACCGAACCCTTTAATGAAAAAAAAGAATAATACATTTTCAAATTCAAGACAAAGTTATATATTTTTTTACTGGTGCACAAAATTATCCATGCATGAACATCACCTTGTTCAAAGAACAAAACCAACACAGTGCATGAATTCACAACAAATTACACACCTGAAAATCAGTGTGACTTCTGCTGTTGCCATATCCATAATACGTTGATAGGGAGAAGTTTTTATTCACACGATGAGTCTGGTGTATCTTGACCTCCGCAGCGGAGGCTCCACCGAACCCCTGAGGCCTTCTCACCGAACCCCTAGGGTTCGATCGAACCCAGGTTAAGAACCACTGCTCTAAGGTGTACGGCCGCAAAATGAGCTAACTTTTAAAGCTAATTTTGCAACCAAAAACCTCAGACATGTAACTAGGCACTTGACACATGCTATTTTTTATTTACATTTGGACTTTTTTTGGGCTATTTTTTCAGCCGAACACCTAAGAGTCATTTAACTTGGTACTTGACATGTGCCAACAGCTATCATGTGTAAAGTACCAAGTTTTATGACTTGGTACTTTGTCAAACTCAAAGCCTGGGGGCCAAATCTGGCCCGCCACATTACTTTATGTGGCCCCCGAAAGACTGGAAATAATATGCATTAACAAAATGCATAATCTTTTCTTACTAAATATATTTGTTCTTTCCCTTTTGACATTAAAAATCAATCAAAATAATCAAAATTGTATTTTATCATGTATTCCAAAAATATTTTTTATTAAAATAAAGATACTTAAATATTTGATTGACTTAGGATTTCAAAACAAATTATAAATCAAATTAGACTGTAAAATTTACAAGAGATTTTACGGTTAAATTCCGCCGACTGAGTTTTTTACAGTAAAATCAACTTTGGTAATGTTTTTTCCATATACATTAAGACACTAAAACATACAAAAACAACAACAACAAAAAACATTAAAACAACAAGATTTTACGGTAAAAACAACACAAAACTGGCAGATCTGTTGCATGAATTTTACCGCTAAAAACAGTGGTATTGTTTCTCCATTCCATTGCATTTATTCAATTTTTTTATATGCTGTAAAAACCCACTGCTTTTACTGAAAAATTCTGGTGACTGAGCTGCCAGTTTTTAAAGTAAAATGTATAAATATTTTTTTTGCAGCTTATGTAAAAAAAATATTGTTAATGTATTATATAATATACATTTTCGGTATAGTAAGAAAACAACAAAATATACATTTTTGGGTTATTTATTTACCAAATTTGCAAAATCTTCCACCAAAAATATTTTTCTTAGTGGAATATTTGATGTGAAGTAATTGGAACCTTAGACAGGTCAATAATTCATAATAACATTGATTTTGATTCAATATTACCTGTATGTTTTGAGCAATGACAGTTTGAAAGAAAAAAAAACAGCTTTGTTTTATTAGTCAACATTGCAACTTTTTCTAAATTACATTTAACCTTTAAACTTTTTTATTTCACTTATGTTATGTTTTTGTTTATTTTAATAGTATTTTTAGAATGTGCCGTGGGCCTTTAAAACATTAGCTGTGGGCCGCAAATGGCCTCCGGGGCACACTTTTGACACCCCTGCTAAAGATAATAAAAAATGAAATCTGATACATCTATGGATAAAAAGCAGAGCCTGGCGACGCATGCGCGTTTATCATAACTCTCTCTCTCTCTCTGTCTCTGCCCCTCCCTCACGAATGCTGCTGCACGCACAATTTGTTTCGTTTTTAACCCCTTCTTAACCCTGAACGTACATTGAAAATACACGCAACCCTAACTCAAAATGCCGGACATTCGAGGCATTCAAGAAACTCCGCCCTGACAGCTCCGCAAAAGAGGACATGTCCGGTGAAAAGAGGACGTATGGTCAGTCCATCGTAGCCCGTTAGCTGCTAGCATGCCGTGTGTTGTGCCTCAGTGTGCATTGTTTACACAACGGGCGTTACGCTACTTAATATGTCCGTGTGGAAACTCGCTCGGTAGACCTCCGAACTGAACCGGAACCTCCGTACCGAAACGGTTCGATACAAATACACGTACCGTTACACCCCTAATATATATATATATATATATACTGTGTATATATATATATATATATATATATATATATATATATATATATATATATACACACACACACACGTACATTCACTCAATGAAAACAAGTTTGATAACTCTTCTCTAAGGTGTATGGCCGCAAAATGAGCCACAAAGTGAACTTGCTAACGTTAGCATGCTAACAGCTAACATGTGTCAAGTACCAAGTCATATGACTCTACGTTGTATGACTGCAAAATTGCTTTTAAGTGATTAAAAGCGAAGAAGCAGAATAATGAATTGAAGAAAATACAATCATTAGTACCGGATGTTAGGGAATGGGGAGTAAACCTTTCAAATGAAATAGTGCACATTTTTTAAATGCTGATGATACAAGACTGCAGATTTAAGGTCATAGGTCACGCTTGGAGTGTTTATTCACAGATTTTTAAGTGACGCCATGTTTGTTTACGTTTCAGCATGTGGAGATTAGCGTTAGCATTAGCATGCATGCGTAGCTGCCAGGGGGCAACCGGAGACGGAGAAAAAGAAACCAGGTTTTCGTTGAGGCGTGCAGGCACCGAAGCGAAACGTGTGATTGGAGGAAATGTAGCAACAACAAAGTACTTATCGATGACTGAGCGAGCGGTGGGGCCGCGTCACGTTCATCGCCGCGCTCGCAAGATTAATCTTCCACGCTCGCCTTGTGCCGACTCGCAGCTGGAATTGCCCTTGGCTGGTTCCTTCGTGTGTGTGTGTGTGAGTGTGTGTGTGTGTGTGTATGTGTGTGTGTGTGTTAACTGCCAGGATTAGCCTTTTTAACATGGCGTCATTGTGCTAAACACCTGGCTTCATTTGACAGCTCGGCCAGGACTACCACACGCAAACAGACGTGGTAACGCATTCTTGGATTTATTGTCAAACCCTAATAGTTTTTTGCTGCCTGGACGGGCTGCCGTGGGTTGTCATAAACACTAATAGCGACAACACAGAGTTGGCGAAGGAACGAACATAGCAATGTTCGCTCGGCTGCTTAGCGCGTCAACGTCACTTTGCCTCATGATGCGTTTTCTCAACCGCAGTTATTATCTCATCATCTTACTCTTCAATATTTCAACAAGACACAACAATACTTTGTTGTGGCTTGTTAGTCTGCATTTTTTAAATATATATATTTAAAATAATATAGAAGGCTGGAAACTGTATCACAATATACGTTTTTGGTAACACTTTAGTACATATTCACCAGACATGCAAATTAGTAACATATTGGCTCTTAATTAGTCATTATTAATTACTTATTAATGCCTTATTCTGCATGGCCTTATTATACAACCAGTAAGCCATTAACTAAGAGTCTTCCCTCAATAACCTCAGAATTATTGCTTATTAGTAACCCTAACCCTTATACAGTATGTTCCCCTAGTGTCCAAATAACTCTAAATTAAGTCTGTGTTACTTTAATAAGCAACTAATTAAAGGCCTACTGAAACCCACTACTACCGACCACGCAGTCTGATTATATATCAATGATGAAATCTTAACATTGCAACACATGCCAATACGGCCGGGTTATCTTATAAAGTGCAATTTTAAATTTCCCGCGAAACTTCCGGTTGAAAACGTCTATGTATGATGACGTATGCGCGTGACTTCAATCGTTGAAACGGAAGAATTCGGACACCATTGTATCCAATACAAAAAGCTCTGTTTTCATCGCAAAATTCCACAGTATTCTGGACATCTGTGTTGGTGAATCTTTTGCAATTTGTTTAATGAACAATGGAGACTGCAAAGAAGAAAGCTGTAGGTGTGATCTGTGTATTAGCGGCTGGCTGCAGCAACACAACCAGGAGGACTTTAACTTGGATAGCAGACGCGCTTTCCGATGCTAGCCGCCGACCGCATCGATGATCGGGTGAAGTCCTTCGTCGCTCTGTCGATCGCTGGAACGCAGGTGAGCACGGGTGTTGATGAGCAGATGAGGGCTGGCTGGCGTAGGTGGATAGCTAATGTTTTTAGCATAGCTCTGTGAGGTCCCGTAGCTAAGTTAGCTTCAATGGCGTCGTTAGCAACAGCATTGTTAAGCTTCGCCAGGCTGGAAAGCATTACCCGTTTAGTTACAGGTCCATGGTTGAATAGTATTGTTGATTTTCTGTCTATCCTTCCAGTAAGGGGTTTATTTCTTTTGTTTCTATCTGCAGTTAAGCCCGATGCTATCACGTTAGCTCCGTAGCTAAAGTGCTTCGCCGATGTATTGTCGTGGAGATAAAAGTCACTGTGAATGTCCATTTCGCGTTCTCGACTCTCATTTTCAAGAGGATATAGTATCCGAGGTGGTTTAAAATACAAATCCGTGATCCACAATAGAAAAAGGAGAAAGTGTGGAATCCAATGAGCCCTTGTACCTAAGTTACGGTCAGAGCGAAAAAAGATATGTCCTGCACTGCACTCTAGTCCTTCACTCTCACATTCCTCATCCACGAATCTTTCATCCTGGCTCAAATTAATGGGGTAATCGTCGCTTTCTCGGTCCGAATCGCTCTCGCTGCATTGTAAACAATGGGAAAATGTGAGGAGCCTTTCAACCTGCGACGTCACGCTACTTCCGGTACAGGCAAGGCTTTTTTTATCATCGACCAAAAGTTGCGATCTTTATCGTCGATGTTCTCTACTAAATCCTTTCAGCAAAAATATGGCAATATCGCGAAATGATCAAGTATGACAAATAGAATTGATCTGCTATCCCCGTTTAACTAAAAAAAAATCATTTCAGTAGGCCTTTAATGGTGAATATGTTCACCATACTAAAGTGTTACCAAGTTTTTATATAGGTCCATGTCGATAATTATTGATATTTTTATGACCTGTGGTACAAAACCCAAAACCAGTGAAGTTGGCACATTGTGTAAATAGTAAATAAAAACAGAATACAATGATTTGCAAATCCTTTTCAATCTATATTCAATTGAATAGACTGCAAAGGCAAGATACTTAATGTTTGAACTGGAAAACGTTGTTATTTATTGCAAATATTAGCTCATTTGGAATTTGATGCCTGCAACAGGTTTCAAAAAAGCTGGCACAAGTGGCAAAAAAGACTGAGAAAGTTGAGGAATGCTCATCAAACACTTATTTGGAACATCCCACAGGTGAACAGGCTAATTGGGAACAGGTGGGTGCCATGATTGGGTATAAAAGCAGCTTCCATGAAATGCCCAGTTATTCACAAACAAAGATGGGGCGAGGGTCACCATTTTGTGAACAAATGCTTTCGCAAATTGTCGAACAGTTTAAGAACAACATTTCTCAGAGCTATTGCAAGGAATTTACGGTCCGTGATATCATCAAAAGGTTCAGAGAATGTGGAGAAATCACTGCGCGTAAGCGATGATATTACAGACCTTGGATCCCTCAGGCGGTACTGCATCAAAAAGCGACATCAGTGTGTAAAGGATATCACCACATGGGCTCAGGAACACTTCAGAAAACCACTGTCAGTAACTACAGTTGGTCGCCCAATCTGTAAGTGCAAGTTAAAACTCTACTATGCAAAGGCAAAGCCCTTTATCAACAACACCCAGAAACGCCGCCGGCTTCGCTGGGCCCGAGCTCATCTAAGATGGACTGATGCAAAGTGGAAAAGTGTTCTGTGGTCTGACGAGTCCACATTTCAAACAGTTTTTGGAAACTGTGGATGTTGTGTCCTCCAGACCAAAGAGGGGAAAAAAACATTGTCATAGGCGCAATGTTGAAAAGCCAGCATCTGTGATGGTATGGGGGTGTATTAGTGCCCAAGACATGGGTAACTTACACATCTGTGAAGGCACTATTAATGCTGAAAGGTACATACAGGTTGTGGAGCAACATATGTTGCCATCCAAGCAAAGTTATCGTGGACGCCCCTGCTTATTTCAGCAAGACAATGCCAAGCCACGTGTTACAACAGCGTGGCTTTATAGTAAAAGAGTGCAGGTACTAAACTGGCCTGCCTGTAGTCCAGATGTGCAGCGCAATATGAAGCCTAAAATACCACAACTTAGACCTCGGACTGTTGAACAACTTAAGCTGTACATCAAGCAAGAATGGGAAATAATTCCACCTGAAAAGCTTCAAACATTGGTCTCCTCAGTTCCCAAACGTGTTTACTAAGTGTTGTTAAAAGGAAAGGCCATGTAACACAGTGGTAAAAATGCCCCTGTGCCAACTTTTTTACAATGTGTTGCTGCCATTAAATTCACAAATTACACAACGCGCCAACTTCACTGGTTTTGGATTTTGTAAATAAGGAGCAGAAGAAAAATATCATAAACTGTAAACAATTTTATTTCAAATGTAACCTTCCTCTGATTATAATCCCCTCAGCTATCAAGGCAGAAAGGAAAGGAAATGTCAACACAAGCATGGAAAACAAACAACATAAACACAATTGTAAAATCTAATTTAATACTTAACAGTAAGCTCTTAAAATGAAAGAATATGTAAGAAACGCTTGATAAAGTGTAACAAAATAGTGCAATGTGTGAAAATGTAAACATAGAGAAACCTGAGAAGAACTATTTTCTGCAGGTTTAGTCCCAGGAAGGTACATAGCTGTGGTCTATAGGGTGAGCACAACTAAGGTGGTGTGGTATTACCCAGTTTTAGTGAGGACTGGTGCTTTGCATCAGACTAAGGTCCCTTTGGAAAAAACAATCCCCAAAACTGCCATCCTGTCCAGGTGACTTTTCCTCTTTTATCCACAATTTCTTCATTTTAACTTTCTCTTCTCACTCCATGCAAAGACTCAACCGCCAGACAACAGTATGACGCATCCAAGCGTGTCACTCCCACCCAAGCAGGCACAAGACATTGATACAACGTTGACTATACGTACAGTACAGGCCAAAAGTATGGACACACCTTCCCAATCAATGCATTTTCTTTATTTTCATGACTTCACATTGTAGATTGTCTCTGAAGGCATCAAAACTAGGAATGAACACATGTGGAGTTATGTACTTCCATCTATCCATTTTCTACCGCTTGTCCCTTTTGGGGTCGCAGGGAGTGCTGGAGCCTATCTCAGCTGGATTCGGGTGGAAGGCGGGGTACACCCTGGACAAGTCGCCACCTCATCACAGGCCCAACACAGATAGACAGACAACATTCACACTCACATTCTTAACAAAAAAATTTGAAATAACTGAAAACATGTTTTATGTTCTAGTTTCTTCAAAATAGCCACCCTTTGCTCTGATCACTGCTTTGCACACTCTTGGCATTCTCTCGATGAGCTTCAAGAGGTAGTCACCTGAAATGGTTTTGACTTCACAGGTGTGCTTGAAGCTCATCGAGAGAATGCCAAGAGTGTGCAAAGCAGTAATCAGAACAAAGGGTGGCTATTTTGAAGAAACTAGAATATAAAACATGTTTTCAGTTATTTCACCTTTTTTTGTTAAGTACATAACTCCACATGTGTTCATTCATAGTTTTGATGCCTTCAGTGACAATCTACAATGTAAATAGTCATGAAAATAAAGAAAACGCATTGAATGAGGAGAAGGTGTGCCCAAACTTTTGGCCTGGACTGTACATGTCCTTTAAAACTGACTTTAAAACAACATTGCAAAATAGTTGTATTTGTAAATTGAGACAACATTGGTGTCTAATGTTGGATCCACGTTGCTGGTTGGGAAATGACCAAATTTCAATGGTCAAATCAACGCCACAACCTGACATTGAATAAACGTTGTCAAAAAGCATGTTGTTCCAACGTTAGGTTTGTGTGGTAGAATATTGGTTGGGAAATGACCATAATTCAATGGTCAAATCAACGTCAAAACCCAACATTGATTAAACGTCGTCAAAAACATGTTGTTCCAACGTTATGTTTGAGTTGCTCAACCTCAGGACCTAATTCATCAAGTTCTCAACGTTGTTTTAATGTCTTGTGCCTGCTGGGACTGATAAGTGACCACTTCCTGCGTTGCTCGGTTCCCAGAAAGCCAGTGGCTTTGTTCATGCAACCAACCTTCCGCATTCTTGGAGCCAAAAAATAATAATTATCGAACGCATTTTTTATTGATATCTAATACGTGTCTATTCTATTGCGATATATATTGATACTGTTTTATCAGCCTAGTCCTAGATCAGTCCCTCCAGGATTTTTCAGGCTCATTATTATTATTGCAGCCAAAAACTTTTTTCAGAAAGTTGTGGCAAAACTTGCAATCTTTCAAGGCTTATTTTGTCAATAACCTTGATTCAACTTTTGATTTCTTGAATTTGTGGTCTGTTTTAAGTAATTCCTTGTAAATAAGCACAGGATTTTAACAAAATTTGAAAAAAAAAATACTGTATTGATGTTTTACTTGTTTTACACCACACAGACTGAAATGATTTTTTTTTTATTCAAACGGGGATAGCAGATCCATTCTATGTGTCATACTTGATCATTTTGCGATATTGCCATATTTTTGCTGAAAGGATTTAGTAGAGAACATCGACGATAAAGTTCCCAACTTTTGGTCGCTGATAAAAAAAGCCTCGCCTGTACCGGAAGTAGCGTGACGTCGCAGGTTGAAAGGCTCCTCACATTTCCCCATTGTTTACACCAGCAGCGAGAGCGATTCGGACCGAGAAAGCGACTATTACCCCATTAATTTGAGCGAGGATGAAAGATTTGTGGATGAGGAACGTGAGAGTGAAGGACTAGAGTGCAGTGCAGGACGTATCTTTTTTTGCTCTGACCGTAACTTAAGTAGAAGGGCTCATTGGATTCCACACTTTCTCCTTTTTCTATTGTGGATCACGGATTTGTATTTTAAACCACCTCGGATACTATATCCTCTTGAAAATGAGAGTCGAGAACGCGAAATGGACATTCACAGTGACTTTTATCTCCACAACAATACATTGGTGAAGCACTTTAGCTACGGAGCTAACGTGATAGCATCGTGCTTAAATGCAGATAGAAACAAAAGAAATAAGCCCCTGACTGGAAGGATAGACAGAAGATCAACAATACTACTATCAGGAGACACCGAACCAAACACTGGACCTGTAACCACACGGTTAATGCTGTGCCGCCTGTCGAAGCCTAGCAATGCTGTTGCTAACAATGCCATTGAAGCTCACTTAGCTACCTGACCTCGTCAGAGCTATGCTAAAAACATTAGCGCTCCACCTACGCCAGCCCTCATCTGCTCATCAACACCCGTGCTCACCTGCGTTCCAGCGATCGACGGCGCGACGAAGGACTTCACCCGATCATCGATGCGGTCTGCGGCTAGCGTCGGATAGCGCGTCTGCTATCCAACTCAAAGTCCTCTTGGGTGTGTTGCTGCAGCCAGCCGCTAATACACCGGTCCCACCTACAGCTTTCTTCTTTGCAGCCTCCATTGTTCATTAAACAAATTGCAAAAGATTCACCAACACAGATGTCCAGAATACTGTGGAATTTTGCGATGAAAACAGAGCTGTTTGTATTGGGATACAATGTGTCCCAATACTTCCGCTTCAACCATCGACGTCACGCGCAAACGTCATCATACCGAAACGTTTTCAGCCGGAAGTTTCCCGGGAAATTTAAAATTGCACTTTATAAGTTAACCCGGCCGTATTGGCATGTGTTGCAATGTTAAGATTTCATCATTGATATATAAACTATCAGACTGCGTGGTCGGTAGTAGTGGGTTTCAGTAGGCCTTTAAAAGTAGACACTAGGTGGTAGTAAAAGCACATACTCAGAACTCATTGTGAAATTGATTATACAAGTCGAAGCAGTCTCTAAAATGGACACCATCCTCATTTGCGTTTGTCCTCCTTGGTTGTTATGCCTGATTGAAACTGAAAGTTAACTTGACATGTGTGCACAGAAGAGCTGTAAATCGTTGGGCACCGCAAGATTTGATTCGATTCTCGGGGGTAACGATTCGATTCAAAATCAATAACAACTGTGTGCCAGTTCCATGATTAACTACATTCGTCCATTCAATACATAATCAGCTCTGATAAATTTCTATAATACGTAAAAGAAAACTTTTTTTGTTTAATTAAATTCTACGCAAACTTTTAATAAAGTGGCTCGACATACATTTTGGAGGGAAAAAAAAATATACCGGTATATATTTTTTTAATCGATTAAGAATCGTTATAAATAAGAATCGCGGTCAATTCGAAAATCAAAAAAAGGTTTTTGACACTGTGTCCAAAGGTGGGTAAATATTCCATCCATCCATTCATTTTCTACCGCTTGTCCCTTTCGGGGTCGCGGGGAGTGCTGGAGCCTATCTCAGCTGCATTCGGGCGGAAGGCGGGTTACACCCTGGACAAGTCGCCCCCTCATCGCAGGGTAAATATTCCTCTAACACTAATATAAGTAATAATTAATCATAATTCTAAAAAAAAAAGAATACCCCCAAAGGCTTCCTTATTGTCCGCTGTCTGCTCTGTCGTCCACAAGTTGCAGACATTTACGCTGGAAACGTGTTTGTCCATCTTAAACATTCATTTATGTTCCAACACATTCACCCCTGCACGCTTAGAGCCTTTGTGAACTGCTAAGATGCGTTTTATAGCGCTCGTTTCTGTTGGTATTTTTAGTCTACTTTATACCTTTTGTCTTCGCCCTCTTTTTGTGCCCTTGTGTGCATTATCCTTTCCATCCTTATCCTTTCTATCCTTTATTACTGAGCTACTGTGCGGAACAATTTCCCTTGTGGATCAATAAAGTTTGTCTAAGTCTAAATGAGAGACGATGAGAGATTATCATCACACTTCAACAACTCTAACATGTAAACGCTGCCCCTTTTGTAGGTCAGCATTGCAAATGAAAATATGTTCTTAATTGTCTTACACTGGATAAATAAATGTTAAATACAATTATAAATAAATAGGAAGTAACTGTTTGTTTACTATATTACCCAGAGGGCTTAGCGCCGTAGACAGGAACAGGAAGTAGGTATGTAGCTATTGTGACGTTTGATCAATAAAGAGTTGGTATATTGTTACATTACACCTTGGACAGGACAGACGACGACTTAGTCCTAAGACGGGATTCAAACCAACAACCATTTTTTTAACTGATAGGCTGGAGAGCGATCTTCACCACACATGTGTCGCAGTGTTTACATGCTAAAGTGTGTACTAACTCGCGTGAAAGATTCCTTCGGAAGGGATGCACGCTCACGGAGACACAATTATTACCTTTCCACGTTCTTGGTCACATGCAGGGGTTTCCAGGAGGGTAATATTTACCAAGTAATATTATCACTGGAGGAACAGAGGAAAAAAGGAATGGCTAAGCATGCTACACACACCGAGCAGGACGCCACAAGAAGCTAACCGCTAAAGATTCAATGTAAAGTAGGGGTGATCGATACAGATGTCGATACTATTGATACCTGGTATAGTATCAGTTTATAAATGATACATAAGTGATTATTTTATTTTATTTTTGAAGTTATTATTACAAAATCATTTTGGGGGGTTGTTTTTGTTATGGTTAGTAAGTATCTGTCTGATACAGGAAGACTTAAAGGGAAAAACCCAAATGACTTAAATGGAAGCCATTTGTAGTTTATGTTGCTCTTTACTTATTGTGCACTTGTCACTTTATTTTGTTAGAAAAAAAAAATTATGTAACATTCAATACCACACATTTTATGCATCATCTGATTCAAAACAATACTAGCAAATTCTACATTTAATAAGATAAGCGTTATAAACATGTGTTGTTGTATTTACTTTAGTTCAGGGGTGTCCAAAGTGTGGCCCGGGCGCCATTTTGCAAGTTTTGTTGCCCCGCAGCATATTGTTGAAATAAGTTCAAACAAAACAAGTAACGATGCAAGAAAATAGACGATCTTGTGAGAAAAAGCTTGAATTTGGGGGATGTCCCAATCTGATATTGATTTCGGATATCAATCCGATGTAAGCAAAATAACAAATATCAGATTAGCGCAAACATACATAAAAAATGTCCTTAACTGAACAATGTTGCGGTCTAAAACACATGTACGCAAATATCAAACAATATTAAATACACATGCAAAGTCTCCCAGGCAGAAGCGTATTAGAAAGCATAAAGTAACAAATGTGTCCGCATCACTTCACTAACTACGTCATGAGCTGAATAGATTATTGATTATTAAGTATTTTGAGTACCTCGAAGGTAGAAAAGCGCTATACAAGTATAAGCCATTTATTGTGACCACTGAATGTCAACAAAAATAATTAGCACTCCACTTTAACTTAAAGACAGCATATGTCCTTTCCAGGTGGTTAATAATAACTAGGTTAGTGTTTTTCATACCGACTATTGTTCTATGTTTGACTTATTTTTACTTGATCAAACTTTTTCTAACATTCCACGCTATTAAATAATACAAGTATGCATGATTCCTGCAGATATCAATTTGGATTAATATCTGTATCGGCCAATACTCAAGGCTTCAATATGGGTAACTTATATAAATAATAATGATAAATAATGATAAATGGGTTATACTTGTATAGCGCTTTTCTACCTTTAAGGTACTCAAAGCGCTTTGACAGTATTTCCACATTTACCCATTCACACACACATTCACACACTGATGGCGGGAGCTGCCATGCAAGGCGCTAACCAGCAGCCATCAGGGGCAAAGGGTGAAGTGTCTTGCCCGAGGACACAACGGACGTGACTAGGAAGGTAGAAGGTGGGGATTGAACCCCAGTAACCAGCAACCCTCCAATTGCTGGCACAGCCACTCTACCCACTTTGCCACGCCGTCCCGTGTCACCTATAACACAAAGATCATCTTTAAAAATTAATAATTTCTGTTTTCAGTATTTTGTACAGAATAAAAAATATCAAAAGGCCCCCACATGCTTTGACTTTTCAGTCTGCGGCCCTTGGTGGAAAAAGTTTGCACACCCCTTCTTTAGTTACCTGCCGTAAAACATTTTCACTTCCATCATCTATTGTCAAAATATCGTATCGGGACTCGAAATCCAAAATATTGATGGAGACATCCTTAGTAAAAATATAATAAAGCACCGGTGTCAAACTCAAGGCCCGGGGGCCAGATCTGGCCCGCTACACCATTTTATGTGGCCCACAAAGGCCTGGAATTGATTTGCGTCTTTTCTTACTTAATGTATTCAACTTTCCATTTTAACAAAAAAAAAACATTTTACTGCAAGCAATTTCATAACTTTTAAACTTGATCTAATATTACATTCCAAAATCCTATTTTTTGTTCAAATAAAAAAAAAGTACTTAAATATTTGTTTGATTTATGATTTATTTTTTAAATATATATACATACATATATATATACCTACATAAATATGTATATTCACATACATATATACACATACATATATATGTATATATATATATTATACATACATACATACATGTGAGTATATAAATGTATATATACATATATACATTACATACATATATGCCTATATATACATATATGTATATATACATTACATACATACATATACACAGTCATATTCATATATATATATATATACATACATACATTATATATATATATATTATATATATATATATATATGTATATATATATATACTTACACCATACTTGCCAACCCTCCCGTTTTTAGCGGGAGAATCCCGATATTCAGCACCTCTCCCGACAACCTCCCGGCAGAGATTTTCTCCCGACAAACTCCCGGTATTCAGCCGGAGCTGGAGGCCACGCCCCCTCCAGCTCAATGCGGACCTGAGACTGAGTGGGGACAGCCTGTTCTCACGTCCGCTTTCCCACAAAATAAACATCTTGCCTGCCCAAAGACGTCATAACATCTAGGGCTTTTATAGAGTGCACAACTGCGCACACAACAAGGAGACGAAGCAGAAGAACGAGGAAATTACAGACATGGCGGCCGAAATGATATACTCATCATGAACGGAGAAGTTGAACAGGACAATACTGCCATCTAATGGATAGCCACTGGAACACTGAAATTCAAGTATTTTTTGTTTTTTTCTATGTAAATAAAATTTAAAAAAAATAAAAAATATATATATAGCTAGAATTCACTGAAAGTCAAG
>NC_084736.1:22360659-22415659 GCF_033978785.1 Entelurus aequoreus | reverse complement strand
AAGTATTAGTAGGACTCAATTACCGTAGTATATACTACAGAGGTACAAAGTACTAGTAGTAGTCAGTTACAGTGGTATGTAGTACAGTGTACTAGCAGAAGTCAGTTACAGTAGTATATACTACAGAGGTGCAAAGTACTAGTAGGAGTCAGTTACCATAGTATATACTACAGAGGTACAAAGTACTAGTAGGTGTCAGTTACGATACTATGTACTACAGTAGTACAGTGTACTAGTAGAAGTCAGTTACAGCAGTATACTACAGAGGTACAAAGTACTAGTATGAGTCAGTTACGGTACTATGTAGTACAGTGTACTTGTAGAAGTCATTTACAGTAGAATATATAACAGAGGTACAAGTACTGGTAGGAGTCAGTTACATTGTTAAGTACTACATTAGTACAAAGTACGGGCAGCAGTTACAGTTACAGTAGTATATACACCACAGTGTTTTGATTGATTGATTGAGACTTTTATTAGTAGGTTGCACAGTGAAGTACATATTCCGTACAATTGACCACTAAATGGTAACACCCGAATAAGTTTTTCAACTTGTTTAGGTCGGGGTCCACTTAAATTGTTTCATGATACAGATATATACTATCATATATCATCATAATACAGTCATCACACAAGATAATCACATTGAATTATTTACATTATTTACAATCAGGGGTGTGGAGGGGGTGGGGGGTAGGATATGGACAGCAAGTAGTGGACATATAGAGAGAGAGAGAGAGCGAAAGGGAGAGAGAGAGATCAGAAGGCATAAGAAAAAGTATCTGCATTTGATTGTTTACATTTGATGATTAGCAATCCGGGGAGGGTGTTAGTTTAGGGTTGTAGCTGCCTGGAGGTGAACTTTTATTGCGGTTTTGAAGGAGGATAGAGATGCCCTTTCTTTTATATCTGTTGGGAGCGCATTCCACATTGATGTGGCATAGAAAGAGAATGAGTTAAGACCTTTGTTAGTTCGGAATCTGGGTTTAACGTGGTTAGTGGAGCTCCCCCTGGTGTTGTGGTTATGGCGGTCATTTACGTTAAGGAAGTAGTTTGACATGTACTTCGGTATCAGGGAGGTGTAGTGGATTTTATAGACTAGGCTCAGTGCAAGTTGTTTAACTCTGTCCTCCACCTTAAGCCAGCCCACTTTAGAGAAGTGGGTAGGAGTGAGGTGGGATCTGGGGTGGAGGTCTAGAAGTAACCTGACTAGCTTGTTCTGAGATGTTTGGAGTTTAGATTTGAGGGTTTTGGAGGTGCTAGGGTACCAGGAGGTGCATGCGTAATCGAACAAGGGTTGAACGAGAGTTCCCGCCAGAATCCTCAAGGTGCTTTTGTTGACCAGAGAGGAGATTCTGTAGAGAAATCTCGTTCGTTGGTTAACCTTTCTGATTACCTTGGTTGCCATTTTATCACAGGAAAGGTTAGCCTCTAGAATGGAACCTAGGTAGGTGACCTCATCTTTCCTGGTGATAACAATGTCACCCACTTTTATGGTGAAGTCATTGACTTTCTTAAGGTTGATGTGGGACCCAAACAGGATGGATTCTGTTTTACCCAAGTGTATGGATAGCTTGTTGTCAGCGAGCCAGGTGCAAGTTCTACACAGCTCAGCACTGAGGATTTTCTCCACCTGTGACTTGTCAATCAATCAATCAATCAATGTTTATTTATATAGCCCTAAATCACAAGTGTCTCAAAGGGCTGTACAAGCCACAACGACATCCTCGGTACAGAGCCCACATAAGGGCAAGGAAAACTCACCCCAGTGGGACGTCAATGTGAATGACTATGAGAAACCTTGGAGAGGACCGCATATGTGGGTAACCCCCCCCCCCCTCTAGGGGAGACCGAAAGCAATGGATGTCGAGTGGGTCTGACATAATATTGTGAAAGTCCAACACATCAGCGAAAGTCCAGTCCATGGTGGGGCCAGCAGGAACCATCCCGAGCGGAGACGGGTCAGCAGCGTAGAGATGTCCCCATCCGATGAACAGGCTAGCGGTCCACCCCGGGTTGAGAGCAGAGTAGAAAAGAAAAGAAAAGAAACGGCAGATCAACTGGTCTAAAAAGGGAGTCTATTTAAAGGCTAGAGTATACAAATGAGTTTTAAGATGAGACTTAAATGCTTCTACTGAGGTAGCATCTCTATCTTTTACCGGGAGGGCATTCCATAGTATTGGAGCCCGAATAGAAAACGCTCTATCGCCCGCAGACTTTTTTTGGGCTCTGGGAATCACTAATAAGCCGGAGTTCTTTGAACGCAGATTTCTTGCCGGGACATATGGTACAATACAATCGGCAAGATAGGCAGGAGCTTGACCGTGTAGTATTTTATACGTAAGTAGTAAAACCTTAAAGTCGCATCTTAGGTGCACAGGAAGCCAGTGCAGGTGAGCCAGTATAGGCGTAATATGATCAAACTTTCTTGTTTTTGTCAAAAGTCTAGCAGCCGCATTTTGTACCATCTGTAATCTTTTAATGTAGACATAGGGAGGCCCGAAAATAAAACTTTACAGTAATCGAGACGAGATGTATGTCCCTATGGCTAACAACAACGCCTTTAGCTTTGTTGTTAGCCCCGCCCGACATCCCCGCTTCTGCTTCCGAGCGCACCGCTTACGTCTCTTTCGTTGACGGTCTCCGCTGGTAGTGGACACCGCTGCTTCAAAGACCGCTGCTGGATGTAGCTCGCGAATAATTCCCAAGCTAGCGAGTAGGTCCACCGTACACGCATCTTTCAGCCCAAAATGGCCCGATCTCTCCACATCCAGAATCGTAAGTCGGTCGTAAGTGATCATGGAGTGAACACGCTGTGAGCCAGCCATGAAATTGACTGAATTGACGGGTATTTTTGCCAAATCGGTCTACACTTCCAAGAGCGCTCGCAAGAAGCTGCCGCCGTGAAGCGCCGCCATCTTGCTTATACTTGTCCTTGTCGGATACCAGCAGGGCAGAGTCATCCGCAAACAAAAACAATTCACAGTCGCATGCCGATGACATGTCATTTATGTATATTAGGAACAGTAAAGGTCCCAATATACTGCCTTGGGGGACTCCACAGCTCACCGAGAGGGGGGGGGGACACGGTGCCGTTCACCTCTACCACCTGCTCCCTCCCCTCCAAGTAAGATTGCATCCAGCTCCATGAGGTTTTGTTAAATCCGATTGCTCTGAGCTTATCCAACAGTATAGCGTGGTTAACGGTGTCAAAGGCCTTCTGAAGGTCCAGCATGACCATGCCGCAGTATTTGCCCGCGTCCACCTCATGTTTGATGTGGTCGGTCAGATAGAGAAGACATGTGTCAGTGGAGTGGTTAGTTCTGAAGCCGGATTGGAATTTGTACATGAGTTTATTAGTGGCAAGGTAACTATCGACCTGTTCATAAACTATTTTCTCCATTACTTTCGAAATGGAGCTGAGAATAGAAACAGGTCGGTAGTTGCCAGGTTCCAATTTGCTTCCTTTTTTAAAGAGGGGAGTTACTCTTGCTATCTTAAAATCTTTTGGTACTTGGCCTTGTGTAATTGATAGGTTTATTATGTGCGTGATGATCGGGGCAATGATGGAGGCAGAGTCCCTGAGGAATCTGGAGGGAATATTATCAAGGCCGGTGGCCTTGTTAGGGTGGAGCGCGCTCAATTTTTTAAACACCTCATCAGCTGTGACCATTTCTAATTTGAAATCATCGTTGGATACTCCTAACTTTCTGTAGAAGGCTTTAATGTGTTCTACACCAAAGCGACCAGAGTGGTGGGACAGCTTGTTGACAAGAGTTGCGGCTATGCTGGTGAAAAAGATGTTAAGTCTGCTAGCTACCTCAATTTTGTCTGTAATGATGGAGTCATCCTCCTTGATGCTTTGATTGATTGATTGAGACTTTTATTAGTAGGTTGCACAGTGAAGTACATATTCCGTACAATTGACCACTAAATGGTAACACCCGAATAAGTTTTTCAACTTGTTTAAGTCGGGGTCCACTTAAATTGATTCATGATACAGATATATACTATCATATATACTATCATCATAATACAGTCATCACACAAGATAATCACATTGAATTATTTACATTATTTACAATCAGGGGTGTGGAGGGGGGTGGGGGGGGGGGTATGGACATCAAGTAGTGGACATAGAGAGAGAGAGAGAGAGAGAGAGAGAGAGAGAGAGAGAGAGAGAGATCAGAAGGCATAAGAAAAAGAGAAAGTATCTGCATTTGATTGTTTACATTTGATTATTAGCAATCCGGGGAGGGTGTTAGTTTAGGGTTGTAGCTGCCTGGAGGTGAACTTTTATTGCGGTTTTGAAGGAGGATAGAGATGCCCTTTCTTTTATACCTGTTGGGAGCGCATTCCACATTGATGTGGCATAGAAAGAGAATGAGTTAAGACCTTTGTTGATGTTGGTGAGTCTTGTTTTAAGTTTCTGGCTGCAACCAGGAAGCTGGTTGTTGAGAATTTTCCAGAGCTCACGTGGCTTATTTGTGTTTTCCTCTATTTTGTCGTTAATGTAATTTTTTTTAAAGGATTTAGTCAGGTTGGTTGACTTATTTCTTAATTTATTGCATTGCTTTTTGAGAGTTGAAAGGAGTAATTTGAGGTTGATGTTATTGGGTTGTTTATCTACTTCTGTTTTACATTTTTGGTATTCAGAGTATTTTCTGTCTCTGTCTTTAATGGCAGCTAATAGGTCCGGATTCATCCATGGTTCCGAGCGGGCTTTGATCCTGACTGTTTTCACGGGAGCCATGTCATTTAGTATCTTTAGGAACGCCGTTTTGAAGCGATCCCAAGCAACATCGACCAGGTTGCTCGCGAGCACAGGGGACCAGTCCCACTCATCTCATTTTAAATTGAAATTGTCATTGGAGTATTTTTTGAGGGATCTGGATTGGGCTGTTATGTGGCCATTGGTTTAGTAGGAGTCAGTGAGAGTAGTATATAGTACAATGTACTAGTAGGAGTCAGTTACATTATTAAGTACTACATTAGTACAAAGTACTAGCAGCAGTTAGAGTAATATACTGTATATACCACAGGAGTCAGTGTGAGTATCAACATATGGTGTTTACAAAGTACATGGTTGAAGAGGAAAGCTGAGAACTGCAGTATCAGATATCATTTATGCAGGATTTGATGACGACTTGACTGAATAAGTTATTGCTCAGTCAATATCCTGCATGTATCTACACATTATACAATACATTCATCATTAATCTCCTTCTTTATGTTGTTATTATTGAACATGTCAAAGACAGGAAGTGAACAAAGTCAACAGGAAGTGGACAAATGGAAGAGTGAGGATTAAATCAACTCTGCTTCTTCCTACTCCTTTTCGGACATGTTTGAATTATGTAAACATGTAATTATTGTTTTTAATGAACACAAATATGATTTACCAGCCAGTTACTGTAAGTTCCACAAGGCTGCTTAAATCTTCCTACCACCGTTTCTTATTCCTTACCTTCTCTCGTGGCCTGAGCTGAACTCGCGCGAGTCTTCTCAAAAAGTTACGGCAAAAAACTGCAACTTTTGTTTTATTTTCAATAATTATTAATTAATTAATTCTTAATAATTCAACAAAAATTTTATTGATGTTTTACTTGTTTTAAACCTCATACAAGTAGACATTAGATGACAGTAAAAGCACATACTTAGAGCTCATTGTTAAATTATTGCACTGTTTTAATTCATTGTAACTAAAAATAGCACTAATTGATTATAAATACAAAAAAAACCCACCAAAGGCTTGCTTATTGTCTGCTGTCTACTTTGTATGCTTTACACTTGAAAAATGTTTGTCCATCTTAGACATTAATTTATGTTCCAACACATTCACCGCCGCACATTAAGAGCATTTGTGAACTGTTAATCAATAGCGCTCATTTTTGTTGGAAAATGAGAGATTACCATCACACTTCAACATCTCTAACATGTAAATGCTGCCTCTTTGTAGGTCAGCATGGCACATGGAAATGTGTTCTTAATTGTCTTACACTGGATAAATAAATGTTACATTTGTATATAAATAACCAGGAACTAGGAAGTAAATGTTTTTATACTACATTACCTAGAAGGGTTAGCGCTGTGGACAGGAACAGGAAGTAGGTCTGAGCTACGCGGGAGGAAAGACGCACAAAATCTGTGGGAATTGGATGAATTAGAGTGAAATTATCATTGTCATTCATCATCATTAACTTTACCATCACTATTACCTTTGCCATTACAGCAGGGTGCCCAAAGTGCGGCCCAGGGGCCATTTGCGGTCCGCAGCTTTTTTTTTTTTTAACGGCCCACGGCTCATTCTAAAAATAATTTGGCAAAAAAAAAAAAAAAAAGTGGAATACAAGAGCAAACAGGTGAATTGTAATGATAAAAAGTTCAATGTTGACTCTGATAACACAAAACTGCCATGCAGGCTGTTTTTTTTACTTTAAAAACTGTCATTGACGGACAGATCTGTCGTTGATCTCACATTATATATATATATGCGTATATATACTGTATTTTTCGGACTATAAGTCGCAGTTTTTTTCATAGTTTGGCGGGGGGTGCGACTTATACTCAGGAGTGACTTATGTGTGAAATTATTAACACATTACCGTAAAATATCGAATAATATTATTTAGCTCATTCACGTAAGAGACTAGACGTATAAGATTTCATCGGATTTAGCGATTAGGAGTGACAGATTGTTTGGTAAACGTATAGCATGTTCTATATGTTATAGTTATTTGAATGACTCTTACCATAATATGTTACGTTAACATACCAGGCACGTTCTCAGTTGGTTATTTATGCGTCATATAACGTACACTTATTCAGCCTGTTGTTCACTATTCTTTATTTATTTTAAATTGCCTTTCAAATGTCTATTCTTGGTGTTGGGTTTTATCAAATACATTTCCCCAAAAAATGCGACTTATACTCCAGTGCGACTTATATATGTTTTATTCCTTCTTTATTGTGCATTTTCGGCCGGTGCGACTTATACTCCGGAGCGACTTATACTCCGAAAAATACTGTACATATATATACACACACACATTATATATATATATATATATATATATATATATATATATATATATATATATATATATATATATATATATATATATATATATATATATATATATATATATATATACACACACACATCATATATACATGACTGGGGCCCTTTTGGATCCCTGAGAATTTTTGTCATTGACGGACAGATCTGTCGTTGATCTCGAGTGTTGGAAGTATATATATATATATATATATATATATATATATATATATATATATATATATATATATATATATATATATATATATATATATATATATATATATATATATATATATATATATACACACACATACATATATACACACACATTATATATATATATATATATATACATACATATATACACACACATTATATATATACGTATATATAAATATATATATACACACACATTATATATATACGTATATATATATATATACATATATACAGTATATACACATTATATATACAGCATATATATATAATAATAATAATGGATTAGATTTATATAGCACTTTTCTAGACACTCAAAACGCTTCACAGAGAAGTGAGAACCCATCATTCATGCACACCTGGTGGTGGTAAGCTACTTTCATAGCCACAGCTGCCCTGGGGTAGACTGACGGAAGCGTGGCTGCCAGTTTGCGCATATATATATATATATATATATATATATATATATATATATATATATATATATATATCTCCATCCATCCATCCATCCATCCATTTTCTACCGCTTATTCCCTTCGGGGTATATATATATATATATATATATATATATATATATATATATATATATATATATATATATATATATATATATATATATATATATATATATATATATATGTACAAAAATTCTCAGGGATCCAAAACGGCCCCAGTCATAACATATATATATATATATATATATATATATATATATATATATATATATATATATATATATATATATATATATATATATATATATATATATATATATATATATATATATATATATATATATATATATATATATATATATATATATATATATATATATATATATATATATATATATATATATATATATATATATATATATATATATACACATACATATGTTGTGACTGGGGCCGTTTTGGATCCCTGAGAATTTTTGTTATATATATATATATATATATATATATATATATATATATATATATATATATATATATATATATATATATATATATATATATATATACACATACATATGTTATGACTGGGGCCGTTTTGGATCCCTGAGAATTTTTGTCAGATTTGTTGCAAAAATAATAATGAATCAAAAGCAATGTTATGAGTTATGTACCTATTTAAGGGAGCAATTACTGGACATCAAATATTCCACTTTAAAAAAAAAAATGCGGGAAAATGTTGCCTATTTTTTGTTTTGTTCCATAAAAACAGGGTTTTCTGTGGAGAGAAAAAAAGGGCGTAAAAAATAAAAACGTTATGGCAACAGATAGACCTGAAGTTGATCACGTAATTAAAAAGTCCCACTTAAGAACTTTCAGTTTTGGTCGATTTTGGCGGCACCAGTGGACCAAAGCGGTAGTGTTTTACCAGAGGGAAGACCACATTTCTCATGATGACTAGCACATACTGTATAGCTTCAAACTGACATGATGTTTGCTGTAATATTAGCACAAATATTAGGTCTCTAATGGCGGTGCTGATGTTAAATAGCAGACACTATCAATAAATGATTTTGGATTGCGCTACAAACATGACGCTACTACCAAGAATGTATCGGGAAGAATGCAGGTCTGAAGCAAAGAAAAACCGTCGGGAGAGTTTTTTTTCGAAGGAAGTATTGTGGAACTATCACGCAGGTGGCTATTTATGGCTACCATGCAAATTTCCTAACATTAGCATTATTAGCAGGAACACAGCCAAAAAATCCTTCGTCATCTTTGAGATCACGCCAGCGAGTGAAAGCCGGGGCAATGTTGATCCTGACTGTCCTTTTATCAGGGTAAACTCCCTTTATCCTTTTTTGTCTCCTCAGACAAAACTTTTCGTTTCTTTGGTTGTTTTGCTTCTGCCATGATAGCAGTAATTGTACGTAGGCGTTCTTCTTCTTTTAGTTTTCTGGCGGCACGTAGGCGTTGGCATCGACTTCCGTCGTTGCAACGAATGCCGTAAAGCAAGTCAGCACATTTGGAGTTTTTTGTGCGGCAGGGTTCCTGCCACCCTCCTCAAAGTCGCTAAGTGCCACGGCAAGCGATACAGACCCCCTCAGGCCATGACAGAGGTGTCATTCAACTAGTTGTAAGTCCATGTATCATCCCAAAAGTTATGAAAATATTTTTATGAAGGTTGAAAAGTTACTTTGTGCCTCTTTAAGTATTGAAAGAAAAAAATGCTAATATATGACTTTTTTTCAACACTCTAAATACTGAGACCCTTTTGGGTCCCGGGACCTTTGACAGTCACCAAATTGAGGCAAGCCCTAATGGTTACAATATATATTGTATAGATCGACCGATTTTTTTTAGGGGCCGATACTGACACCGATTATTAGTAGTCAAGGAGGCTGATATATGATATTTGCAGCCGATATTCATTTGTAGTAAAAGTTGTATAAACATGAATAGTATATGTCAGTTAACAGCTGGACAAGGCTTTAAGTTGTTTTTTTATACATTATTTTTTAGGAAACGTGGGACCAGTCGCGACATAATGTTTTTGTGGCGCTAATGTTGTGGTTAATTTCACAAACACCTTTATTACGTGTGTCTAAGAGGAGCATCAACATTTGCATTTTAAAATAGGGCAAATATCCTGGGAAAATTGGTAAAAATATAGCATTTGTCAACATCATAACTCGCCATCTACTCAATTTTATAGCAGTTTATGGATTTAAGCGCTGCAGTGGAAAAAAAGGCAACTTTTAACAAACAGGGCAAACATCTAGTGGACTAATTATTTATTTAAAAAAATACTGGCATTATATGTGTATATACTGTATTTCTGTTGTAATTGTAAAACAAAAAACGAACTGAAAAAAGATAAAAAAGAGGCCGATACCGATATACGTCCTAATGCCAAATATCACCGCCGGTAATCGGCCATCTGTAATGTATTGTATTGGTTTTGAAAATGAAAAATATCAAAATGGCCACCGCATGCTTTTATTTTTCAGTGGGAAACATTCGGATACCGCTGCATTGTTGTTGCCGGGGCGACTCTTCTTGTCAACTAACATCTTATTTTCTAATAATCCCTCTCAGGTTGAAATGTTTAGTGACTTTTGCAGAACTTTCTTTTTTGAACTTCGGCTTTACAGATGCCACATCTGCTGGTGGCATGCGTGTTGTGTTAAAGCTGTGTTGCCGTGTCAGTCGCTAATTAAATCAGAAGTTGTCCAACGTGGGGGCTATTTGCTGCCCGTAACTTGTTTATTTGCCTGTGGTACTTTCTTAAAAATACTACTAAACAAGAAAACAACAAATGTTGATACTCATAAAACTATTACTGTATAAATAATACGTAGACTGCACGTTGTCATCTGCAACACAATGCTGTTCATATCAACGTTGGAATGTTTTTTAGCCTGTTGACAAAATTAAAAATATCAAAATCTTTCAATACGGTAGTGCGTGGAAACAGTTAAGTCAGGGGTGTCCAAACTACGGCCCGCGGGCCAAATGCGGCCTGCCAACGTCCTCAAATTGGCCTACAAGACGTCATGAGTTTAATAAGGAATCTTGTCCGCACTGAGATAAAATTCATTTTAATAGTGTAACATTTTAGATGCTGCTATTTTGTCGCCATCTAGTGGATAACATGAGTTTTTCCTGGTCAATAACCTTATGTGCTAAATACGCAGCATTTATTTATATGACCCAATGCAAACAACCTTCCCTAGTCATGTTGCAAAAAAAGAAAAAATCCAACCAACACATAATGTGAACACTGAACTTTGTGGGTATTATAAAAACTTCCAATCACCAGAAACAATTCTAAATCGCATCCACAAAGCATAATGGCAAATATGCAAAACACGACGGTGTGGCTCGGTTGCTAGGGTGGCTGTGCCAGCAACTTGAGGGTTCCAGGTTCAATTCCCGCTTCCGCCATCGTAGTCACTGCCGTTGTGTCCTTGGGAAAGACACTTTACCCACCTGTTCCCAGTGCCACCCACACTGGTTTAAATGTAGCTTAGATAATGGGTTTCACTATGCAAAGCGCTTTGAGTCACTAGAGAAAAGCGCTATATAAATGTAATTCACTTCACTTCACTCTCCACACTTATCCATGTTTGGCGCATTTTAGCTGCTTGATATTTCTAAATACAAAACTTTAGGTCGGAGATCCAATTATATTAATTATATATCCATTATATTAAAATATTATGTACACATATATATATATGCATAGGCTATATATATACACATACAAATACGTGTATATACACGTAGATATACGTATATATACATATATGTACATATACATATATACGTATAGATACATACAGTATATACGTGTATTTATACACACGTATATATACACATATATACGTATATGTATATACACTACCGTTGAAAAGTTTGGGGTCATCCAAACAATTTTGTGGAATAGCCTTCATTTCTAAGAACAAGAATAGACTGTCGAGTTTCAGATGAAAGTTCTCTTTTTCTGGCCATTTTGAGCAATTATTTGACCCCACAAATGTGATGCTCCAGAAACTCAATCTGCTCAAAGGAAGGTCAGTTTTGTAGCTTCTGTAACGAGCTAAACTGTTTTCAGATGTGTGAACATGATTGCACAAAGGTTTTCTAATCATCAATTAGCCTTCTGAGCCAATGAGCAAACAAATTGTACCATTAGAACACTGGAGTGATAGTTGCTGGAAACCGGCCTCTATACACCTATGTAGATATTGCACCAAAAACCAGACATTTGCAGCTAGAATAGTCATTTACCACATTAGCAATGTATAGAGTGTATTTCTTTAAAGTTAAGACTAGTTTAAAGTTATCTTCATTGAAAAGTACAGTGCTTTTCCTTCAAAAATAAGGACATTTCAATGTGACCCCAAGCTTTTGAACGGTAGTGTATAAATATATATATATACATATATATATATATATATATATACACATATATACGTGTATATATACACCACGTATATATACATACATGTATATACGTATATATATACACGTATATATACATACATATACGTATATATACAGTACGTGATCAGACTACTACATGGCTCACGCAGGATGATGGACAGACGGGTTGTGTCATGATTCTGGCAGGCCTGCATTGATACCATAAAATGGTTGAAATAAATTCCTATCTTAAAGGGGAACAGTACTTTTTTTTTTTTTTTTGGCCTATGATTCACAATCCTTGTGTGAGACAAGAGCACATAAGTTTCTCTTTTTTTACACATTCTAAATCATAAATAAACATTAGCAAAAATCAGCTAAAGGTGGAGTCAATGGGAGTGGCTCTATTCTGCCTAAAGCGCTCTAAAAAAAAACATCCAAAAACCTCCATTAACGTTTTATATACATGCTGTAAATACATATGTAATGTAGTAACATTCATAATAACATGTAATATTTGCATATTTTTATCATTTTAAGCATATGGCGGCGTCAAAACGTTCGCTTTTCCCTTCAACAACAACACTACTAATCATGCAGACTTTATGAGAGACAACAAACATAATAAGACAATCACTTACTGTACAATGTCTGCTCTCACTGGGATGCCGACTGATGGGATGTTTATATTTTCCCGTTTAGATGAACAAACAAAAGGGTTAGAAAAGAAAAGTTGCTGAAAAGTTGTCTTTGTGTCTTTCTCGCCATCACCGGGTCTAAATTGTATGTCAAAGTTGACCAACTTCTCGGTTTATATCCACACCACAGCCTTCTGCTCTCCAGGTGAGAGGCACGATTTATAATCTAGAATTTACTTTCACCAACTCAGAGGCGATGCAGCAGCTCAGTATGTCAATATAGCAGTATGAGCTAGTTAGCTTTCTGTGATCAATGCGCGGTGTTACAAAAAGTAGTTCCTCTGCGTTAGCTCTTATAATAACACTATTGCTAATAACTTGGTAATATAAAGAGGTTACTAGGGATGATGCTCGAAACCGGTTTTCCCGGTTGTTCGATAAGAAAAGAACTGAGTCCTCGGACTCGAATCCCTTTTTCAGAACCGGTACCCGTTATCGAGGCCACTATAGTAAAGAAAAAGAGTTGGTTCTTTATTCGAATCCCTGGGAACGAATCCCAAATGGGCAATATTATGCCCATTTGATTGTAGACTCTTACTGACACCTTGTGGCGATATAAAAATGCTACGCGTCTTTAGTTTGGCCACTTCCGGGTTGACCATGTCAATTCAGTTCATGAGACAATTGAGAAGTAGACAAGTTGTGTTAGCTCTTACAAGCCTTGGAAAAGATAAGTCTGTAAGTAAACTGTTTAACTTGTTTATGTAACTCAATATTAAGGTGGAAAGTGGTTAAATTTGATACTGAGATGTTTATTGAAAAACGATTTTTGTGCACTGTTTCAATGGATGTTTTGAGGAATTAAAATGGCTGCTAGTCGTGTATTTCCACCATCGAAATAGTTTCAACACTCAGAAGTATTTGTTTGTACTGTATATTTGTTTGAAGCTAATATTTACATATTGTGTATTACATTTGAGTATGTTAATTGAATCACATAGCTTATACATTTGTCATTGTGTGTATTTCAGTTAAAAAAAACCCAAAAAAAACAGTCCAGTGCAAGACAAAAGTAAAGATAGGAAAAGACAAAGCAAGATCAACAACAATAAAGAGCCTAAATGGATTAATCTGCTTTGGAACTTTATTAGACGTCTTCGATTGTTTGTTAGCTGTCTGCCTGTGTGTGTAGTTAGTATGTTCCAATAGCAGCAGAAGTGCACTTTTTTGAGAGCTGTATTATTTTCAGTTTTGTGCCCAAGGGACTGATTTTATTTGACACTATATTATTATTTATACACCTATAGTGATCACAGAGACAGGTTGTTTTTGTGTTACTGTATATATTTGTTTTTCTGAAAAATCCCACTTAATATACTTTGGGTAACAACAGTCAATATTTATTTATTTTATTTTTTTAGGGGGGGTAACAGTCAATATTTATTTATTTATTTAATTTTTTTTCTTATAAAATAAAAGTGAGCTTTTGTTAAACCAAATATTGTGTTTTTTTCCATATACAACAACCTATCTGGATTCGATAAGAGAATCAATAAGGAATCGGTTCGATTTCTTATCAAACATCATCCCTAGATGTCACTAGATGCAAATGGAGTATTGTTGGCAGTTTTTGGATGTTTTCTTTAGATTGCTCTATGGGCGCAATATTAGCTTTCCCATTAGCCGTCTCATGCGAGTCGTATTTGACAAATTAGGACGCGTAAAAAAAGAGAAAGATGTCTGGATTTTGAATGATAGGCAAAGATCCAAATTACCTTTGATGTTAAAAGAAGTTTGTTGAGACTTTTTTTTTTTTTTCCAAGGTTGCTCTAGCTTTCATGTGTAAAGTTTAGGACGAGCGCACATTCCAAGACGTCTCGCTTTTGAAGGTCAACCCTTCAGACGTGTGTGTGTGTGTTCCATCTTCGACCTTGTGGTACTTGGTAGAGTTTTTCCACAGGTTGTGCCAAGACTTTAAGGCCATACTTGAGCGGTTAAAGCTCATAAAGCTGCATGCAGGCCTCCAGTAAAACAAAAAAACTCCCTTTTTTGCGTCTTGATTGCCACTTAGCTTAATGGCATCAAGTGCAGTTTGCGGGGCGGAAAGTAACGCCATCTTTTTTCTCTCTCTTTGGCTTCCCAGCTGATACGTCTTGGGAGTGATGCACTGGCTTCCCCTGGTTGCCATGGTGATCGCCTCGGCTCTGCCCTTCCCTCACAAGCCCTTGTCCAGGAGCGCCGCCGCCGCCAGCGTGGAGCCCGGCTTCAGAGAGGACGACGACAACATGGCCGCCACCCACAGCCGGGAACACCTCAGGAACCTTACAGCTTTCCGTTTGGACCCCAGGGTCAGTTTGGGGGTTCCTGAGAAAAAAGGTCTCCCAAAGAACAGACACCAACAAGACCGCTTCAGTCTGGTGGACAGTTTTCGGGACTCCAGACCCACACAAGCTTCTGTGCTCGAAACCCAAATAGGTGAAAGTCCTGCTGCGGGTCCCAGGAGTTCCAGACGAGGGGCGCCGACTGTTCCCTCGGAGCAGCTCAGGAACGGGGCCACACTGGCTGAGGGCACCTTGGGGGCGAGCCCGGGAACTGCACTGGACACCGTCTTGGAAGGGGACGACATGTTTCTGGACGCGCACCCACGCGTCCTGTTCTCGCCCTCGGGGTCGCCGCCCGAGGACCCGCCTCTGCTCCTCATGCTGGAGACCGGCCTGCTGGAGGAGGACTCGGACGAGCCGGAGGAGCCCGACGCGCACATCGAGGGTCACGGGGACCGAGCAATCGAAAGGAGCCTGAGTTGGGCCAACGCCTCGGGGTTTACGGCCGACGCAGCCCGCCCCGTCAGGAGGGACAAGCGCTCGCATTTGATGGACAGGCGGCGCGGGGAGAAGTCGGTGTGCGAGTCGGAGAGCGTCTGGGTCACCGACAAGAAGACGGCCGTCGACTCGCACGGCCAGACGGTCACCATCTTGCAGGATATCCAGACCCAGACGGGGCCGCTCAAACAGTACTTCTACGAGACGCGGTGCCGCCAGGCGGAGCAGCAGCAGAGCGCCGCCGGACGCCCGCCAGGGGCCAAGGGGCCACTCTCTCAGCCCACGGGCGTGGCCGGCGCCGGCTGCTTGGGCGTGGACAAAAAGCAGTGGGTGAGCGAGTGCAAGGCCAAGACGTCGTTCGTGCGCGCCCTCACCAAGGACGCCAACAACCGGACGGGGTGGAGGTGGATCCGCATCAACTCGTCCTGCGTGTGCGTGCTGCTGTCGAGAGCCAATCAGATACTGGGGAGGGAGGTCCTGGCAAGGAGGGGGCGGGGCTAAAGAATCAAAAACCTCAAAGACTCTTTTTGTACGATTACTCTTTCATCATCTAAGTTATTAGTACGTACGCATGATATTAATATATTCCTCCATGTACGATATACGTGTATGTATGGAGCTTGTATATTTATAGAAGAGTGGCGCCTCCTACTGGAGGTCCACAGTAGTGCTCCACGCCACACCTTCGATGTTGAAGCTGGAGCATGTTTTTAGATTCCAGCTCAGAAGCAGCAAGTTTGCGCATTCTGCCAAACGTGCGAATAAAGGATCTTTGTACGTACGACATGTTTTTGTTTGCTGTCAATAGGTAATAATCAGTAGAGGTGCACAAAAAAACGATTCACATACGAATTGCGATTCATATTCATCCCAATTCTAAATCTATTCCTAATTTTTTAAAATCGTAAAAACAAACAAAAAAATTTAAAAATATATATATATACAAAAAAAATGTTTCTTAGATTTTTTATATTTGACAAAGATATATATATATATATGTTTATTTATATATACATATATGTATACAATTGCAATTCTTAGACATCCTGATTCTAAATCGATTCATAATTTTCAAAAATCGATTAAAAAAATATATACATATATACACACATACATACATATAAATATATACACACACATATACATATACATACACACTTATGTATGTACAGTATGTATACACATCATATACATACATACATAAATATACATACACATATATATAAATAAATATATCTACATATATATACACACATTATATATATATATATATATATATATATATATATATATATATATATATATACACACACACATACATATATGTATACACACATATATATATATGTATATATACACACACACATACATACATGTATACACACACATATATATATATATATACACACACACATATGTATACACACATATATATATATATATATATATATATATATATATATATATATATATATATATATATACACACACACACACATACATATATGTATACACATATATTTATATATACATATATATAAATACACACATTTTATATATATATATACACACACACACACACACACACACACACACACACACACACACACATATATGTATGTATATGTATGTGTATATGTACACACATATTTTTTAAACATTTGTTTCTAACAATCAGTTCTTAACAATAAGTTTTTAGGCCGTAAACCAAGAAGTTGGTCAACTTTGACATTCCATTTAGACCCAAGACATTGCTACAAGGACACGAAAAGACGATTGTTTGCTCCCACTTTTTTTTCTTTTTTACCTCAAGAGAATTATGCTGACAGACATAAACATCCCATCAGTCAGCATCTTATTGAGAGCAGACATTGTACAGTAAGTGATTGTTTTATGTTCATCATTTGTAGATTTTCATTCATCCCGATTCTAAATCGATTCATGATTCCCCCCCAAAAAAATTTTTTTAACATAAAAACATATATTTTTAATGATTGTATGCAACCAGAAGGAGCTTTTCTAACCTGTAACCTGTTTTGAAAAAGTTTCATTATAATAAATTTATTAATATACCAAATAATACATTGCGAGAATCGGTTTGAATCAAGAATCGATTCGGAATCAAATAGTCACCCCAGGAATCCGAATCAGAGTGAATCGTTAGGTGCCCAAAGATTCACAACCCTGATAATCAATAAGAAGTGAGAGCAGTTTGAGATGATGAGCAGATCCACATGGATTGCTTAATTTATTTATTTTCTTCTTTTTAATTTTTTTTACATCATCTTTTTCATGAATTTGTTACTTTTCCATAGGATATCTTCATTTTGTATAACGACCAAGAGAGCCATAACGATCATTATTACACAACGTGTTGTCAAAATGTACACACACACACACACACACACGTACAACCGCGCAACCGTAAAGAATGTTTCTCCGTATGGACACGTTTTTTGTTTTTACAACAAGCTCAGGATAAAGCGGGCGTCGAAGAGGGGCAAGGGGCGTGTACATTTATCCGACACATACCTCAAGAAAATAAATTTTTCATCGTAAAAAATGAAAATTACAACTGAAAAAAATCCACACATTTTACAAATTGAACCCCCCACCCCCTGTAGATCATAGATCAGTATCATACAGATAAATATTTTTTTCTTTAATCGTTATCTTTACCACGACAAAGAAAAAGTTCATTGTGGTTTTCTTTTAAGACATGCATCGTAAACATGGAGGCTCAAAGTTCTGTTTTGTCCTCGGTCTCATCATCGCCACTGAGAAAGCTCATATGGCTTGTGGGTGTGTGTGTGTGTGTGTGGTGTGTGTGTGTGTGTGTCCCCTCTCATCATTCATCAGTCCTCATGCAGCCTCATGTTCCTTTAAGAAGTGTTTGCTTTCAGCAGAAACACCTGCTGCTACCTTTCACCAAACTCCTCCCCCTTACCAGTGACGGAGCAGGAAGGGGCTAAGAATAGGTTTGTGGTAAAATGTCATATGAAGTGCTCTGTCATTCATTAATTAACATTTGACATGCGCCTATTGACGCAAAAGGAGCCCCAAAAGATCACGGGGCCCTACAGTGTGTAGAGAGGGGCGGCCCTGCATACAACTGTCCAAAATATTTTAGAGGATGAAGAATAGGTTTTGAGGGACAACTGACTGTAAGGCTGAATTCACACTGCAGGATATTATGCCTAATTCACATAATAATAATAATAATAATATTAATCATAAAAAAAAATAAAAAAATGTATATATATTATAAATATGTTTATAATATATATATATATATATATATATATATATATATATATATATATATATATATATATATATATATATATATATATATAAAAATAATGATGTATATATATTAATATGAAATAAAATATAAAATATAAATGTATATTTATTCATAAATATACTCAATTGAATGAAATAAACATACTTTTTGTTACATCCAATGTTTTTATGTCGTCATTCACATTATAAAAATAATTAAATAAAACTCTAATGCGAATGTGTCCCTGAATATGCGGAAGTAGACATGGCGCATTTTTCGGGCAATTTTGTGCAAACAGAGTCCACATATTCTTTACCGAATTGTTTAGCACAGGAAACTGTTTCTGAACCATTGTTGGGCTGCAAGCGCCCCCTAGAGGGCCGCCAAAATATATGTGTTTCTCATGTGGTTCGGATGGGCCGCAGCGGTACTCCGTAGTAATACACTTTGCCACCACTTGTGGCAGTAATGACAATCTTAAACAAATAGAGTAAGTCCGGCGCTAAAGTAATGGAGACGTTTCTTAAGCGCAAAAATTATGACTAAAGTTGTGTAGCTGTATTTTCATTTCTACTTAAATTTTATTGACAGTTTAGTTAAACATATGTCCTAGTGTGTGAATGTTGTCTGTCTATCTGTGTTGGCCCTGTGATGAGGTGGCGACTTGTCCAGGGTGTACCCCGCCTTCCGCCCGATTGTAGCTGAGATAGGCTCCAGCGACCGCCCGCGACCCCAAAAAAGGGACAAGTGGTAGAAAATGGATGCACGGATGGATATTTATTAATAATTTACTTTGAATTTATTTATTTGAGCATTGCGTAATTGTATTTACTGTAAATAAAAAATTTTTAAAAAGTCATCAGTTTTTGAGTCCCTTCTTTTGCAGTACATTTAAATAGTAGTTATTTTTTGTAATCAGCCTGACCTAAGCCTTGATAACAACACCAATATCGCCCCCTTACACGATGTTTCCGGAATGTTTGATGGTGGGTATGGGCATTGGGAGCATTGGCATGTGCTAACTTTTAGCCAATTTTAAAGCCGTACACCTCAGAGTCATATAAATTTGTACCTGACACACGCTAACTGTTAGCATGCTAACAATAGCATGCATGCTAACAATAGCATCCTAACTTTTTCTAAACCATTTTTTTAGCAAAATACCCCAGAGTCATACAATCTGGGACTTGACAGTTGCTGTTGAAATGCTAACATTAGCATCCATCCGTCCATTTTCTACCGCTTGTCCCTTTCGGGGTCACGGGGGGTGCTGGAGCCTATCTCAGCTGCATTCGGGCGGTAGGCGGGGTACACCCTGGACAAGTCTCCACCTCATCGCAGGGCCAACACAGATAGACAGACAACATTCACACATTCTCATTCTAACTTTTTTTTTTGCCAATTTTAAACCCGTACACATTAGTCGTATAACTTGGTACTTGACACAATCTAACTGTTAGCATGCTAACGTTAACATGTTAACAGTAGCATGCTAACATGATATTGGTAACTTTTTTAGCCAATTTTGTAGCCATACACCTTAAAGTCATATAACCTGGTACTTGACACATGCTATTGGTTAGCATGTTAACATTAGACCGTATGCGTCATCATACTTGCCAACCTTGAGACCTCCGAATTCGGGAGATTGTTTTTTTGTGTGTTTTTTTTAGGTGGGCGGGGTCGGGGTTAAGGGGCCGGGGTTAAGGGGGGAGGAGTATAGCTAGAATTCACTGAAATTCAAGTATTTCTTATATATATATATATATATATATATATATATATATATATATATCTGATCTTACAAAATTTGCAAGCAGCATACCCCTTCCCCTTCGAGCTGTCCTGGATGAACTGAAATTCTTGTTTCCAATCATTTTGGAACTTGAAAGCGTACTTCTTCTTCTTACTCGTCGTCGCCATGTCTCTTCTTCGTTCTTCTGCTTCGTCTCCTTCTTGTTGTGTGTGCAGTTGTGCACTCTCCAAAAGCCGTAGATGTTATAACGTGACTGGGCCGGCACGCTGTTTATGTGGAGGAAAAGCGGACGTGACGACAGGCTGTCCTCACTCAGGACAATATTGTTGTCCGGCTGGAAATCGGAAGAAATTCGGGAGAATGGCTGTCCCGGGAGATTTTCGGGGGACGCACTGAAATTCGGGAGTCTCCCGGAAAATTCGTGAGGGTTGGCAAGTATGTGCGTCATGCGTACCCGCTGACTCGCATGAACCCCAAGTGGCACGAGAGTGCAAGGGCTCGATCTACGCTGTTCGCAGCTTCAATTATTATTTTTCTATACATTTTGATACCTTTTTGAGGCCCCCAACATGCACAAAAAGTCATCAAATTGCAGGAATGTCAGGTATGGTGACATTTTAAAATTGGCTCTCCAGCGCCCCCTTTAAAATGAGTAAAAATTAGCCCTTCCCACCAGAATTATGACATTTGTTGCTTTTCGATGACACGTGTCAGATGAACGCACCCTGTACGTACAGACTGGATATAAAATCGAATTTATGTCCATGTACAAAAGAGACCTGAGTTGGATTTGGAAAAAAGTGGGCAAAAAAAAGGACCTGAATTGACCTGCAGTGTGAACATAACCAAAGTCCTCCTATTGATTGATTGATTATTAACAGTGGCCCTAAGGAGCAAACAGTCCAAATACAGAAATCATGTAAACCCAAACACTATTAAAAAGGCTTCAAACACAAAAACGCTACACGATGAAAAACATGCGGGAAAAAAATGCTGCAAATGCCAAAAACAGATCAAACACATGTGACACATTTGACAGAGATGCTGCAAGTTCCCAGAACAAAAACCAAAGTGAGTTAGGCTACTATGGATCAGCAGACATATACTGTATATCCCAAACAACATAATCAAAAATGTACCTTTTCACTCTGCCAATTTTTTAAAAAATCTTTCAAGGTCTGGTGCCCCAGGTAGCCTAGCTAACTTCCGGGTAGCCTGGCTAACTTCCTGGTAGCCTAAGCAAGGCAAGGCAAGTTTATTTATAGAGCACAATTCGTACACAAGGCAATTCAGACTATTTTACAGCAAATTACAGTACAAGACGGCACAAATAAAAAAATAAATAACAATGAAAATAGTCATAATTCGAATAAAAAAAATCATAAAATACAAAAATAATTTATCATAAAAACAATCACAATTCATTATTCAGGCTACCTAACTTCCTGGTAGCCTAGCTAACTTCCTGATAGTTTTGCTAACTTCTTGGTAACATTGCTAACTTCCTGGCAGCATTGCTAACTTCCTGGTAACATCGCTAACTTCCTGGTAGCATTGCTAACTTCCTGGTAACATTGCTAACTTCCTGGTAGCATTGCTAACTTCCTGATAGCATTGTTAACTTCCTGGTAAGATTGCTAACTTCCTGGTAGCATTGCTAACTTCCTGGTAACATTGCTAACTTCCTGGTAGCATTGCTAACTTCCTGATAGCATTGTTAACTTCCTGGTAAGATTGCTAACTTTCTGATAGCATTGCTAACTTCCTGATAGCATTGTTAACTTCCTGGTAAGATTGCTAACTTCCTGGTAGCATTGCTAACTTCCTGATAGCATTGTTAACTTCCTGGTAAGATTGCTAACTTCCGGGTAGCATTGCTAACTTCCCAGTATTCTTGGCAACTTGCAGCATTTCTCTTATAGTAGTCGCTCTTTGTTTATTGATGTTGATTGGTTTCAGGCCTGACCGTGGAGTATTAATTTATGCAAAGTACGAATCATTAACTATAAATGGAACATTTTCATAGCATAAAAACTTGTTTTTTTAAGACCTTCTAAATATTTTTTAACACCCTTTAGTCACGTTTACAATCCAATATAGTTATGCTGCCCGAGGCAGAGCCAATCGGTGTCCACAATACTGAACAGCGCTTTCTGATTGGTTCGGTCTTATCAAGTGGCCCATACTGCTGTAGCATTTCGACATTTTTTATACCTAATTTAGGTAAAAAATTTGTAGAATATTCTGTAAAAACAAAACAAAAAAAAACTACAGTTTGGTTGTTTTTGGCATTTGTGTTTTTGATCATGCAGGATTTTTGAAATTGCAGCAATTATCATTTGCATGTGTTTTCTGGTTTTTGGTTTTGTGTCCCGATACTTTAGTCCTTACAGTCTGCAGAGTCACCTCTAATTTGTAGATACGTTTCTGCCACAAGACGGTTGAACCCCATGCCTGTGTGACAACCCCCCCGCCGCTCCCCCCACGGAGCATTTGATGCCTATTATTATGGTCTGCCTCGAAAAAGAGCTTCCTGGGCGTATCGGCTTTCAAGACAAAAGGACGACGAGCGTCCCTGTGATGTGGTTTGAGTCTCGGCGTCGGCCATGTTTTACTGCTCGCGTCACAACGGAGCCCCGCTTTGTCACTCTGACTGGTTTACGTCCTCTTCTTGTTGGCCAACAAAGACTAGTTGAAGAGAAGAAATGAAGACACGTTAGCTGGTCCACAAAGAACATCTGATGTACCTTCCAGCTGGGAGGACACATTCATGGCTTCATCCCGTTCCCGTCCGTGCGTGTTATTGCAGACTTGAAGTGTTGGGACGCTCCCTCCGAGGGTGTCGGCGTGGTCGGTGGCGCCCTACGGAAGGACAGATGTCAACAACAACGGGAGAGGTGTGCTGGTCTTAATGAGCAGGTGATGCTCACCTCAGCAGGAGTACGTCCTCACGGAGGCAGACTCACCCCGGGCACCAGAGCTGGCTGCGAAAAGGGAGACACGGCGCGTTTACCACCACTGACCTCCCACAGGGATGACGGATAAAACGCCCCGCGCTCTACTTTGGAGGACGCCGTTCCCTGTCATCGACGCTTCCTCTCGCAAAAGGAAGCCACAAATTCCACAGGTGGGGATAATGGACGACTGGCACGGAAAGGAGCACACGTGTCTCGTGTCTTTTACGCCACGATGAGCTGAGCAGCTCGTTTAAAAAATCAAATAGGTGCACCACCCTGCCACGAATAGATTGCAGTCCTTTGGGAAACTGCATTGTATCAACTAGAGATGTCCGATAATATCGGACTGCCGATATTATCGACCGATAAATGCTTTAAAATGTAATATCGGAAATTATCGGTATCGTTTCAAAAAGTAAAATGTATGACTTTTTAAAACGCCGCTGTACGGGGTGGTACACGGACGTAGGGAGAAGTACAGAGCGCCAATAAACCTTAAAGGCACTGCCTTTGCGTGCCGGCCTAATCACATAATATCTACGGATTTTCACACACAAGTCAATGCAAGGCATACTTGGTCAACAGCCCTACAGGTCACACTGAGGGTGGCCGTATAAACAACTTCAACACTGTTACAAATATGCGGCACACTGTGAACCCACACCAAACAAGAATGACAAACACATTTCGGGAGAACATCCGCACCTTAACACAACATAAACACAACAGAACAAATACCCAGAACCCCTTGCAGCACTAACTCTTCCGGGACGCTAAAATATACACCCCCGCTACCCTAAACCCCGCCCACCTCAACCTCCTCATGCTCTCTCAGGGAGAGCATGTCCCAAATTCCAAGCTGCTGTTTTAAGGCATGTTTAAAAAATAATGCACTTTGAGACTTCAATAATAAATATGGCAGTGCCATGTTGGCATTTTTTTCCATAACTTGAGTTGATTTATTTTGGAAAACCTTGTAACATTGTTTAATGCTTCCAGCGGGGCATCACAACACAATTAGGCATAATAATGTGTTAATTCCACGACTGTATATATCGGTGTCGGTTGATATCGGAATCGTAATTATGAGTTGGACAATAACGGAATATCGGATATCGGCAAAAAAGACATTATCGGACATCTCTAGTACCAACTTATAAAACAATAATGCTTATTTCGGACTACTTCCGTCCAACAACAGTCTGTGTTTGTGCACATTTTAACGCACTAAAAAATCAAAGCGCTCGGGGGCCATTTTGATATTTTTCATTTTCAAGACCAGGGGTCCCCAAAATCTGGCCCGCAGGAAGTCCCAAGTTAAAAAATAAAATAAAACAAAATACAATTATTTAAATTTTTTATTATTATTTTTAAAAATCTGTCCTTTGTAATCCATTTTCTACCGCTTGTTACTCTCGGTGTCTCCTAGCCGCTCAGGCAAATCATATTGTCTAAAAATGCATTTTCCTATCTATAACGTGACAATGTCGGGCGAGCGCGCGCCAAGTGAGCGCTCTTTCAGTCAATTAGTGCGCGAGGAATATATATATATATATATCAGTGGCGTGCAGTCACTAGAGGCAGGGGAGGCACGACCTCACCTGCCATCATGAAAAGAAAAAAAAAGTAAAAAGAAAAAAATAATAATTAAATTGTTATATGTATCCAGTGATTATACTAAAGTTATTTTCCATTTAACTTCAGCAGTTTTAGATTATTTTTATTTTTATTTTCACATTTGCCGTTCAAATACTGAGAAGAGACGGTGCGGTGATCAGCAGCCAGTTGAGGCACGTCACTGATTTGTGCCTCAACATGGATTGTGCGCAATGACTCGGCTAACTGCTGGCCTGCTGTGCAGTGAGACTGTATTGCTATATGAATTATATCAGCTAACTAAACTATGGCATAGTTTAGTTAGCTGAAGTATATAATGTACAGTGTATTTTGTCAACAACTGTATGTGTGTAACGTATTTCTTGTGCTGAGCGATCATAAAACTGGAGGCTTGTCTCATAACCCCGCCTCCTGGTGCCAAGCACCTCCGCCGCAGAATGCACCCCCGACGGGAGCGCCACACCAACCAAAGCCCAGACCCAAACCCTCCACGTGCAAGACCGAATCCACCCCAAAAAAGTCACTTAACAAGAAGCCAAAAAGTGCAAAAACAACAATGCTCGCGCGGCGCGCCGGAGGAGCCATGAACAGGGACACAACATTAGGTACACCTGCAGACTACAGCGCGGATTTCATATTTCATTCATTCACAACTCTTCCAAAACGAACACCACTGCTCCCGCACTTATAAGTAAAGGTAAGACCATAATAACGTTTTATTTATTAAATGTGCTTTTTTGTGTGCTACAGTTTGTAAGTGTAAAGTTAAAGTTAAGTTAAAGTACCAATGATAGTCACACACACACTAGGTGTGGTGAAATTTGTCCTCTGCATTTAAACCAATCACCCTTGTTCACCCACTGGGAGGTGAGGGGAGCAGTGGGCAGCAGCGGCGCCGTGCCTGGGAATATTTTTTGGTGATTTAACCCCCAATTCCAACCCTTAAAGCTGAGTGCCAAGCAGGGAAGAATGCTGGTATGAGCTTTTAAACATAACCCGTTAACTGCTGCCAATCAAATGGTGAATAAGATACTCTTTAGGGTTCATATGTTTGTAAATCTGACTGTGATGATGCAGTGCCTCACCTGACATGAACCTCACCGCACGCCACTGATATATATATATATATATATATATATATATATATATATATATATATATATATATATATATATATATATACACAGTAAATATATATATAACACGCTAATTTGAAAAGATAAACAATTATAATCACGAAAGACAATTTACAGTTGAATGCTAACATGCTAACTTGAAAAAACAAACAATTATAATTACGAAAGACAATTTACAGTTGAATGCTAACATCCTAACTTGAAAAAATAAACACATATAATAAGACAATTTAGAGTTGGATGTTAACATGCTATCACGCTAACTTGAAAAAAATAAACGATTATAGTTATTAAAGATAATTTATAGTTGAATGTTAACATGCTAGGGCAGCACGGTGGTACAGGGGTTATGCATGTTCTCCCCGTGACTGCATGGGTTCCCTCCGGGTACTCCGGCTTCCTCCCACCTCCAAAGACATGCACCTGGGGATAGGTTGATTGGCAACACTAAATTGGCCCTAGTGTGTGAATGTGAGTGTGAATGTTGTCTGTCTATCTGTGCTGGCCCTGCGATGAGGTGGCGACTTGTCCAGGGTGTACCCTGCCTTTCGCCCGAATGCAACTGAGATAGGCTCCAGCACCCCCTGAAACCCCGAAAGGGACAAGCGGTTGAAAATGGATGGATGTTAACATGCTAACACGCCAACTTAAAAAATTTAACAAATATAATAAGACAATTTAAAGTAGAATGCTAACAGGCTAATGTGAAAAAATAAACTATTATAATTACTACAAATATATTTTTTGTTTCCTTCCTTCCAAGAACGCCGACATGTCGCTGAGCAAAGAAGACGCCGTCAACTTGAGGTGGATCACAATCGTGGGATCGTCGCTCTCGGTCTTCTTCTCGGCCCTCAGCTTGTTGTTCTACGTCTGCCTGCAGTACGTTAGTGTTCTTTGGCTCGACTCCCCTCAAGTTTGTTCCCGGGGACCCAGAAGGGTTTCGGTCGTAAAAATTTTAAAAATTAAGTCACATATTATTTATTTTTATTTTAAATCTCGAGATCAACTAAAAAAAAAGTTTTATGTTTTCTGCCCTTTTTGTCAACAAAAACTCTGTTTTTTTTAATGGCAAAAACACACAATATGCAGTATGTTCCCCCCAAAAAATGTCAAAGTGGAATATTTCATTTGAAATATTTGGAGACTAATTCATACACAATTGATTTAAATTAATTATAATTTTTTTAGCAATGACACATTTTACTAACTAAAATCCCACTAAAATTAATTGGGATCCAAAAAGGTCCCACTCATAAAAGTGTAAAAAATAAGTCATTCATTTTTTTTTTTTTACTTTCAACAATTGAATCTGTAGATCAGTGATTCTCAAACGGTGGTAGAGGTACATGTTTTCCATCTGGTGCTACGCCAAATAATCACTTGATTAAAGTACAGTGTTTTATTACCCTATATTCAAACTCTGTGTAATGTTAGTGTCCATAAATATTAAATATACTTGTTAAAACAAACCACTACTCTGTTTTAAATGAATACTTAGGCCCACTATGCTACCGGCAGGTTTTTTTCTGAGGTGGTACTTGGTGAAAAAGGTTTGAGAACCATTGCTCTAGATCAGGGGTGTCAAACTCATTTTAGCTCAGGGGCCGTATGGAGGAAAATCTGTGCACACGCGGGCCGGACTATTCAAATCATGGCATTAGAACTAAAAAATAAAGACAACTTCAGATTTGTTTTCGTTGTCTTATTTTGACCAACAATAGAACAAACACATTCTGAAAATATTACAATAAAAATATAGAAAAAACTACGGCAGCGGTAAAGTTTAGATCCATGAAGGAAAAAAGAAAGTGAATGAATATTTATAACTGAATAAATTTACATACGGTATGCATAAAAATGTGTTTTCTTTTGTATTTAAAAAAAAAATTAATTAAGTAACGTTTATGACAACCTTTTCCAAAACACAATATAGAATGTGAGATACAACAGGATAATGTATACATTTATCATTTGTTTTCAAAACGCTTACAAAAAAGTGGGACCCCAAAAATGTACTGTGGGACCCCATTTTGAAAATTCCTAACGCCAACACTGATGGAGTATTGGTGCGTGCAAAACAGCAGAAGGCGGCTCTGGCCTGCGGGCCGGTTCTAATACTAATCAAATATTATCCAAGGGGCCATAGATCATTCATACAAATTTGGAGGTGTTGAGATCGCCATGTAAAATCGCTAATGCTAATCAGTAGCATATCAAAAGCCAATTTATAGTAGCATCAAGCTAATGCATTTGTGGGAAAGTGGAGCCTAATTTAACTCCGGTTGGAGAGTTTTTTGAGTCAGCTTCTATGTTGGCATTGAGAATTGAAACATTACCTAGATGCTCAATGTTTCTTAACCATAGGGCCGCGTAAAATGTTTGTTTCTCAGCTGTGGTCGTATAGGCCGCAGTTGTACTTGGTTGTAATACACTTTTCCACCACTTGTGGCAGTAATGCCAATATCAAACAAACAGAAGAAGTTTGGAGCTAAAGTCATAGAGAAGTTTCTTAAGCACAAAAAATTATGACTAAAGTGATGAAGCTGTATTTTCATTTGCACTTTACTTCTATTGACAGTTTATTTAGGAAACATAATCATTATTAATTTTGATGAACTAAGCACAACATAACAGGGATGTCTTGACTTTGACATCCCTGCTCTAGATCAACTTCAGATCTATCTATCGATAATAAGTATTTTTTTAATGTTTTTTTTTATTTGTTTGTTTTATGCCATTCTTGTTAATGTTGTTTTTATATGATTAAAAAAACGCAAAACATGAAATATTTCCGCCCCGAAACATTTTAAAGCAGAATGTTTGATGTGAAGTAATTGGAGCCTTGAATAGGTCAATAATTCACAACATTATTAAGTTTGATTCATTATTATTTTTTTGAGTAATGACAGTTTTGAATAAAACAGCCTGCGTGGCAGCTTTGTGTTAATAAAGTCAACATTGCAAATTTTACTCATTAGAGTTCACTTGTTTGCTCTTTTATTAAATTATTTTGTTGTTTTTTTTAATAGTATTTTTAAATTGTGCTGCGGGCCATTAAAAAATGAGCCGCAGGCCGCAAATGGCCTCCGGGCCGCACTTTGGACACCCGTGATTCAAAGCCTGATCAAGAATGTCAAAAAGACGTGAGACTCGTGTCTTGTTGTCCAGAAAGCACCGCGAGTGTCTGGGTTGGTGCGGACATGTTTCAACACGCCGTGAGTAACATACATTGTGTGTGGAGGTGATTACCAACTCAACAGGAACTTTATCGCTCAGTGTGTGTGTGTGTGTGTGTGTGTGTGTACGTTACAACAGCTGTTACGCTGCATTCCAGTGACCTTTAATGTTTCTGACATGCGAGCAGAAAAAAAAAGTACTTAATGTGACCCCAACAAAATTGGTGCAGTAAAAAAATACAAGTACATTAAGTACAGTATTTGTATTCATTAGTTTCCCCTGAAGATTTGACAGTTTAAATGTTTTTTAAACAGCCGTGTTGTTTGTTTACGTCTGACTTTGTTGACTTGGAATGCTTTGATGTCCAACCTCGGAAGCGCAGACAGTTTGTCAAGAAATTAAACCTAAAACGTTTTGCCAAAAAACACAGTGAAAGTCAAAATCTGGCCATTTGCTTTTTTTTTTTTAACAGTTCGCGACACATTCTAAAAATCCATCCATCCATCCATCTTCTTCCGTTTATCCGAGGTCGGGTCGCGGGGGAAGCAGCCTAAGCAGGGAAGCCCAGACCTCCCTCTCCCCAGCCACTTTGTCCAGCTCTTCCCGGGGGATCCCGAGGCGTTCCCAGGCCAGCCGGGAGACATAGTCTTCCCCGTGGCCTCCTACCGGTTGGACGTGCCCTAAACACCTCCCTAGGGAGGGGTTCGGGTGGCATCCTGACCAGATGCCCGAACCACCTCATCTGGCTCCTTTCGATGAAAATATTGTTTAAAAAAGTGAAATAAAAAGAAAACTTGTAGAATAAGTTGCAATGTTGATTGTGATAAAACAAAAGCTGTTTTGCTCTTTAGAACTGTTGTTGCTCAAAAATAATAATGCATCAAAATCAATGTTGTTATGAACTATTGACCTATTCAAACCTCTACTTTTAATTTTTTTTGGGGGGATGGGGGGGGGGGGTGGATGGATGCATATTTTGCCCATCCATCCATTTTCTACCACTTGTCCCTTTCGGGGTTGCGGGGGGTGCTGAAGGCGGGGTACACCCTGGACAAGTCGCCACCTCATCACAGGGCCAACACAGATAGACAACATTCACACTCACATTCACACACTAGGGACCATTTAGTGTTGCCAATCAACCTATCCCCAGGTGCATGTTTTTGGCGGTGGGAGGAAGCTGGAGTACCCGAAGGGAACCCACGCAGTCACAGGGAGAACATGCAAACTCCACACAGGTTGAACCCAGGACTACTCAGGACCTTCGTATTGTGAGGCACAGGCACTAACCCCTGTTCCACCGTGCTGCCAAGATTTTAAATAAAATAAAGCCAATATTGTCATTTTTTGTGTGTTTGCCATATAAAAAAACATTTTTTTTTTACAAAATGGCAAAAAAATAAACAAATAAAATAAAATAAAAAGTATAATCGACTAGTAAATCTAAAGTTCATTTTAAGATTTAAAAGTTGAAAGTGAAAAAAAAATACAATAAAACAAAAAAAAGACTTGCTTTTAACATTGGATTCTCAAGAATTTTGGAGGGATTTTTTTTAAACTGTCATCGCTCAAAAAATAATAATAAATAACAATTAATTGTGTTATGAATTATTGACCTATTTAAGGCTCCAATTACAAATATTATAATACAAAGTGGCATATCAAACAGGCGCCAACGGTAATGTTAGCTCTTCAACAAGTAGGAAGACAAAGTTTCAAATGATCAGCATGCAGATTTTGAAGCTTGAGGCCTGATTCTTGTAGTTCCGCCTCAGCGAGTCACGCCTTGTCTACAAAGGAGCCTGCGGGGCCAGTAAAGCCCGCAAATGTGAACATGAGAGGGGTCGAAGGGCGCACTCACCGTCACTCTGAACCTTCCTGAGGGTGACGGAGGGCGTGGCGATGGCGGAGGCACGGAAGTTAGCAGGCAGGGTCTCGGCGGAGTCGGAGGTCACACCCCGCAGGTCCTTCTCTCGGAACATCTTCCTCCATGAAGGCGAGCGCGTGAACGTCTTGGTTCCATCCTGCGGGCCACAGAGAGGAGCGGTGAGCAGATGGCGTCCGCAACGGTCCTATGCTAGCTGGCGCCCACCTCATCAGGTCGTCTCTCCGTTCCCAAGGTGATGAGTGAGTTGTACTCCTGATCCAGGAGCTGTCGGGCCTGCAGGAGAGACGACAGAGAGAATTAGAAAATGCTGAAACGCCAAAGCCGAACTGCAATGCGAACAGTTAGCATGCTATAGCCGGAAAAAGTCAAGTAGCAAAATGTACGACACTTGGGTGTATAATGCAAAATAGTTAAGAAAAACGAGGAGGCTAACCTGCTAATGTTGGCATACTAAAGGTGAGATAACAAAATATTTGACTGAGGTGTATGCCTACAAAATTAGGTAAAAACTTAGCATGCCAACTTAAACATACTAAAAGTTAACATGGACGACGTAACAATACTTGGCTGTGAGGTTTATAGCGACAAAATGAGCTAAAAATCTAGCATGCTCACATTAGCATTTTGAAAGTAAACTAACAAAATATTTGACCGTGAAGTGTATAAATCAGCTAAAAGTTAAAGTTAATGTGGAATGCACTCCCAACAGGTGTAAAAGAAAGGGCATCTCTATCCTCCTACAAAACCGCACTAAAACAACACCTCCAGTCAACCTCAACCCTTGACTTACACCCTCCCCCTTCCACATCCCACCTCCCCGGATTGTAAATAACCAAATGTAAATAATCAAATGTATATACTTGTTCTTATGCTTTCTGAACTCACCATGCTCAGTGCTCGCTGTACATATCCTACCAAGTCACACCTACACTGTTTCAATGTCCATTTCTCTGATGATGCAATTGTTGATGACTGAAGTGCTGATATCAACTAAACCCTCCTCATCCCACCCTGTAAATATTGTACATAATGTAAATAATTAAATGTATATATTCTGATGATTAACTTGTGTGATGACTGTATTATGCTGGTAGTATATATTTGTACCATGAATTGATTTACGTGGACCCCGACTTAAACAAGTTGAAAAACTTATTGGGGTGTTACCATTTAGTGGTCAATTGTACGGAATATGTACTGTACTGTGCAATCTACTATTAAAAGTTTCAATCAATCAATTAATCAATCAAAGTTAGCATACCAACACTTAGCATGCATGAAGTAACAATATATTTAACTCTCGAGGTGTATACCTGCAAATGGAGATAAAAGCAAGCATGCTAACAGTCAACATGTTCACATGCTAACTTCAGCATGTCGACATGCTAGATTTTTACAGTTAAATACACTAGTTGACTATGAGGCGTAAAAACTGTAAAATTTGCTAAAAGTTAGCATGCTAACACCGAGCATGTGTGAAGTAACATTATATTTACCTTTAAGGTGTATACCTGAAAGATTAGACAAAAGCAAGCATGCTAACATGCTAATTGTTAGCAACAATTAGAATGCGTCCAGTAATAAAATATATGACTCTAAGGTGTATACCTGCAAAATGAGACAAAAGCAAGCATGCTAACAGTAATTTTGCAGGAACAAAATATTTGACTCTGAGGTGTATACCTGTAAAAACAAGTTAAACAGCTAGCATGCTGGTAACTGACTAACAGTAATTAACTAACATTTTCAAGGGGCATTGCGACTTTGGAACGATTTGAATCGGTTAAGAAATGTGGAAATAGGAATACTTTAATGAGGATTAAAGGGAATAATTGTGTAAATACTTTTTCATAATTCACAATCATAGTATTACGTGCAGAAAACTATATGAAATAAGTACATAAATGAAGAAAGAAACGTATAAATGGACCTTTAAAATCCCAGACACCTCCTTGTATAACAAGTTCTTTCTTGAATGCAAGAGTGTTTCTCATCTTCTTTATCAAAGTGTTGGCACTCGCAACTTTCTTTGGCCCCATGATGGTGGATTATTATGCAGTCGTACGCACACATTTTGTCGGAAATCGAATCGCGTGAAGAGTGGGGCATACGAAAACCGAAAACCGAGGTAGCACTGTAATAGATTACTCAGGGCCCTCAGATTACCTGCGTGTTCTGATTGGGGATCTGCAGCAGCAGGGCGAGGTCCGTGTAGTCGAAAGTGTCGTCGAGGGCCAGCAGGGCGCCGTGGACGCCGCTCTCGCGGAGGTTGTCGGCGTACTCCTTCAGGCCCACGTTCTGCACCCAGCACATGACCCGCTCGTTGGACCACACCATCACATCTGGAAGAGCGGCCAGTTCATTAGGAACAGGATGTAAACGTAGGCGTGTCTCACCGAGAAGCGCACGTTTTTTTCCTTTGTGCCCTCCTTCAGCTGCTGCATTCCACACAAAGTTGTGGTTTGAGACGTTGCTGTTGTGTTTACTATAATGAGCAAAATGTCTTCCAGCCATGATGGATGTCTTTTTTCACTGAATAACAACTTTTTGGGTTTGACGTCATTACTTTACAATCAAACCACTTGGCAAAAGACAAAAATGGGCGAGACCTGAATAGTATCGTTGACATATTATCCCATAATGGTGCCAGAACCGGTTCTTAAAAAAAGGAAAATCTAAAAAAGTTGTCCCAATTTTTATTAGTGAATTTTGTGACTTGCAAGTTGAAGAAAATAGTCATTTAAATCAGTGTTTCTTAACTATTGTTGGGCCACGAGTACTCAGTTGTAATACTCATTTTCACCACTTGTGGCAGTAATGACAACGTCAAACAAAGAGAAGTCTGGAGATAAGAAGTTTGAAAAGTGGCAAAGCTGTATTTGTATTTGCACTCTAATCTTATTGACAGTTTAGATAAACATAATGATTATTAACTTAGTTAGAATTGACAAGGTTTATCCTGTTAAACTGTAAATATTGACGGTTAAATATAATTATTGAATATGTGAGTCTCGGGGCCCTTCTGTCGTGGAAATGTTGGGCCCCATGGTCAAAATGGTACCAAAAAAAACAGATTTTAATTTTTCAATACTATAAATTAGGGATGTTCCGATACCAATCATCTCTGAGTGGGATCAGAATCAGTGGCCGATCTGATTTTGTGAATTCTGAAAAAAAAAATTTTTTTGATCGAACTTGGTTTTGTTTTTGTTCAAAATTGTTTTTGGGGATGTGAATCTTTTTTTTTTTTGGTTGCTATTACATTTTTTTAAATTTTAAATACAAATATTTTTTGTTTGTTTTTAAGTTACAAATATTTTTTTTTAGTAGCAAATTATTTTTTGGGGGGGGCGGGAGGTTACAAATGGTTTGAGTTAATTTCAAACATGCATACAGTTACAACATGATACGTCTCAATTTCCAGTTTCTCTTTTCAACGTGCTCAAAAAGGAGCTCATCTAATCCTACTCCTTTTCCATTACATAGCAATCGCTAACACTTTTGTTCACTTCCTGTTCTCAATTTGTTCACAATATACTCCATGAATATTATAATTATGAAAACATTTTTTATTAATTAATTGTGAAGTAAGCTGTATTTCATTTAGTGAGATGAATAAGATTATCAATAAATGTAAGATATTTATCATGATTCTTCTTCTTTGTACCTGAGTTTGAACAGTTTCTTCAACTGGATCATATTAGTACATTGTTCATTAATCCATTCCATAATTTAATTCCACATACTGATACACAAAATGTTTTAAGGGTTGTACGTGCATACAAATGTTTCAGGTTGCATTTTTCTCTAAGGTTATAGTTATCATATTTTGTTGAGAAGAATTGTTGTACATTCTTGGCTAGCATGTTATAGTTTGTTTTGTGCATCATTTTGGCATTTTTGCACCAAATTGTTTTTTTGGCACTTTTTTTTTTTTTTTTTTGGGTGCCAAAAATGTATTTGGGCAAATTGGGTTTTTTTTGGTTAGAAATCTTTTTTTGGTTGCAATTTTGTCTTTTGGTCCCCTAAAAATATTTGGGGTTGTAAATTTACATTTTGTGGTGAAACATTTATATTTTGGTTGCAATTTTTTAGGTTACAAATCTTTTTTTTGGGATACTAATCTTTATTTTGGTTGCAATTTTTTTGTTCAAAATAATTGTTTTTGTTTACAGATCGTTTTTTTTTGGTAAAAAAAAATAATTTATTTGGGCAAATTGGGATTTTTTCGGTTATAAAGCTTTTTTTGGTTGCAATTTTTTCTTTTGGTCACAAACAAATGTTTGGGTCGTAAATTGACGTTTTGTGGTGACAAATTGCTACTTTGGTTGCAATTTTTTGGTTACAAATATTTTTTGGGTTGTAACTTTTTTTTTTATTGGTTACATCATTGTTTTTTGGGTTGCAAATATTTTGTGGGATTACAAAACATTTTGGGAGGATCAAATATTTTTTGGTTGCAAATATATTTTTGTTTACAAATAATTTTGGGGTGTTGCAAATTTTCTTTGAATTACAAAAAAATGTTTGGTTTGCGAATTTAGGTTTTTGTGGTTACAAATCGTTATTTGGTCCTAACTAGAGATGTCCGATAATGGCTTTTTTGCCGATATCAGATATTCTGATATTGTCCAACTCTTAATTACCGATTCCGATATCAACCGATACCGATATATACAGTCGTGGAATTAACACATTATTATGCCTAATTTAGCTGTGATGCCCCGCTGGATGCATTAAACAATGTAACAAGGTTTTCCAAAATAAATCAACTCAAGTTATGGAAAAAAATGCCAACATGGCACTGCCATATTTATTATTGAAGTCACAAAGTGCATTATTTTTTTTAACATGCCTCAAAACAGCAGCTTGGAATTTGGGACATGCTCTCCCTGAGAGAGCATGAGGAGGTTGAGGTGGGCGGGGTTTTGGGGGGGGGGGGGTAGCGGGGGGTGTATATTGTAGCGTCCCGGAAGAGTTAGTGCTGCAAGGGGTTCTGGGTATTTGTTCTGTTGTGTTTATGTTGTGTTACGGTGCGGATGTTCTCCCGAAATGTGTTTGTCATTCTTGTTTGGTGTGGGTTCACAGTGTGGCGCATATTTGTAACAGTGTTAAAGTTGTTTATACGGCTACCCTCAGTGTGACCTGTATGGCTGTTGAGCAAGTATGCCTTGCATTCACTTGTGTGCGTGAAAAGCCGTAGATATTATGTGATTGGGCCGGCACGCAAAGGAAGTGCCTTTAAGGTTTATTGGCGCTCTGTACTTCGCCCTACGTCCGTGTACCACTCCGTACAGCTGCGTTTTAAAAAGTCATACATTTTACTTTTTGAAACAGATACCGACAATTTCCGATATTACATTTTAAAGCATTTATCGGTCGATAATATCGGACTGCCGATATTATCGGCCGATAAATGCTTTAAAATGTAATATCTCTAGTCCTAACTGTTTTTTTTAAGAGATTTTGGTTACAAATTTTTGGGGGGGTAGCAAATCGCTTTTTTTGTTACAAAACTTTTTTTTTTTTGGAAAATTGGTTTTTTTTTTGTTAGAAATATTTTTTAGTTGCAAATGTAGTTTTTGGTTAAAAATAATGTATTTTTGTTGCAAATTTTTTTGCGTTATAATTTTAGTTTTTTAGTCACAAATCATTATTTTTGGTTACTAATCTTTATTCCGGTTGCAATTTTTTTGTTCAAAATAATTTTTTGGGTTACAAAACGTCTTCTGGTCGCAAATCTTTTTTGGGGGGGCGGTTAAAAATTGTGTTTTTGGTTCCAAATCAGTTTTTTTGGTTCCAAAGTAAAGTTGATTTGGAACCAAAAAACAACAAATCGTTTTTTTGGTCGCAAAACTACAGTATCTTTTTTTGGGTGGGGCGTTTACAGTTCTTTATTTTTGGTTATTCATGATGACGTGTCGGAGCGTGGATGTTCAGAATGCCGGTGTCCCTGAATGCACCTTAGCGTGAGTGTGAAGGGTGGATAAGGAGGGAGTCACCTTTGTTCTGGTGGACGCTCTCCTCCCTTCTGCGCTCCAGCTCCTTGCGATCGTAGTTGAGGCGCTTGAGGCACATGATGCCGTAATGCAAGCTGACCCTGCGAGGGGCGAGAGGTTTGCCGGGTCAGTTTCCGCGCTCACCTGATGCCCTTTGACCCCCAACGCTCAAACTTCTCAACTGCGCTCACCTGTGGAAGCTGTCCACCATCTTGAGCTGTCCTCTCAGCTCCTTCTTGGTCAGATGGTCCAACATGCGGGCGTCCACCAGCGACTCCATGAAGTAGCTACGGTACTGCGGCAGGCCCAGGCTGGGCAGCCAGTCGTTGCCCACCCACTCGTGATTCATGTCGCCGTACGCCAGAATCTGGAGACAAAAGGCGGTCGTGATGGACGTCCATCTGCTCGTCTGGACTAAAGCGCCAGGGCCGATCCCTCACCTGATCCCAGCTGAACTCCTTCAGCTCCTGGATGGCGGTGAGAAGGGAAGGGGGCGGGCAGAAAGAGAGCCAGGTGGCGGGGAGCGAGGACAGCGCAGAGGACACAAAGAGGAAGAGTGTTAGTCAATTAGCTGAAACAGTGAAACAGCAACCAGAGGGACAGAACAGAAGATGCTCCACACTACAGTCTGGGCACGCACACACACACACACACACACACACACACACACACACACACACACACACACACACACACACACACACACACACACACACACACACACACACACACACACACACACACACACACACACACACACACACACACACACACACACACACACACACACACACACACACACACACACACAGAGAACCAGAGAAGGGGGGAGGAGGGACATTCATCAACTTGGTTTCCTGAGGAATCCAAATCAAAATGACAGCGCTCACCGGCAGCTTGGTTGCTGCGTTCAGGGACTCCATCTCGGCGTGGGTCATCCAAACGTTGCTGGTCGACTGCGAACACGAAAGCGACAGCGTAAGACGAGAAAAAGGCTCTCCATCTTCCAAATCCTCCAAAGGCTTGCTTTAACGTTTATGACCTTTGAAAGGGTTGTTTCGGTGCCAGCAGGAACTGAATCTTCTACTATGGAATTTACTCCAAGTCTCCGGAGGAACAAAACATGAATGCTCGTGACATTTATTGCATTTTATTCTCAACCATGTTTTATATTCTCTCTTTTACTGCTTTTGTTTCTCACAAAGTCCATATGGTCCAATAATGTGTTGCACCTGTGCTTCTTTGTTTTAGTCCTCACTTTTTTTTTTACCAAGGAATTAGTTTTTTTATGCAACCAAGCAAACAATGGACTTGTCACCAAAAAAGACTGCAAACAAAAAATAATGTCTTTGAAATGTAAAAAAATATATTTTTAAACCAAAAAAAAAATTTTGGTTGTAATTCTTAATTTTTTGTTTGCTAATTTGGTTTTTATTTAGTTACTAGTTTTTTGGTTCCAACCTTTTTTTTTGGTGGCAATTTTTTTGGGTTGGATATTGTGTTTTTTTTTGGTTACAAATCATTGTTTTGGTTGCAAATCTTTTTTTTGGTTACAACAGTAACCAAATTGTGTTCTTTGGTTACAAATGTTTTTTTTTAACAAATGGGTTTTTTTTGGTTCCAAATTACTTTTTTGGTCGCAAATCCTGTTTTTTTTTCTGGTTGCAAATTTTTTTTTTTGGTCAATCTTTTTTTGTACTTGGTACTTGTTTTTTGTGGTTACAAATCGGGTTTTTGGTCGCAAACAATTTTTTTTGTGGTTACAACTTGTTTTTGGGTTGCAAATCGGGTTTTTGGTCACAAATTGAGGTTTTTTGGTCACAAATTGAGGTTTTTTGGTCACAAATCGATTTGGTTTTATTTGGTTACACATTGTTTATTTTTTAGGTTGCAAATCGTAAATTTGTTTGGTGGCAAAAAAAATAATTCTGTGGCATACATGTGTTGTTTGTTACAAAATGTTTTGGTTGCAAATCTTTTTTGGGTTATAATAGATTTTTTTGGTTACAAATCTTTTTTTGGTTACAAATCGGTTACAAATCATGTTTTCTTTTTTACTAATCGTTTTTTTTTATTTCAAATTGTTGTTTTGGTTGCAAATAGTTTTGGGGTGTTGCAAATTTCTTTGAATTACAAAAAAAATGTTTGGTTTGCAAATTGAGGTTTACAAATCGTTATTTGGTCCTAACGTTTATTTTTTTAAGTGATTTTGGTTACACATTTTTTGGGGGGTTTGCAAATCTTTTTTTTTGTGACAAAACTATAATTTTTTTGGGCAAATTGGGTTTTTTTTGGTTAGAAATCTTTTTTGGTTGCAACTGTAGTTTTTGGTTATTTTTGTTGCAAATTTTTTTGCGTTATAATTTTAGTTTAGTTATAAATAATTGTTGTTGTTACTAATCTTTATTCTGGTTGCAATTTTTTTTCAATTTTTTGGGTTACAAAACGTTTTTTGGTCGCAAATCTTTTTTGGGGGGCGGTTGCAAATGGTTTTTTTGGTTCCGAATTGGTTTTTTTTGGTTGCAATTTTTTTCCCATCACTAATCGTTTTCCTGGTTGCAAATTGTTTTTTGGTCCAAATAGTTTTTTTTGGGTTTGCAACTTCTTTTTTGGTTGCAAATTTTTTTCCCGCAATTACTTTTTTTTTGTGGTTCCAACTTGTTTTTTTTAATTGCCTATCCATTTTTTGTGGCCACCAATCGTGTTTTTTTGGTCGCAAATCGATTTGTTTTTTCAAGGTTCCAAATTTTTTTTTGGTTAAATAATTGCTTTTCATAGTCGCAAATTGTGTTTTTTTAATTTATTGATTGATTTTTTATATTTTTATCACTAATCGTTTTTCTGGTTGCAAATCGGTTTCTTTGTGGTCGAAATTGTTTTTTCGCAGTTGAAACATATTTTTTGTGGCTACAACTTGTTTTTTGGTTGCAAATCCTTTTTTTTGTCACAAATTGATTTGTTACTTTTTGGGGTTACAAATCGTTTTTTGGGTTACAAAATAAGTTGAGTTGTAACCAAAAAAAAGGATTTGTAAACAAAAAATGTTTTGCAATGCATTTTTCAATATTTTAGTTTGTTTGCTGACAAAGACACACATTTCCCCCCATATATTAGCAGTCACATATGGATGGACGGATGAAGAACCAGAGAGAGCGGAAATAGAGGAGCTGCTGATCCCACATGTGAAACAGTTGTAAACTGAAGCTTCTAGAAGAAGGAGTCTCACGGAGCGAGTGCTGGCAGGGGCTGACGGGCTGGTGAGGGACACCATCTCCTGGATGGCCAGGCGTAGTTTGAGGCGGTGCAGCGGGTTGCTGATGCCGATCTCACGCTGGATCTCCGTGTCGGACAGGTTGGCCATGATGGCGCCGCTCTTCACGTTGGCTCGGCAGGCCGCCACGTACCAGGCCGGCATTCCCACCCACAGCTGGAGGAGGTCATGGATAGGTCAGGTGTGGGGGAACTCTTGGAAGGGGACGTAAGGACGTACCTCCAGCCAGGACACCACAGTGGGTCCATCCCAGGACGCGAAGGGCAGACCTTGGCGACACGCTTCTTCTAAGAGCTCGTGCCTAAAAAGAGGATCAGTTTTTTCTCTTTCTTCAAATCCTCAATGAATAAAAAGCGACATACTTCTTTTTGCTGCGACGATCTTTGTCTGCTGGACCCAAAGTGCCGGTCTTGTTCAAACCCATGGGGTCTCCAGGGGCCATGTCTTCTGAAGGCGTCGATGCTGGCGGACACACAGGAAGTTGAAATGTACATTAAAAGTACATTAAAACCAGTGGAAAAACAGGAAATGGTGAAAAAAAAAGTCAGAGAATTTCATTGTGCTTACCGAGAGAAGAAGAGCCATCCCGTCCAGGCTGACCCATCCTGCCCTTCTCCTTCTTCCAAAAAAGTCGTCCGATGGAAGACTTGATGCTCTTCTTCTTGCTGGACTTGTGCAGAGAATCCTGGCTGCTGTTGGTGCTGCTGCCATCTGCTGACAGACTGGAGGAAACGCATGCAAGTCAGCGGACAGCGACCACCTTGCCTTTCAAGCAGGATTGTCCATCCGATCTGATATCAGCGGGAATCATACACACTTTTTGTATTTTTTAGTTTAATTTTATTATTTTGGAAGTGTCTTCCTGTAGTCAGGAAGTAGTCTTTGCCAATAAATTGAATGTGCCATTCTTGTCTTTTGTTGTGCCCTTAAAAGTGTTACCGCTGTAAGAATTATACTTATTACACACCAGCTGTTTGATTGTAACCTGCATCTTAGTTGTAGTTTTCATTACCAAATTTGAAGGTGGTAAAATCGGCATGTAAAATTGCTAATGCCAATTGGTAACATGTATAAGACATATCCAATGTAAATTAGCATCGAGCTAGCGTGTGAAAAACAGACTGCAAACAAAAAATAATGCATTTTAAATAAAAAAATCTTTATTTTTTGGTCGCAATTTTTAATTTTTTTTTCAGTTATCTATTGTTTTTTGCTAAAAATCGCGTTTTTCTGGTAAAACAATTTTTGGGGGGTTAAAATCATTTTTTTTGTTTTTTTGTTTACAAATTGGGGGGTTTTCGGCAGCAAAATGTTTTTTGTAGAATATCTGGGGTTTTTTTTGCTACAAATTGGGGTTTTTGGTCACAAATAATTTTTTGGGTCCAAAAGAGTTTTTTAAATTCTTTTTTTCAGTCGCAAATTGTTTGTTATTTGTTAAAAATCGTTTTTTGGTTGCAAATAATTTTTTGGGGTTATAAATAATTTCTTTGGTCACAAATTGTTTACTGGTCGCAAATATATTTTTGATTACAAATTCGGTATTTTACATTTTGTATCTCATGTAAGTTGCAAGCTTGTTGTAAGTAATTTAAAAAAAAATTGAATAATACAAATTTAAAAAGTGAATAATGTACTAATTATACACCAGCTGTTTGATTGTATCGTGCATCTCAGTTGTATTTTTCATTACCAAACTTAAAGGTGGTGAAATCGCCATGTAAAATTGCTAATGCTAATTGGCAGCATGTATCAGGCATATCCAATGTAGTAAATTAGCATCAAGCTAGTGCGTAAAAAACACAAACAAAAAAATTTTTTTTGCTACAAATCGCGTTTTTTTGGTCACAAATTGTTTATATGGTCGCAAATGGGTTTTGTTGGGTTACAAATTGTTTTTTGGTAGCAAATTATTTTTGTTTGCAAACTGGGTTTCTTGTTTGCAAATTGTTTTTTTTCTGTAACAGAACCTTTTATTGGTCGCAAATCAGTATAGTTGCATGAAATCGCATTTTTCTGGTTACAAATTATTTTTTGGTCGCAAATCAGGATTTTTTTGCTAAAAATCGCATATCTTTGGTCACAAATAGTTTTTTTGGTCGCTAATCTGAGTTTTTTTTTTTAACTACAAATAGCATTTTTGGTCACACATTGTTTTTGGGTCACGAATCTGTTTTTTGCTACAAATCACAATTTTTGGTCCGAAATCGTTTTTTTGGTTACAAACGGTATTTTTTGGTCGCAAAACGGGTTTTTTTTGTTACAAATCGTGTTTTCTTTAGTCACAAATTAATTTTTTGGTCGCAAATGTTTTTATTTGGTTACAAATTGGGGGTATTTTTGGTGGCAAATTTTGGCGGCAAATTGTTCTTTTGATTGCAAATACTTTTTTCAGTCGCATATCCAATGTTAATTAGCATCAAGGTAGGGCATTTTTTTAATGCCTTTCTTTTTTGTTGGCATTTTACAGAGAAGTTATTTTGTACCTCATGTAAGTTGCAAGCTTGTAGTAAGTAAGTAATTTTTTAAAAAGTTGGAAAAAAAAAAAAGAGTAATATAAGTTATTTTGACATACTATTGTATTATTCATATATCAGAGACGTTAGCGGAACAGACTGCTTGTATCGAAGTTCTTATATTGGACGTTTTAGAAGCAGGCCAACATAATCCAATATTTGTTTTACTTTCTTGGCTGATATCAGACCGATGTTCGATATACAACATCAGTATCGGGGCACCCCTAGTTTAAGGTCTTGGGACGTCTGAATCCGTCTTACCTGCGGAAGTCTTCCAGCATCGCCCCAGGGTGGGTGAGCGTCATCCTGTCCAGCCGCAGCGCGCGTGGCGTGGGAGGAGGCGTGGAGTCCAGGAGGGCGAGGGAGCGCTCGTCGTCTTTGTTGTTCTAAAAATGATGAGTGGCAGACCACTGCAATGTATCCCACTGGGCATCTTTCGGATCTTGTCATTACAAATGATGGTTGCCGACGCACCTGTCTGTCATTCTCGCGGGCAGGTGAGTGCGGAAGGCGAGGGGTGGAGTGTCCCGAGCTGGGCGGCGAGGGAGAGGCCAGCGTGGAGGAGGTGATGGAGGAAGGGATGAAGCCCCGCCCCGTGCCGTCCCTCCCAAGCGTGGACGGCGGCATGGGCGGACTGTCCAGAGCCACACTGCTGACTCGGCTCTCGATCTCCTCGGCTCGCAGCTCCGTGTTCTCCTTCTCCTCCTGGATGAGCCTGGGTGGTGGCGGGAAAGAGGACGTAGCGGCTAGCTTAGCTCATAGCATGGAAGCGCCTTGAAGCGGTCTCACTTGATCTCCTTGTTGATGGCCTCCAGCTGTTCCTGCAGCATGATGGCCAGCGTCTGCACGTCTGTCTGTCCGCTGGGGGACAGCAGCTCCGAGCCGAAGCGATGGTCGCCGTCGCCGTCGTCGTCGTCGTCGGAGCAGCACACGTCCACGCCGTGATCGTAGCCCGCCCCCAGCAGAGCCCCTGTATCCCAGTCGGTATACTGCACACCAATACAATAATAATAATAATACATGATGTTTAATACATAATACAATCAGAAGGTATTTCGGCCACGTTGGTGCCTAATTTTTCTTATTCTTTGTTTGTTTGGGAAAAATGTATTTGTATTTCCATGATAGGTCGCTATTCTTGGGAGCATAACCACATTTTATCAAATCTAATTTCATTCATTTATGAATACTATGGAGAGAAATTTGTCTTTTTATTCAACCAAACAAAAAAATTGATTTAAAACCCAAATATATATGTTTTTTTAAATCACAAAAATTATTTTCAAACAAAAAAAGGTGCGAATAAGGGTTTCCCGATTTTTTCACTTCTGATAAGAGCCTTGAGTATTTGGCCGATACCGATATTAATCCGATATCAGGAAGAATCATGCAAACATTTATTATTTTGTAGTGTGGAATGTTTGAGAAGGTTTGATCGAGTGAAATGAGTCAAACAGAAAAATGGTAGGTATGAAAAAACACTGAAATATTTATTGTTAGTTGTCTGGAATGGACTTATGCTGTCTTTAAGTTGAAGTGGAGTGGTGATTGTTTTGCTGACGACACTTAGCTGTCACAATAATTCATGAAGTTAAGCTCATGGTGCATTGAATGATGTGGACACGTTTGTTACTGGATACTTTCCCTTCTGCCTTGTAGAATTTGTATGTGTAAGTAATATGCAACTATAATTTTTTGATACTTCTTTATAATGACAAATGTGCTGTTTTAAAATGCAATATTGTTCAATTAGTATTACGTATGTCGAGCTTGTGTGCTTAGCTGTTGTGTGGTTGCTAGCTCCTAGTAGCCTATAGCTGAGCATGTTTACCTTTTGTGAATGACATCAGTAAACTTGAAGAAATTGTGTGCTTATTAGACGATATTTAGATGTTAACTGGCTGTCCAGCTTTCCACAAGTATTGGACATTTAATATGCATTGATATCATTTATCATTCAATACCTGTCTCCTTGCTGACATAGTAAATCATTATTTTGGTTACAAGCCTTTGTATTAGGAGTGTGAATCTTTGGGCACCTAACGATTCAATCCAATTCCGATTTCTGGGGTGGCGATTCAATTCAGAAACGATTCTCGCAATGTATTATTTGGTTTAATTAAAATGAAACCTTTTCAAAACAGGTTACAAGTTAGAAAAGCTCATTCTGGTTGCAACATATTTTTAAAAATTGATTGCAATAAAAAAATACATATATTTTAAAAAACAAACAAGATTTATTTATTTTATATATTTTTATTTATTTATTATGAACTGATTTAAAATCGGTGTGAAAAAGAATCCCAATTCGGATGCGAGTCCATCTTTGTGCGCACCCCTGCTTTTTATTGGAAGATGACGTGTCCATATATGGGTGGGAGTGCTGTCTACTTCCGCCCTCAACACTTTTGGAGGGAAAACATCAAAAACGAGGGTTGGGCACTACGGCCCAATGAAAAAGCTTCTAATATCTTGTTCAGAAGAGGCCACACCCACAAGATTGAAATTGAATCCCAGACAGAAAAAAAAGTATTTGTAACCAAAAAACTAAAACTTTTTTTGTTTTAATTTTTTTGTTTTTGTTCGGTTCCATAAAAAATATTTCTCTCAATAGAAAACAGAATTTCACGCAGATGTTTGATTGGCCTGTGTGAAGTTGGCACCCTTTAACATTGCAAATATTAAAATAACATTTGTTTGTGCTAAATTTTTTTGTGTGACTATTATAATTTTTTTATGTTATTAACATTTTATTATTCAGAACCAGCCCCACCACCTTGTCAAAATATCCCAAAAGTGTCCCATTTTTTCCTACCATTAAAGTTCTTCTTTACGAATAATAACACGTTAATAACATAGAAAATATAATAGTCGGAGAAAAAAATTGTGCACAAACAAATGGGAAAAAATTGTGGAGATTTTGACAATGTGTGATGTCACTACTCAGAAAATGTATTTTAGATTAACTTAAAATCCATAACGGCACAAACGGTAGCAAAAAGGAATGGCAGTGTTATTTTTATCTTTGCAATGATAGGGGTATCTCCACGCAGACGAGTGATCGGACGACTGGCAGAGTTCCAAGCCCACCTTTGTGGCGTCCTCGCGCACCGAGCTCCAACGGGCGCGGTGACTCCGCCTGACTCCGCCCCCGAGTGAGGAGTTACCGAAGGCATCCAGGTGAGTGGTGGAGCCCATCGGGAGAGACCCGCTCCCGTGGGAATACCGCAGCTCCAGAGCGCTGCCAGGCAGGGATCGACTGGAGAGGCGAGGGCGAGATAGGAGATAAGAGGGCTGGTTTTGGCCCGCCACCAAGTGATGAAGTCATGCGGCGTGTGTCGCGCAGCACACACACACACGCTGGGGTGTCAGGGTGGTACTATTAAACATCACGTTGTACGTTTGATGAGGTATGAAGGGGCCCCACCTGGAATAAGAGCCGCCGGGCCTCGCCCTCAGTTGGTCCAACTCCAGCTGAAGACGTTCCAGCTCCGCTATCAGCTGGTCCTGAGAGGCGGGAGAGAGAAAGGTGAACAACATAACCAGCATCAAATAATAATTAGGGAGTGAACACTCACCTTGTTTACCAGGAGATCATCCTGAAGTTTCTTCATGTTGGACAGCTCCTCAGAAAGGGCGTTCTACAAGAAAGGCGTGGTGACGAGCAGTATTTTGATCATTATTATTATTATATTTGATTTATAGAATTGTTTACAAAAAGTGTCTTAAAATGAAATGCATTAGCGCTTTGAATATTTATTTGCGTTAAACCAGGGGTGTTCAAACTGTGGCCCGCAGCTAAATTCTTGATGGACAGGAGCACATTCTAAAAATACTATCACAAAAAATGTAAATAAAAGAAACATAAAACAAAAGCATACAGAGAAAAAGTTGCAATAATCACTCGAATGACACAAAGCTGCCATGTTTTTTTCTTCAAAACTGTCATTGCTCAAAAAATATTTTTTGGGGACAATATTGCATAATTTTTTGCAATAAAAAAACAAAGTTTTCTTCGACAAAAAGGGCATAAAACAAACAAAACATTAAAAAAAAACAACAACATTAAATAATAACAACAACTTAGAATCTAGATCTGAAGTTGATCTAGAGCAGTGGTTCTTAACCTTGTTGGAGGTACCGAACCCCACCAGTTTCATTTGCGCATTTAGTGAAAAAAAAAAAAAAAATTCTAATTCAAGACAAAGTTATGTTTTTGGTAACACTTTAGTATGGGGAACATATTCTAAGTAACAAAAACTTAACAAAAATTTAGAGTTTTTTGGACACTAAGAGAACATTTGAGTATCTAATAATAGAAAAGCGCGATATAAAATCTAATCCATTATTATATTCTAAGTAACAAAGGGTTAGGGTTATAATAAGGCCATGCCGAATAAGGCATTAATAAGTACTTAATAATGACTAGTTAAGAGCCAATATGTTACTAATTTGCATGTTAATAAGCAACTAATTAATGGTGAATATGTTCTACATACTAAAGTGTTACCATGTTTTATTACTGGTGCACAAAATGAACCGTGCCATGAACATCACCTTGTTCAAAGAACAAAACGAACACAGTGCATAAACTCACAACAAATTACACACCTGCAAATCAGTGTGACTTCTGCTGTTGCCGTATCCGTAATACGCCGATAGGGAGGAGTTTTTATTTACACGATGAGTCGGTTGTGTCTTGACCTCCGCCGAACCCCTGAGCCCGACTCACCGAACCCCTAGGGTTCGATCGAACCCAGGTTAAGAACCACAGATCTAGAGACTTAAGTGTTAGAAGTAAAATGAAAAAAAAAATGCATGACATATTTTTAACACTTTTATGAGTGGGACCCTTTTGGATGTCCAAAAATTTTAGTGGGATTTTTTTTTTTAAGTGTCATTGTTCAAAAAACAACAATGGATTCAAATCAATTGTGTTATGAATGATGGACCTTTTTAGGGCTCCAATTACTTCACATCAAATAATCCACTTTGAAATATATTTTGGAGAAAATTTTGCATATTTTGTATTTTTGCCATAAAAAACAGGGTTTTCCTTAATAAAAAGGGCATAAAACATAAAAAAAATTATGTATTACTTAATATCAACAGATGGACCTAAAGCTGATCTAAAGATGTAAGCGGTGAATAATAATAATGGGAAAATAAATAAATAAATATATATATATATATATATATATATATATATATATATAAATATATATATATATATACACACACATATATATATATATATATATATATATATATATATATATATATATATATATATATATATATATATATATATATATATATATATATATATATATACACACACATATATATACACACACATATATATGTCAGCGAGCGCCTGGTGGCCGGGCTTGCCACGGAGCCCGGCCGGGCACAGCCCGAAGAAGCTACGTGGACACGCCATCTTCTCTGCCACGTGGGCCCACCACCCGCGGTCGGAACCAGTGGGGTCGGGTGCGCTGCCAAGTGGATGGCGGTGAAAGTGGAGGCTCCGGACGGACCAATTCGGGGCAGCAGAGGCTGACTTTCGGGACGTGGAACGTCTCTACGCTGGTGGGGAAGGAGCCTGAGCTGGTGCGAGAGGTGGAGCGCTACCGGTTGGATCTGGTGGGGCTTACCTCTACGCATAGCAAGGGCTCTGAAACCACACTCCTGGACAAGGGATGGACCTTGTTCACTTCTGGAGTTGCTCAGGGTGTGAGGGCACAGGCGGGTGTGGGGATACTCACGAGTCCCCGGCTGAGTGCCTGTACGTTGGAGTTCACCCCAGTGGACAAGAGGGTCGCCTCCCTTCGCCTTAGGGTTGGAGGGGGGAAAACTCTGACTGTTGTTTGTGCATACGCACCAAACAGGAGTTCAGAGTATTCAGCCTTCTTGGATACCTTGCATGGGGTCCTGTATGGGGCGCCGGCAGGGGATTCCATAGTCTTGCTGGGGGACTTCAACGCGCACGTGGGCAATGACAGTGATACTTGGACTGGCGTGATTGGGAGGAACGGTCTCCCTGATCTGAACCTGAGTGGTGGATTGTTATTGGACTTCTGTGCTAGTCACGGACTTGCGATAACAAACACCATGTTCAAGCATAAGGATGCTCATAGGTGTACCTGGTACCAGAGCACCCTAGGCCAAAGATCAATGATCGATTTTGTAATCGTATCAGCTGATCTGAGGCCGTATGTTTTGGACACTCGGGTGAAGAGAGGGGCTGAACTGTCAACTGATCACCATCTGGTGGTGAGTTGGGTTAGATGGCGGGGGAAACCTCTGGACAGACCTGGCAAACCCAAGCGTGTAGTGCGGGTGAACTGGGAACGTTTGGAGGAGTCCTCTGTCCGGAAGGACTTCAACTCACACCTCCGGCGGGACTTCTCTGCCATCCCTGTGGAGGTTGGGGACATTGAACAGGAATGGGCAATGTTCAAAGCCTCTATTGCTAAAGCTGCAGATGCGAGCTGTGGCCAGAAGGTCTTAGGTGCCTCAAGGGGCGGTAACCCTCGAACACCCTGGTGGACAGTGGTGGTCAGGGAAGCCGTCCGACTGAAGAAGGAGTCCTACCGGGGTATGTTATCCCGGGGGACTCCGGAGGCAGTTGCAAGGTACCGGCGGGCCCGAAGGGCAGCGGCCGTGGCTGTGGACGAGGCTAAGCAGAGGGTGTGGGAGCAGTTCGGGGAATCCATGGAGAAGGACTATCAGGCGGCACCAAAGCTGTTCTGGAAGACCATACGGCACCTCAGGAGGGGGAAGCAGGGAACCATCCAAGCTGTGTACGGCAAGGATGGGACTTTGCTGACTTCAAGTGAGGAAGTCGTGGGGCGTTGGAAAGAGCACTTTGAGGAACTCCTGAACCCAAATACATCAGACACACCCTCCCTGATAGGAGCAGGGCCTGAGGATGATGGGGGATCGACGTTGATCTCTCGGACTGAAGTCACTGAGGTAGTTAGACAACTCCACAGTGGCAAAGCTCCGGGGGTTGACGAGATCCGTCCAGAAATGCTGAAGGCTCTGGGTGTTGATGGGCTGTCTTGGTTGATACGCCTTTTCAACATTGCGTGGAAGTCTGGGACAGTGCCGAGGGAGTGGCAGACTGGGGTGGTGGTTCCCCTTTTCAAAAAGGGGGACCAGAGGGTGTGTGCTAATTACAGGGGTATCACACTACTCAGCCTCCCTGGGAAAGTTTACGCCAAGGTACTGGAAAGGAGGGTCCGGCCGATAGTCGAACCTCAGATTCAAGAGGAGCAATGTGGATTCCGTCCTGGTCGTGGAACAACTGACCAACTCTTTACGCTTGCGGGAATCCTGGAGAGGGCCTGGGAGTATGCCTATCCAGTCTACATGTGTTTTGTGGATTTGGAGAAGGCGTATGACCGCGTCCCTCGGGAGATCTTGTGGGAGGTGCTGAGGGAGTACGGAGTGAGGGGAACCCTGTTGAGGGCCATCCAATCTCTGTACAACCAAAGCGAGAGTTGTGTCCGGGTGCTTGGATGTAAGTCGGATCCGTTTCCAGTGGGGGTTGGTCTCCGCCAGGGCTGCGCTCTGTCACCTATCCTGTTTGTGATTTTCATGGACAGGATTTCTAGGCGGAGTCGTGGCCATGGCGGAGAGGGTATACGTCTCGGGGGGCTAAAGGTTGCGTCACTGCTGTTTGCAGATGATGTGGTCCTGATGGCACCTTCGGTTCGTGACCTTCAGCTCTCACTGGATCGGTTCGCAGCCGAGTGTTCAGCGGCTGGAATGAGGATCAGCATCTCCAAATCTGAGGCCATGGTTCTCAGCAGGAAACCGATGGTTTGTACAGTCCGGGTAGGGGACAGGACTCTGTCCCAGGTGGAGGAGTTTAAGTATCTCGGGGTCTTGTTCACGAGTGAGGGAAAGATGGAGAAGGAAATCAGCCGGAGAATCGGAGCAGCTGGGGCAGTATTGCAGTCTCTCTGCCGCACTGTTGTGACGAAACGGGAGCTGAGCCAGAAGGCAAAGCTCTCGGTCTACCGAGCTATCTACATTCCTACTCTCACCTATGGTCATGAAGTGTGGGTAATGACCGAAAGAATAAGATCGCGGATACAAGCGGCCGAAATGAGTTTCCTCAGAAGGGTGGCTGGCATCTCCCTTAGAGATAGGGTGAGAAGTGCAGTCACCCGAGAGAGACTCGGAGTAGAGCCGCTGCTCCTTCGCTTGGAAAGGAGCCAGCTTAGGTGGTTCGGGCATCTCGTGCGGATGCCTCACGAGCGTCTCCCTAGGGAGGTCCTCGTTGCACGTCCCACTGGGAGGAGGCCCCGCGGCAGACCAAGGACCAGATGGGGGGATTACATCTCCTCTCTGGCCTGGGAACGCTTCGGGATTCCCCAGGAGGAAGTCGCAAATGTTGCTCTGGAGAGGGAAGTCTGGGGGTCTTTGCTGGAGCTGCTGTCCCCGCGACCCGATTCCGGATAAGCGGTTGAAGATGGATGGATGGACATATATATATATATATATATATATATATATATATATATATATATATATATATATATATATATATATATATATATATATATATATATATATATATATATATATATATATATATACATATATATATATATATACATATATATATATATATACATATATATATATATATATATATACACACACACATATATATACAAATATATGTATATACATATATACACATAAATATATATGTATATACATACACATATATATACATATATATGTATATAAATATACATATGTACATACATATATAATAAATGTATATGTATATACAATACATGTATATACTCTATATACACATATATGTATATATATATATATATATATATCCATATACATACATATATATATACAGCCCTTTGAGACACTTGTGATTTAGGGCTATATAAATAAACATTGATTGATTGATTGATATATATATATATATATATATATATATATATATATATATATATATATATATATATATATATATATATATATATATATATATATATATATATATATATATATATATATATATATATAAACCCCGTTTCCATATGAGTTGGGAAATTATGTTAGATGTAAATATAAACGGAATACAATGATTTGCAAATCCTTTTCAACCCATATTCAATTGAATGCACTACAAAGACAAGATATTTGATGTTCATACTTATAAACTTTTCTTTTTTTTTTTGCAAATAATAATTAACTTAGAATTTCATGGCTGCAACACGTGCCAAAGTAGTTGGGAAAGGGCATGTTCACCACTGTGTACCTTTTCAGCATTAATGGCGCCTTCACAGATGTGTAAGTTACCCATGTTTTGGGCACTAATACACCCCCATACCATCACAGATGCTGGCTTTTCAACTTTGCGCCTATAACAATCCGGATGGTTCTTTTTTCTCTTTGGTCCAGAGGACACGACGTCCACAGTTTCCAAAAACAATTTGAAATGTGGACTCGTCAGACCACAGAACACTTTTCCACTTTGTATCAGTCCATCTTAGATGACCTCAGGCCCAGTGAAGCCGACAGCGTTTCTGGGTGTTGTTGATAAACGGTTTTCGCCTTGCATAGGAGAGTTTTAACTTGCACTTACAGATGTAGCGACCAACTGTAGTTACTGACAGTGGGTTTCTGAAGTGTTCCTGAGCCCATGTGGTGATATCCTTTACACACTGATGTCGCTTGTTGATGCAGTACAGCCTGAGGAATCGAAGGTCACAGGCTTAGCTGCTTACGTGCAGTGATTTCTCCAGATTCTCTGAACCCTTCGATGATATTACGGACCGTAGATGGTGAAATCCCCAAATTCATTGCAATAGTTGGTTGAAAAAGGTTTTTCTTAAACTGTTCAACAATTGGCTCACGCATTTGTTGACAAAGTGGTGACCCTCGCCCCATCCTTGTTTGTGAATGACTGAGCATTTCATGGAATCTACTTTTATACCCAATCATGGCACCCACCTGTTCCCAATTTGCCTGTTCACCTGTGGGATGTTCCAAATAAGTGTTTGATGAGCATTCCTCAACTTTATCAGTATTTATTGCCACCTTTCCCAACTTCTTTGTCACATGTTGCTGGCATCAAATTCTAAAGTTAATGATTATTTGCACAAAAAAAAATGTTTATCAGTTTGAACATCAAATATGTTGTCTTTGTAGCATATTCAACTGAATATGGGTTGAAAATTATTTGCAAATCATTGTATTCCGTTTATATTTACATCTAACACAATTTCCCAACTCATATGGAAACAGGGTTTGTATATACACACATATATATATATATACACACACACACACACACACACACACACATACATATATATATATATATATATATATATATATATATATATATATATATATATATATATATATACACATATATATATATATATATATATATACACATATATATATATACACACACATATATATATATATATATATATATATATATATATATATATATATATATATATATATATATATATATATATATATACATACATATATATATATATACATACACCCCCATACCATCACAGATGCTGGCTTTTCAACTTTGCGCCTATAACAATCCGGATGGTTCTTTTTTCTCTTTGGTCCAGAGGACACGACGTCCACAGTTTCCAAAAACAATTTGAAATGTGGACTCGTCAGACCACAGAACACTTTTCCACTTTGTATCAGTCCATCTTAGATGACCTCAGGCCCAGTGAAGCCGACAGCGTTTCTGGGTGTTGTTGATAAACGGTTTTCGCCTTGCATAGGAGAGTTTTAACTTGCACTTACAGATGTAGCGACCAACTGTAGTTACTGACAGTGGGTTTCTGAAGTGTTCCTGAGCCCATGTGGTGATATCCTTTACACACTGATGTCGCTTGTTGATGCAGTACAGCCTGAGGAATCGAAGGTCACGGGCTTAGCTGCTTACGTGCAGTGATTTCTCCAGATTCTCTGAACCCTTCGATGATATTACGGACCGTAGATGGTGAAATCCCCAAATTCATTGCAATAGTTGGTTGAAAAAGGTTTTTCTTAAACTGTTCAACAATTGGCTCACGCATTTGTTGACAAAGTGGTGACCCTCGCCCCATCCTTGTTTGTGAATGACTGAGCATTTCATGGAATCTACTTTTATACCCAATCATGGCACCCACCTGTTCCCAATTTGCCTGTTCACCTGTGGGATGTTCCAAATAAGTGTTTGATGAGCATTCCTCAACTTTATCAGTATTTATTGCCACCTTTCCCAACTTCTTTGTCACATGTTGCTGGCATCAAATTCTAAAGTTAATGATTATTTGCACAAAAAAAAATGTTTATCAGTTTGAACATCAAATATGTTGTCTTTGTAGCATATTCAACTGAATATGGGTTGAAAATTATTTGCAAATCATTGTATTCCGTTTATATTTACATCTAACACAATTTCCCAACTCATATGGAAACAGGGTTTGTATATACACACATATATATATATATACACACACACACACACACACACACACACATACATATATATATATATATATATATATATATATATATATATATATATATATATATATATATATATACATATATATATATATATATATATACATATATATATATATATATATATATATATATATATATATATATATATATATATATATATATATATATATATATATATATATATATATATATATATATTAGGGCTGTCAAAATTATCGCGTTAACGGCGTTAATTAATTT
>NC_084736.1:22238159-22355659 GCF_033978785.1 Entelurus aequoreus | reverse complement strand
GGAGGAAGAGGGGAAGAAGAAGGAAAAGGAGGAGAAGGACAAAAAAAGGAATAGGAGGAGGAGAAGGAGAAGGAGTACAAGGACGAGAAGAAAAAGGAAGAGAAGAAGAAGGAAGACAAGGAAGAGAAGAAGGAGAAGGAGAAAAGGAGAGGAAGGAGAATAAGGAGGACAAGGAGGAGAAGAAGAAGGAAGAGAAGAAGGAGGAGAAAAAGGAGAGGAAGGAGAAAAGGAGGACAAGAAGGAGAAGGAAGAGGGGAAGGAGGAAAAAGAGGAGAAGGAATAACAGGAGAGTAAGAAGGAGAAAGATGAGGAGGAGTAGGAGAATGAAAAGAAGCAGGAGAGGAGTCGAAGGAGTAGAAAGAGAAGAAGGAGAAGGAAATCAGAGCACCTTTGTGTGTCCTGCATGGAACTAACTTAGGGTGACGTGAGTATTTGGGGTGGGTGAGTGGTGACTTACCCGCTGCAGCTCCTGGTTCTTCTCCTCCAGTTGTGCCTCCATCTGTCGCAGGCGCTCCTCAAAGTTTCCGTGACGCTCCTCGGCCTGAGTGTTAGGAGGAGAGTTAGTTGACCCGGTGTTGACATCAGGCACACATCACACGCTGCGCTTATCCCTCGCTCTCATCCTCCATCTTGCCTCGACACGCATCAACTAATTGTGGACCTTTGAGATGTTTGGCAGGAGAACAAATGTCTTTACATTCTGGCAGCAGTCAAAAGCTTGCACACATGAGCGAAGGAGCACCTGCTGAGCGTGCGAGTGGCGAACGTTCTTGACTGGGCAGGTTGTCTCCGAAACGTGAACGTGGTTCGAGTTCATTCATTCTGTCCCTCAGCGTCACGCACCTTGTTGAGGGCCGCCACCCTCTGAGCCAGCTGAGCTTCCACCTCCGGGAGCGTCTCTGCTCTCTGCAAGGTCTGCTGCAACTTCTGCTTGGAATCATCCAGGCGCTCCTGCAGCTGACGGTTCTTCTCCTCGCTCTGCAGAGGAACATCGGCATGTAGCATGTAGCATGTCGCGCTAGCAGGAATGTGGCCAGACATGCTAGACTTTGGTCCACCTGTCTGTAGAGAGACTCCTTGCTGGCCAGCTCGTTCTCCAGCTTGTCTTTGATGTCGTGGAGAGATGTCGCCTCCCGCTGGGCGCTCAGGTACCTGCAGGCGGCACCACAACATCAGACGGGCCAGGAGAGAGGAGCAACAACAACCACATGCCTGCGCTCCAGTGTGGTGATCCTCTCCTCCATGTCCTCTCTTTGACACAGCGCCTGCACAGGAAGGAGACGGAATGATGCGGCAGGAGGAAAAAAGAGGAAGAATAAAGAGGAAGAGGAAAGAAGAAGAGGAGGAAGAGGAAAACAATTAACGAAGAGGAAGGAGAGGAGGAAAGGGGAAAGGAGGAGGAAGGTGAAAGAGAAAGAGGAAGGAGGATCAGGAAAGATGGAAGAGGAAGAAAAAGAAAGGGAAGAAAAAGAAAGGGAAGAAAAAGAAGAGAATGAAAAGGAAGAGTGGGGAAAAGAGAAGGAAGACAAGGAGGAGGAAGAAGAGGAAAAGAAAGACAAAGAGGAAGTGGAGATAGAAGGGAAGCGAAAGGGGGAGAAGAAAGAAGAGAAACAAAAGGAGAAGGAGAAGGAGAAAACGAAGACAAAAGAAGAGAAGTATAAGACCAAGGAGGAGGAGAAGGAGACGAAGCAGACAGAGGGGAAGGAAAATGAGAAGGAGAAGTAGAAGGAGAAGACAAAGAGGAAAGAGCAAAAGAGAAGTAGAAAGAGGAGAAAAAAGAAGGAGAAGGATAAGGTGAAGGTAAACAAGAAGGAGAAGAGGGCAAATGAGAAGGAGGAGAAGGAGAAAGAGAAGGAGAAAAAGAATGAAAAAGAGGAAGATAATGAGAAAGAAGGAGATGAAGAAAAAGAGGATGAGGAGGAAAAAAGAAGAAGGTGAAGGAGAAGGAGGAAGAGCAGGAGAAAAAGAATGAGAAGGATAAGGAAAATGAAGAGAAGGAGAAAGAGAAGGAGACGGAAAAAGAGAAAAATAAAGACAAAACAGGGAGAAGGAGAAAGCGAAGAAGAAAGAGAAGGAGAAGTAGAAAGAGAAGGAGGAGAAAGAGAAGGAAAAGGTCAAGGTGAAGAAGGACAAGGAGAAATAGAATGAGAAGAACGAGAAAGAGGAAGAGAATGAGAAAGGAGAGGGAGGATACAGAGAAGGAGAAAGAGGAGGAAGAGAAAGAGGAGGAGAAAAAGAAGGAGAAGGTGAAGGAGGAAGAGGAGAAAGAATAGAAGAAGGAAGAGAAGGAAACGGAGGAGAAAGGAGGAAAAAGAAAAAAGATAGAGAGGGATAAAGAGAAGAACAAAAAGAAAGAGAAAGAAAAGATGAAAGAAAACGAGAAAGAGGAGAAGGAGAAAGATGGAAAAAAAAGGATAAAAAGGAGATGGAGAAAGAAAAACAAAAAGGAAAAAGAAGAGAAGAGAAGGAGAAAGAAGGAAGGCAAGAAGAAGAAAAAGAAGAAGAAGAAGAATTAAGAGTTAAGAAAATAGTTGTTTTATATCCATTACATGGTTGTGTGGAATAAAAATCATGATAATGGCTGCTCAGTGACAAACATGTGTCACCTGACCTGCGTCTGAATGGTAGTCATGTGTACCACTTACAGGAAGTAGGACATTTATCCGACCCCCTCTCAACTCCTTCATGTGTCACCTGACCTGCGTATGATTGGTTGTCTTGTGTACGACGTAAAGGAAGTCGGACATTTTGCTGACCGCCTCACCTTCTTTATGTGTCACCTGACGCATTTACAGGAAGTAGGACATTTATCCTACCCCCTCTCACCTCCTTCATGTGTCACCTGACCTGCGTCTGATTGGTTGTCATGTGTACCACTTACAGGAAGTAGGACATTTATCCTACCCCCTCTCACCTCCTTCATGTGTCACCTGACCTGCGTCTGATTGGTTGTCATGTGTACCACTTACAGGAAGTAGGACATTTATCCTACCCCCTCTCACCTCCTTCATGTGTCACCTGACCTGCGTCTGATTGGTTGTCATGTGTACCACTTACAGGAAGTAGGACATTTATCCTACCCCCTCTCACCTCCTTCATGTGTCACCTGACCTGCGTCTGATTGGTTGTCATGTGTACAACTTACAGGAAGTAGGACATTTATCCTACCCCCTCTCACCTCCTTCATGTGTCACCTGACCTGCGTCTGATTGGTTGTCATGTGTACAACTTACAGGAAGTCGGACATTTTGCTGACCCCCTCTCACCTCCTTCACATCCCGTTGGAGCTTCTGGTTGGCCTCCTCCGACCGGGCCAGCTCCCTCCTGGCGGACGTCAGCTGCTCCTCAATCTCTCCCACCTGGCAGGAAGTGAGAGAGCGTGGGACACGTCAGCTCTGTGGTCATGGAGTCGTGACCCCTGAACCCCCCTCTGGCACCTGTCTGCACATGAGGGCCAGTCTCTCCTTTAGCTGACCCAGCTCCGATCTCTGGCGCTCAATCTCGCCCTCCCTCTGTCGCTCAATCTCGCCATCATCCAAGATGGAGGACGGGCCGTTGGGCAGGCGCTGTGGAGAACGTTTATGGAGTGAATGAGGAACTTTGATGTTGGAACGTGCAGCGGAAACCACCTCCTTGTCCAGTCCTTGCTGTCGCCGCTTGATTTGCTCTCGCAGCGACACAACCTACAACACCAAGAGTGGCGTCATGAGTGGGGGGGGGACTACTTGTCCAACGTGCACAAACGGACTTCCTGCGAGGACGACTGCAGCTCATCCTCCAGTGTGGCTACGCGCTCCAGCGCCACGCGCAGTCGCTCTCGGACCTTCTCGTCCAGAGCCTTGTGGTGCTCAAAGAGGGACTTGAGGGCCTTCAGGACCTCCACCTCGCTGGAGACCCCCTGCCTCTTCACCACCGTCATCCTCAGGCTGCGCTCGTGACGGGACACCAGCCACTCCAGGTGTTCCAGCAGCAGCTGAAGAGCGCCAACAGGTAAGTCGGTAACAAAAAAATATTGAGTATAATTACACGTGGGTTTCGGAAATGTGCTGACTCGGGTGTTGTTGCGCTCCGCCTTCAGCTCGGCGATCTCCTCCTCTCGCTCCAACAGTTGCTCCCTGCACTGGTTCAGCTCTTTGGTCAGCACGGCAAATTCCTGCAGGGCCACAAGAGGGCGCTGTTACGGACTCAATGGCTTCATCAAGCAAACGCTTTTATACAGAACGCATTACCCAGAATGCCTTTAGAGCAGGAATGTGCTATTTTCTTCTGGGCACATTTTAGAAGACAGTGTGGTCCACCAGTCAAAAAGTCTGCCCACTTTTTTTATTATTATAATTTTAAAATAATCATACACATTTTAAGTGTGCAGACTTGTTTTAATGATTAGTATTTGGAAAAAAAGTGCAGAATTATTTAATGATTATTGTTTGAAATAAAAGTCTGAACACTTTTATTACTTAAAAAAAATGTTTGAGCACTTAAAAAAAAAAAAAAATCATTAATATAAAAAAAAACAATATTACAAATGATTTTTATTGGGGGAAAAAAAGTGTGCAGAATTTGTAAATAATTATTGTTTAAAAAAAGTGTGCACACTTTTTTTTAACTTAATATTTTTAAAAAATGTCTGCACAATTTGTTTAAATTATTATTATCAAAAAAAAGTCTGTACACTTTTTAAAATAAATGTTCATTACCATTACAAAGTAATAATACAAATTTAAAAAGTGTGCCTACTTTTTTTTAAATGTACACACTTTTTTAAATTGTTATTGAACATAAAGTCTGCACACTTTTAAAAACATTTTTAAGTCTGCACATTTTTTTAAAAACGATTTCATTTATTTTAAAAAACAATAATATACTTTTTTTTAAAGTGTGCAGACTTTTTAAAATGACTACTAGTTGAAAATAAGTGTGCACACTTTTTTTAAAGTGTTATTTAAGAAAAAGTCCGCAACCTTTTTTTTTTTAAATTAATATTATTTTTAAAAACTCTGCACATTTAAAACAAAACAAAAATTCATTAATATTAAAAAATAATAATAAAAAAGTGTGCAGACATTTTTTAAATGATTATGAGTTGGAAAAAAATATGCGTGCAGACTTTTTTCAATTATTATTATTTGGAAAAAAGGGTACACACTGTTTAACAATGTTGTTTAACAATGTTATTTAACAAAGAACGTCTGCACACTTTTTTTTTTTTTTTTATTAAAAAGTGCACTCTTTTTTGTTTTTTTAAAGCAAGTGTGCAGACTTTAATTACTTAAAAGACATGTATGTACACTTTTTTCAAACAATAATAAAACAAGTGCAGACTTTTTTTAAATAATAAAAAAGTTTGCAGACTTACAAAATAAAATGTAAATAAAAGTCTGGACACTTTTCTTTAAATAAAAAAAAAAAAAAAGACTTTTAGACAATGATGTGCAGACTTTTTACAAAAAATAATAATAAAGATGTGCGTTAACATTTTTTCTGATTATTCGAAAATATTATCATTTATCATACATTATTTTACAATAATTTTTCCTAAGTTTGCACCTTTTTATTTAAGTTAAATCATTATTTAAGAAAAAAGTATGTCCACTTTTTGTATTTTCTTTTTTAAAGTCTGCACACTTGTTACTACCACATTATTACTAAAATTATTTTAAAAAGAAAAAAAAAGAGTGCAAACTTTTTGACTTGTGGACCACAATTCTAAAATGTGTCCAGAAGCAAATAGATGCGTTATTTAAGTTTATAGCAATATAATAACAGAACAGTTCCAAAAAACGAATAGAATTTTACAGATTTTTTATGAGTCAGGCACCCAGAATGTACGTGAATAAAAGATTTCCAATTGTAGCTTTGGATGACTTGACATGTTTGCAACCCAACACAAACACAGCAAATGTGCAAAACTATCAGAGGTGGGCAGCGTAGCCAAAAAATGTACTGAAGTGAAAGTATTACAGCAATATGACTTAAGCAAATGTTAAAGAAAACAGTCATCCAAATAATTACTTGAGTAAGTATTCAGTTAAGAAACTACTCAAGTACTGAGTAACTTTTTATTTTTTAGTCTCTATTTTTATAGCACTTACACTACAACCATAGTTGGTGATAAAATATAATTTTCCCGCACATCTTTGTCATAAAAAGTTTGTTTTTTGCGAGCCTCACTGTGTTTTGTGTCTGCTGTGACCTGGATTACCGAAATGACAAGTTTATGTTCACCACTGGAAAGTACGGAGCCTTTACAATCACAAATTATTTGGATTGTGCAAATAGTGCGAGACTCACAGTAGTTTAAAAACACGTATAATAAAAGATAATACACAATAAATTACGAAATTCTACTTAAGTAGTTTGACCTGGCTTGACTCTTCCAACATCATGGTCACAAAGTCAAACATTATGTTTATGTCGCAACTGAAATTATTTTTTTTATTGCGCAACAACCCAGAGAGTGTTTGTGTGCGTTTGCCCGGAGGTTACCGGAGAACCGCCATGACAGACGTGAGGCCGACACCCCGACTGACTGGCAGCAGTTGACAAATGTGCAATTCATGTAATTGCTGTAACGATGCAGCAATACAGTATCCATGGCAACGCATCAACAAAGAGAGGCGGTACACATCACTCTGATTGCTGTAGTGTGTGTGTAGCATCCATACTTTAGACGCACAAAACAACTGCTTTTCATTGCATTAAAGCAGGGCTGACCAAAGTGCGGCCCCGGAGGCTGTTTGCCACCCGCAGCTCAATTTTAACAGCCTGCGGCACATTCTAAAAGAGACATAAAAGTGGAATAAAAGAGCAAACAGGTGAAATGTAACGAGAAAAAGTTGCATTGTTGACTCGAATAACACAAAGCTGCCATGCAGGCTGTTTTTTTCTTTAAAACTGTCATTAATCCCCCCAAAAAATAATGAATCAAAATCAATATTATTATTAATTTTTGACTGATTCAAGGCTCAAATGACTTTACATCAAATAGTCCAGTCTGAAATTTTTTGGAGGGTAAATATTCCATATTTTGTGTGTTTATGCCATAAAAAACGTTTTTGGACAAAAGGGCATAAAACAAACACAACATTTTCATTACTTTTTGCGAGATCTCGCGAAAGGTTTTTTCCTAAGTCAGTGAACCGGAAGCAAAACAGACACAGCGGTGGTGAACCGTAAGGGAAACAGACAAAGCGATGAAGGAGCCTATCCATCATCCGTGGGAGAAGTTTTTTGATTTCTATTTTAGTATTGGCCTAACATATAAAGACATCAAATCGTATTATGGTCCCACAACAGAGCACAGATGATGGGTAGGCTCCCGTATGCTCCCGCTCCTCCATCGCTGTGTCTGTTTCACTTCCGGTTCACCATCGCTGTGCCTCTTTTACTTCCGGTGCACTGACATAGGAAAAAAAACCTTTTGCGAGATCTGGCAAAAAGTATTGCGAGATCTGGCAAAAAGTATTGCCAAATCTGGCAAAAAGTATTGTCAGATCTGGCAAAAAGTATTGCCAGATCTCGCAAAACATCCATGTCCCTTTAGGGCAGGGGTCTCAAACTCAATTTACCTGGGGGCCACTGGATGCAGAAACTGGGTGAGGCTGGGCCCCAAGAAAAGATTTCTTAAAAAAATCTAACATGCACTTTTTGATGAATTCACCTTCTTTGAATGGCTATCCCGCCCTAGCAACATACTTGCCAACCCTCCCGATTTTTCCGGGAGACTCCCCAATTTCAGTGTTCCTCCCGACAATCTCCCGGGGCAATCATTCCCCCAAATTTGTCCCGATTCTCACGCGGACAGTAATATTAAGGGCGTGACGTGATAGCACTGTCTTTAACGTCCTCTACAACCTGTCGTCGCGTCCGCTTTTACACCATACAAACAGCGTGCCGGCCCAGTCACATGTTGTATGAGGCTTCTGCAGACACACGTAAGTGACTGCAAGACATACTTGATCAACAGCCACACAGGTCACACTGAGGGTGGCCGTATAAACAAGTTTAACACTGTTACAAATATGCGCCACACTGTGAACCCACACCAAACAAGAATGACAAACACATTTCGGGAGAACATCCGCACCGTAAGACAACATAAACACAACAGAACAAATACCCAGAACACCTTGCAGCCCTAACTCTTCCGGGCTGCAATATACACCCCCGCTAGCACCACCCCCCCCCCCCCCAACCCCGCCCACCTCAACCAATGCACACCCCCAAGAATTTTAGTGGGATTAAAAAAAAACACAAAAAAACTGCCATTGCTCAAAAAATAATAATGAATCAAAATCAATGTTATGAAATATTGATCTATTTAAGGTTACAATTACTTCACATCAAATATTACACTTCGAATTATTGGGAAAATATTGTATATTTTGTGTTTTGCCATATAAAAAACAAGTTTTTCTTTGACAAAAAGGTTATAAGACAAACAAACAAAAACAAAAACAAAAACAAAAAAAATTAAAACTTATAATCGATGAGATCTAAAGTTGATCTAGAAATGTAAGTGTTAAAAGTTTAAAAAAATAAAAAAAATAAAAAAATGTTTTTTTTTAGCTGTCATTGCTCAAAAAATAATAATAAAATAAAATAAATGTTATCAATTATTGACCTATATAAAGCTACACTTGCTTCACATCAAATATTCCACTTAGAATTTTCTTTAGGGAAGTCACAGCATATTTTGTGTGTTTGCCATAAAAAACAAGGTTGTCTTTGACAAAAAGGTTATAAAACTTTTTTTTTTTTTTTGCTTTCTATAGAGAGATAGTGCTAAAGTTGATCTGGAGATTTAAGAATTGAATAATTTTAAAAAATGACATATGCCCTATTCGTAACATTTTTATTACGGAGACCCTTGAGGGCAGTCCTCGAGGTTAAAAAAAATCGATATATCGTATTGGTTTTGAAATGAAAAATATCAAAATGGCCTGCGCATGCTTTCATTTTTCAGTGTGCGGCCCTCTGTGTAAAAAGTTTGGACACCCCTGCATTAAAGTGTGTAGAAAAACAGCAGCTAATTAACCATTAAAAGCTGCTGTCTGTTTAGGAGAAAGACAGCGCCACCTGCTGCACCATCTAAATAGTGCACTGACTGGGCTGAGGACGCTTGTTTGACAAGATGGCCGAGTGTACAGATGGCGTGTTCTGGGCCCCAAAAGGATTCTGGGAGACTTTTTGGGAGCAGTTCAAGCAAAAGGATGGTGTGAAGTTTGTCACACTTTTTAGAATCTTCTCTCTCCAGCAAAACACAACACGTGCTCCGTTTTTTATTCACCGCTCTGCTCCTTCTATCTTGGTAACACGCAGACAAACTCGGTGAACTCGTCTCTCGTGGAATCCATCATGGCCGCCATGTTTGCCACCGCATGTCTCCCGGCGCACTCAAAAGACCACAATCTGCCGCCAACATTTCTCAGCCACACAAGGCCATCGCCTGTAGGTGGCAGCACCTGACAGATAACTTCCTCCTTAGACATTGCTACTTTTCTGCAATCTATCCAAGGGGAGACTGAGGGCAGCAAGAAAAAAATAAAAAATAAATAATATTAATAAATACAAAAAATTTTAAAACATTAATAAAAAAGAAAATACATTTTGAGGGATTGAGGGCAGCGAGAGAATAATAATACATTAATAATAATAATAATAAATAAATGGTTGAGATAGGCTCCAGCGCCTCCCCGCAAACCCGAAGAGGATAAGCGGTAGAAAATGGATGGAAATACAAAAAATACAAATACATTAATAAAAAAATTAAAAAATTTTTTTTTAAAAAAGTAACTAATAAAAAAAGTGTTTCAATCAGCGTATTTATGCACTTTTAAATGCTGAGTGTGCAAATATGGATCCCTTAATCATCGCCGTCTTGGCTACATCATGGAAGTGGAGGGGCTAACTTGAGTGGTTGCAATTCACCATTAAAAAAAAGAGAGGAAGAAAAAGCACTTAAATATTGCGATTGTCATTTCCTGTAAGAGTAATCATTTAGGGACAGCACTTCACTGTCAGTATGCAGTTTACTTAGTGTACTTGTTGAAGTGCACTGACAGACGTGCATCAATTTAAAAACATCTAAATATTATAGTCATATCTAATATATAGAAGACTAGTTGGGATGTCTCAATCACATTTTTTGGCCTCAGAAACCACTTGATACTTAGACGATAGATCATAGAAGTCATTTTTATTTTATTTTACAAAGCTTATCTTAATGAAAGTAGAATTTGCTAGTCGTAGCTGTAATGTATTAAATGCTACATACTATTTTCTAACAAAATAAAATGTCTTGTACAAAATAAGTAAAGAAAAACAAAATGGCTCCTTTTTAAATTATTCGGGTTTTGTCCTCAAAGCCTTCCTCTATCGGAGACTTACTCGTTTTGTAAAAACAAGAACAAAAAAAATATCAATCTAATCACTTCAGTATCGTTTATATTTACTGATACCATACTAGGTATCGATAGTATCGACATCTGTGTCGTCTTGCTTGGTGTGTGTGTAGCATGCTGAGACATCCTTTTTCCTCTAGTCCTCTAGTGATAATAGTACTTAGAATAAATTTAGTTTATTTTACGCCGTGGTGGTGAGGATTAGTATCTTTGAAGCGGCTTCGCACTGTTGCAGCTTGCTATTAAAATTGGAGCCGGTGTTCTGGCAAGACATGCACCACATCGCTATAGACTAGTATTAACAAGTTAAGCTAATGTTAGCATGTGTCTCCGTTTTTTTAAGGTTTGTATCCTAAAACATTTACATTTGTCACGAGTTTGTTAGTGTTTCCCTTTGTTTGGTGATTTAATTCCTCTTATTTTGTAGTTTTCGCTTCCTGTTTTATCGTTTCCTGCAGCAGCTTCACACCAGCCTTCGAGCGCTAGTCCGCGCACTTGTTTTCTGTTTGTAATCGGGACTATTTAAGTTTTTATGGACAGATGTCTATCCGTTGTGGACACTTTGTATGCGCCACATTTTTGTAAGTTTTTGCTGTCGTCCAGCATTCTGTTTGTTTTGCATAGCCTTCCCTTTGCTAGCGGCACTCATCTTTTGTTTATTAGAGCCTACATTAAAAACCTTTTTACCACCACATTGCCTTCTCGGCTTGGGAAAACGCCAAATTATCGCCGTCATGTGAGACACGCTTCACAAAATTTGCTCAACCAATGAGCAGCCAGGAGTGGCTTACGTCAGAAATACTGGAAATAGTAGCTGGTAGTCCATGCTGCAATCGCGAGTAAAGCCGCTAACTATATAACTACAAAGGTTGTGCTAATCTTTGATTTATTTGTTTTGATAATTTAATAAAACGTGAACGTAATGTGGGTCAAGTAAAGACACGTCATGGGTGGGACTTTGGACTGAGTCTAGACTGACAACATGTTCATATTTACAGCAAGGGTGTCCAAACTTTTTCCACTGAAGAGCCGCACACTGAAAAGTTAAAGCATGCGGGGGCCATTTTTATATTTTTCATTTTCAAAACCAATACAATGTATATAATTTTTTATATTTGTTTAGCCTTTAGGGCTCCTCTCAAGTTTGGTCCCGTGGAGCCAGAATGGACTCAGTCAAAAATGTCTTAAAAATAAGTCATATATTAATAATCCTTATTATTATTTAGTGTTAAATTTCAAGATCAACTTCAGGTCTATCTGTCGCTATAAAGTAATGTTTTTGTTTTGTTTTAATGCCCTTGTTGTCAAAGAAAACCCTGTTTTTTACTAGTGGTACACAAAAAAAAATCACTTGATTAAATATTCAAACAATGTGTTACTGTTCAAACTGTGTGTAATGTTACAGTGGCCAAAATATTAAATATACTTGTTAGATAAAACCATTACCTTGTTTTTAATGAATATTTAGGCCTACTACGCTATTGTATTTTAATGTTGGTCACTATGGTGGTACTTTTCCGATGTGGTACTTGGTGAAAAAAAGTTTGAGAACCACTGCTTTAGTTTAACTTCAGATCTATCCGAAATGTTTTATGCCATTTTTGTCAAAGAAAACTTTGTTTCTTATATAGCAATCACAAAATATGCAATATATTTCCCTGAAATATTTTAAAGTGGAATATTAAATGTGAAGTAGTTGGAACTGTAAAAAAGTCATTAAATCATAACATTGATTTTGATTCATTACTATTTTTTGAGCGATGACTTGTGTTAAAAATAAGTCCCTCTTTTTTTTTTTTTTTTTACTTTCAACACTTAAGTCTCTAGATCAACTTCAGATCTATCCATTGATTATAAGTTTTTTGGGGGGTTTTTTCAGTTTTTTTATCTGTTTGTTTTATGCCTTTTTTGTCAAATAAAACCTGTATTATATGGCAAACACACAAAATATGCAACAATTTCCCCCCAAACATTTCAAAGTGGAATATTTGATGTGAAGTACTTGGAACCTTGAATAGGTCAATAATTAATAACATTGAATTTGATTCATTATCATTTTTGAGCGATGACAATAAAAACAAAAAATCCCACTAAAACCCTCAGCGATTTAAAAGGGTCCCACTCATAAAAGTGTTAAAAATAAATCATGCTTTTAATTTTTTTAACTTTCCAACACTTTGATCTCTAGATCAAGTTCACATCTAGCCGTCGAATATAACTTTTTTTATTTATTATCATGCCCTTTTTGTCAAAGACCACTTTTATTGTATGGCAAAAACATAAAATATGCAATATTTTCTCCCAAAATATTTTAAAGTGGAATATTTGATGTTAAGGTATTATGGCCTTAAATAGGCCAATCATTCATAACATTGATTTTGATTTATAATATTTTTTTGAGCCATGACAGTTTCTAAGTTAAAAATATTTTAAGTTTTGTTTTTACAGTTTTTTTATTTGTTTGTTTTATGCCCTTTTTGTCAAAAAAAACAACCTTGTATTTTATGGGAAACACAAAATATGCAATATTTTCTCTCAAAACATTTCAAAGTGGAATATTTGATGTGAAGTGATTGGAGCCTTGAATAGGTCAATAATTCATAAGAACATATATTTTAATCCATTATTATTTTTGACCAAGGACAGATTAAAAAAAACAAAAAACATTTTGGGATCAAAAAGGGCCCCAAATTATGGGTGTTAAAAATAAGGAGTTGTTTTTCTTTTTCTTTTTCTACTTTGAACACTTAAGTCTCTAGATCAACTTCAGATGCATCCATAAGTTTTGTTTTGTTTTTTCTTTTTTGTTTGTTTTATGCTGTTTTTGTCAAATACAACTTTTATCATATGGCAAACACAAGATATGCAATATTTTCCCCCAAAATATTTCAATGTGGAATATTTGATGTAAAGTAACTGGAGCCTTGAATAGGTCAATAATTCATAACAACATTGATTTTAATTCATTATTATTTTTGAGCAATGAGTTTTTGAAAAAAAAAAAAAAGACAAAAATTCTTGGAGATCACTCATAAAAGTATCAAATATAAGTCATACTTCTTTTGTCCTTTTAAAACTTAAGTCTCTCGATTTATCTATCTATCGATTATAAGTTTGTTTTTTAATCTTTGCAGTTTTTTATTTGTTTGTTTTATGCCCTTTTGTTAAATAAAACTTGTATTATATGGCAAACACACAAAATATGCAATATTTTCCCCAAAAATATTTCAAAGTGGAATATTTGATGTGAAGTAGTTGGAACCTTAAAAAGGCCTTAATTCATAACAACATTGATTATTTTTGAGCAATAACAGATTCCATCCATCAATTTTCTACCGCGGGGTCATGGTGGGGTGCTGGAGCCTATCTCAGCTGCATTCGGGCGGAAGGCGGCGTACACCTTGGACAAGTCGCCAGCTCATCGACAGATAAAAAAATTAAAAAACACTCAAAGGTTTTTTTGTTTGTTTTAAGCCCTTTTTGTTAAATAAAACTTTAACTATACGGCAAACACACAAAATATGCAATATTTTCCCCAAAAATATTTCAAAGCAGAATATATGATCTGAAGTAATCGTAGCCTTCGATAGGTCAATAATTCATAACAACATTGATTTTGATTCATTATTATTTTTGAGCAGACAGTTTTTGAAAAAAAAAACACAAATTATTGGAGATCCAAAAGGGCCCCATTCATAAAAGTATCAAAAATAAGTCATACTTTTTTTTTGTACTTTTAAACTTAAGTCTCTCGATTAACTTCAGATCCATCCATCAATTATAAGTTTTTTCTTAAATTTTTTCAGTTTTCTATATTTGTTTGTTTTATGCCCTTTTTGACGAATAAAACTTGTATTACACGGCAAACACACAAGATATGCAATATTTTCCCAAAAAATATTTCAAAGTGGAATATTTGATGTGAAGTAGTTGTAACCTTAAAAAGGCCTTAATTTATAACAACATTTATTTTAATTCATTATTTTTGAGCAATGACAGATTAAAAACATACAAACATTTTTGGGCATCCAAAAGGGCCCCAAATCTTAAAATTGTCAAAAATAAGTCATTGGGGTTTTTTTAAACTTTCAACACTTAAGTTTCTAGATCAGGGGTGTCAAACGTACGGCCCGAGGGCCGCATCAGGCCCTCGAACAGGTTTTACCCGGCCCACGGGATGAGTTTGCCAAGTATAAAAATTAACCTGAAATTTTTGAATGAAATAAACTGCTGTTCTAAATGTGTCCACTGGATGTCGCAATAGCAATCATTTGTATCTTTGTAGATGATGCTACATATGTAAAAAATAAATCACATGATGCTAGTACATCTGTCGAGGAAAATGATCAAACTACATAAATAACATACTGTCATTTGATTTTGATATAAAAAAATGTATCATGATTGATTGAAAATTAACACCAATGAGTTGAATGATGAACATTATCACATAATTTATTCAGAAAATATAAACAACGACAAATAAAGATAAAATACAATTAACCGCAACATATAAGTGTAAAAAAACCAAAACAACAACATTATGATTTGTACATTTCCAGAATGTGCTTGTTCTATTTTTAAACAAAGACAACAATCTGAAGTTGTCTTTATTTTTAAGTTATCGTGCCGGGCTTTTACCAGTCCGGCCCACTTGGGAGTAGATTTTTCTCCATGTGGCCCTCGATCTAAAATGAGTTTGACACCCCTGCTCTAGATCAACTTCAGATCTATCCATCAATTATAGGTTTTTAGCTATTTTTGTTTGTTTTAAGCCCTTTTTGTCAAATAAAACATTTACTATAGGGCAAAATTATGCAATATTTTCCCCCAAAATATTTCAAAGGAGAATATATGATGTGAAGTAATTGTAGCCTTCAATAGGTCAATAATTCATAACAATGTTCATTTTGATTTATTATTATTTTTTGAGCAATGACAGTTTTAAAGGCCTATTGAAACCCACTACTACCGACCACGCAGTCTGATAGTTTATATATCAATGATGAAATCTTAACATTGCAACACATGCCAATACGGCCGGGTTAACTTATAAAGTGCAATTTTAAATTTCCCGGGAAATATCCGGCTGAAAACGTCTCGGTATGATGACGTTTGCGCGTGACGTCACGGAGTGTGCGGAAGTATTGGGACACCATTTTGTCCCAATACAAACAGCTCTGTTTTCATCGCAAAATTCCAGAGTACTCTGGACATCTGTATTGGTGAATCTGTTGCAATTTGTTTAATGAACAATGAAGACAGCAAAGAAGAAAGCTGTAGGTGGGATCGGTGTATTAGCGGCTGGCTACAGCAACACAACCAGGAGGACTTTGAGTTGGATAGCAGACGCGCTACCGTGAGTACGCAGCTTTCTTCCAAACATTTGATCGCTTGCCCGTCCGTGCGTGCCGCTATGTGCATGTCATGTACGTAACTTTGGGGAAATATATGTGCTGTATGAACTTTGCGGAAGTGAACGGTACTTTGGGCTGTGGGATTGAGTGTGTTGTGCGGGTGTTTGAGTTGTATTGGTGGGTTATATGGACGGGAGGGGGGAGGTGTTTGTTATGCGGATTAATTTGTGGCATATTAAATATAAGCCTGGTTGTGTTGTGGCTAATAGAGTATATATATGTCTTGTGTTTATTTACTGTTTTAGTCATTCCCAGCTGAATATCAGGTCCCACCCGCCTCTCACAGCATCTTCCCTATCTGAATCGCTTCCACTGGCCTCTAATCCTTCACTTTTACTTTCCTCATCCACAAATCTTTCATCCTCGCTCAAATTAATGGGGTAATTGTCGCTTTCTTGGTCCGAATCGCTCACGGTGCTGGCGTCCATGATTGAAAACAATGTGCAGATGTGAGGAGCTCTTCAACCTGTGACGTCACGCTACTTCCGGTACAAGCAAGGCTCTTTTTATCAGCGACCAAAAGTTGCGAACTTTATCGTCGATGTTCTCTACTAAATCCTTTCAGCAAAAATATGGCAATATCGCGAAATGATCAAGTATGACACATAGAATGGATCTGCTATCCCCGTTTGAATAAGAAAATCTCATTTCAGTAGGCCTTTAAGGAAACATACAACCTGCATGGCAGCTTTGTGTTTTTCGAATAAACATTACAATTTTTTATTGTTACATTCCTCCCATTTGCTCTTTTATGTCTTTGTTTTTTTTTTAATAGTATTTTTAGAATGTGCTGCGGGTCGTCCCTGTGCCGCACTTTGGACACCCCTGGTGGCGACCCAAGTCATGTGACAGGTTAAGTTTCACAGTTAATTATGCTACTACTTTTTACACCGGAAATGTGCCTCGTTAAGCTTTTCTGGTGGCCACAGTTTGACCCCGGAACAGACGTCTCCTACTTCCTGTCTGCTGTCCTACCTGTGGGAGCGCGATGGACAGCTGCCTCTGGAGCGACTCCTTCTCGTGTCCCAGCTCCCGCAGGCGGAGGTGCGCCGTCCCCAGACTGTCCTGGGTCTCTCTCAGGCTCTCCAGCAGTCTCTCCCTCTCCGTCAGCATGTTGACCATCAGGGACTCCAGGTTTCCCGTGCTGCCCCCTTCGTCGCTTCCGCCTCCGCGGGTGTCCCTGCTGCCGTAGCCCCCGACGGCTGTGCCTCCTCCGCCTCCCGCCGGCGAGGACGAGCCGCCTCCTCCGCCGCCGCCGCGCCCGTCCTCCGAGATGGTGGGCATCACCTCGCACATCATCTTGGGGCCCGAGTGTGTGCGTGCGTTCTAGGGTTTGGTCCGGTCCTCGGGTGAGGCGGGGTAAGGTGTGGGGCGGGGGAGAGGAGGGGCGGTGCAGGGGTGAGAGAGGGAAAAGTGCAGGTTGGGGTGGACGACCTCTGACCCCCTGGCCCAGGCTTCACTGACACCAGAGACGAACCTGCGAGGAAGAGATGACAAACATTTCTTAAACAGACACACTGATGCTGCAGTCTGGCATCCATGGTGTGTGTGTGTGTGTGTGTGTGTGTGTGTGTGTGTGTGTGTGTGTGTGTGTGTGTGTGTGTGTTAGCAGGAAAACATTTAACAGCAGGCCTCGGGGAGGTGTCAGGACTAGGGAGGCACTCGCTTGTAAGAAAAAAAGGTGTTGTCATGGCGAATTGTAGTGAAAGATGTGTTTGTTATTGTCCTGGTGACGCCAGGGCGGGCGGGGCTTGTCTCGTGCACTCCCAGACGTGCAGGTGGGAGGTGTCAATCACCCTCTCGTCAGCACGAGGCCTAATTAAGACATTTCAACATGGTGGAAAACCATCGACGTTCGGGTTCTTATCAACACCACACATCACCCTGACACCCATAAAAACAGCTGGACGGTCTAACCGCCGATGATGATGATGAGGGTGGTGGTGGTGGGGATGATGGTGGTGATTTCCGGGGCCTGGTCGAGCGGCTCCTTACCCGAGTCATGGTCGACCGAGGATGGGAAGAAAAGGCGCATCGAGGCCGGCCTCAGTCCATTAGGGCGTCGTGGAGGCGGCGGCCGCGGGTTGTCCTGGTTCCAGCCCGGGTAGCAGGCTGCTCCATCCCCTCCCTGCGCGATGGGAGCGACGGTGCCCTGGACTATCAAGATGGACGGCCTGCGCGCGATACACTTCCGGAGGCGACTTCGCAATAAAAGGTGAAACCGAATCAACGTTGAACGTTTTTCTTTTACATAATTATCGAGTTTCACCCCCCAAAAAAGCTTACGAGAAAAAATACCAACGTTACACTACTACTTGCTAATCAATCTTCACTTTATCTCACAACTATTGTGAATACAGTTCCTTAAACCTGAAATATTTTTATTCTGAAGGCTAATACCAATACTTCCGCCCTCAGCTGACGTGTGTGCACCTGACCACTTCCTGTCATCTATCTTCCCGCATCTCGTGGAAGACGCCTTAAGACGTAAATAAAAGTAGCCTACACGTTCTTTGGTGTCTTTTTTTTTTTTTTACCGCATTCAGGCACTACACTCATCACATTTTAACGCTGAAATGAATTGCTGAATTGAAAATCGACACATTTAAATTGATGGCACGTTAGAGACAATGTCGCCCTCTGGCGTGTGAAGGACAGAACTGCATGGTGCTGAAAGCAGTGACATTCTCTCAGGGAATGGGAAAAAAAGTGAAGTGTAAAAAGGTTTGGTTATAAACCAACATTTATAAAAACTGACATTTCAATTACTGTATTTAATTTCAAAACGTGTTCATCTAATTTAATATAACAATAATAATACATTTTTTTAAAAGTTTAAAACGTGTGTACGAAAGTGATTTCAGATGTTTATTAGTCACAACATTGTAATAAACTTCACTTTTTAATGCATTTCTTATACATTCTAGATTTGCTAACGTTGACGAGTCTCGCAGGCACAAAAAAAAAACAATTTCCACCTTTAGACCTCTCAGCCAATCAGAGCTCGGCGGAGGCGGGTCTTCGTCTCCATGAGAGCAGAGGATGCTGAGGAAGAGGTGACGTAATGTTCTTTTACCAAAACAACCTGAAGGTACACTTAATAGTTAATCATTACTAAAGATATAAAGACAGTACTAATATTTATTATTTCTAGGTATCTCACTTTTAAGACGTTTGGTGAAAACAGAAAAATCAAAGGATAAAAAAAAATCAATTATTTTTGTAGCTTTTTTCATGACTTACAATGTGTTCGCTGGTCGAATGAGTGACGCTTTCCCAAAATGAGCGACAGCGGAATCTCAACTATTTCATTTTGCCTCCCACCTCCTTCCTCAAGGCGTCTTTATTTGGGGGACGTGATGGACAGTAAGCAGCTGCGTGGACACCAGGAGAGGCGGGGCCTGGCGGGGTCACAGCAGGTCAGCGGCTGAGAGGAATGTCCTGAAGGGTGGCGGCCAGGGAGCATCTCAGGACCCCAGGGGTCCCCGGGGGGCTGTGACGGGATGACAGCCCAGTGGAGAATTTGCGACTTGCAAAGACTACAGGGTTCTAAAGCGGGAGAAAATTCAAGCACTTTCAAGGCAGTTAAATAATTCCATCTCCTTTTGTTGACCTCAACAAATACAAAAGAATGGAAACAGAATAGTTTCTATTAAACTGAGACTCTCATCAAAGTTAACGTGTTATCTTATGCGATTGATCACACATTAAAACGTATAAACGCAGGTTAATCGCGCAATTGTACCTGTCAGAATATTGTTATAAATTTTAATTTTGCATGCAAGTACTGAGATTAATCACGATTAATTTGAATGATTAAATATGTAATTATTTGATAGCACTTATTCAGAATTAACTTTAAAGATCAGCTCCGGATTTAAAATCAATTCTTAAAAAAACACTGGTGAAAAATATCGTAATAAATCAATTTTAATTATGCACGCGAGCAATTTAATAATATTTGTGATTAATCTAACTTTACAAATGTATAATTTTGACAGCACTAATTCAGAATTAACTTTAAGATCAACTCTGGTTTTAAGATACATTCCCAAAAACACAGGTGAAAAGTATTGTTATTAAATAATTTAAATTATGCATGCGAGCAATTTACTACTAGTAATCGCGAATAATCAAATTTTTCAAATTTATAATTTTGACAGAATTAATTCAGAATGAACTTTAAGATCAACTTTGGTTTTAAGATCAATTCCCTAAAGCAACAGGGGTGAAAAATATTGTTATAAATTAATTTAAATTATGCACGCAGAGGTTTTACTGCGATTAATCGTGATTAATCTGATTAAAACATTGAATCATTTGACAAGACTAATTCTGAATTAACTTTAAGATCAGCTCTGGTTTAAAAAAAAACAAAACGGTGAAAATTATTAATTTAAATTATGCACACAAGCAATCTACTAATCTTAATCGTGATTAATTTAAAAATGTATAGTTTTGACAACACTAATTCAGAATTAACTTTAAGATCCACTCTGGTTTTAAGATCCATTCCCTAAAACAACACGGGTGAAAAATATAGTTATAAATTCATTTAAATTATGCATGCAAGTAATTTACTGAGATTAATCATGATTAATCTGTTTAAAAAATGCAATCATTTGACAGCACTAATTCAGAATGAACTTTAAGGCTAGATATAGTCGGACTCACTTCGACGCACAGCAAGGGCTCCGGAACCAGTTCTCTCGAGAGGGGATGGACTCTCTTCCACTCTGGCGTTGCCGGCAGTGAGAGGCGACGGGCTGGGGTGGCAATTCTTGTTGCCCCCCGGCTCAGAACCTGCATGTTGGAGTTCAACCCGGTGGACGAGAGGGTAGCTTCCCTCCGCCTTCGGGTGGGGGGACGGGTCCTGACTGTTGTTTGCCCTTACGCGCCAAACAGCAGCTCAGAGTACCCACCCTTTTTGGATTCACTCGAGGGAGTACTTGAGGGTGCTCCCCCGGGTGATTCCCTCGTTCTACTGGGGGACTTCAACGCTCATATTGGCAACGACAGTGAAACCTGGAGAGGCGTGATTGGTAAGAATGGCCGCCCGGATCTGAACCAGGGTGGTGTTTTGTTATTGGACTTTTGTGCCCGTCACAGATTGTCCATAACAAACACCATGTTCAAACATAAGGGTGTCCACATGTGCACTTGGCACCAGGACACCCTGGGCCGCAGTTCCATGATCGACTTTGTAGTTGTGTCATCGGATTTGCGGCCTCATGTTTTGGACACTCGGGTAAAGAGAGGGGCGGAGCTTTCTACCGATCACCACCTGGTGGTGAGTTGGCTGCGATGGTGCGGGAGGATGCCGGACAGACCTGGCAGGCCCAAACGCATTGTGAGGGTTTGCTGGGAACATCTGGCAGAGTCTCCTGTCAGAGAGAGTTTCAATTCCCACCTCCGGAAGAACTTTGAACATGTCACGAGGGAGGTGCTGGACATTGAGTCCGAATGGACCATGTTCCGCACCTTTATTGTCGAGGCGGCTGATTGGAGCTGTGGCCGCAAGGTAGTTGGTGCCTGTCGTGGCGGCAATCCTAGAACCCGTTGGTGGACACCGGCGGTGAGGGATGCCGTCAAGCTGAAGAAGGAGTCCTATCGGGTTCTTTTGGCTCATAGGACTCCTGAGGCAGCGGACAGGTACCGACAGGCCAAGCGGTGTGCGGCTTCAGCGGTCGCGGAGGCAAAAACTCGGACATGGGAGGAGTTCGGGGAAGCCATGGAAAACGACTTCCGGACGGCTTCGAAGCGATTCTGGACCACCATCCGCCGCCTCAGGAAGGGGAAGCAGTGCACTATCAACACCGTGTATGGTGAGGATGGTGTTCTGCTGACCTCGACTGCGGATGTTGTGGATCGGTGGAGGGAATACTTCGAAGACCTCCTCAATCCCACCAACACGTCTTCCTATGAGGAAGCAGTGCCTGGGGAATCTGTGGTGGGCTCTCCTATTTCTGGGGCTGAAGTTGCTGAGGTAGTTAAAAATCTCCTCGGTGGCAAGGCCCCGGGGGTGGATGAGATCCGCCCGGAGTTCCTTAAGGCTCTGGATGCTGTGGGGCTGTCTTGGTTGACAAGACTCTGCAGCATCGCGTGGACATCGGGGGCGGTACCTCTGGATTGGCAGACCGGGGTGGTGGTTCCTCTCTTTAAGAAGGGGAACCGGAGGGTGTGTTCTAACTATTGTGGGATCACACTCCTCAGCCTTCCCGGTAAGGTCTATTCAGGTGTGCTGGAGAGGAGGCTACGCCGGATAATCGAACCTCGGATTCAGGAGGAACAGTGTGGTTTTCGTCCTGGTCGTGGAACTGTGGACCAGCTCTATACTCTCGGCAGGGTCCTTGAGGGTGCATGGGAGTTTGCCTAACCAGTCTACATGTGTTTTGTGGACTTGGAGAAGGCATTCGACCGTTTCCCTCGGTAAGTCCTGTGGGGAGTGCTCAGAGAGTATGGGGTATCGGACTGTCTGATTGTGGCGGTCCGCTCCCTGTATGATCAGTGCCAGAGCTTGGTCCGCATTGCCGGCAGTAAGTCGGACACGTTTCCAGTGAGGGTTGGACTCCGCCAAGGCTGCCCTTTGTCACCGATTCTGTTCATAACTTTTATGGACAGAATTTCTAGGCGCAGTCAAGGCGTTGAGGGGATCCGGTTTGGTGGCTGCAGGATTAGGTCTCTGCTTTTTGCAGATGATGTGGTCCTGATGGCTTCATCTGGCCAGGATCTTCAGCTCTCACTGGATCGGTTCGCAGCTGAGTGTGAAGCGACTGGGATGAGAATCAGCACCTCTAAGTCGGAGTCCATGGTTCTCGCCTGGAAAAGGGTGGAGTGCCATCTCCGGGTTGGGGAGGAGATCTTGCCCCAAGTGGAGGAGTTCAAGTACCTCGGAGTCTTGTTCACGAGTGAGGGAAGAGTGGATCGTGAGATCGACAGGCGGATCGGTGCGGCGTCTTCAGTAATGCGGACGCTGTATCGGTCTGTTGTGGTGAAGAAGGAGCTGAGCCGCAAGGCAAAGCTCTCAATCTACCGGTCGATCTACGTTCCCATCCTCACCTATGGTCATGAGCTTTGGGTTATGACCGAAAGGACAAGATCACGGGTACAAGCGGCCGAAATTAGTTTCCTCCGCCGGGTGGCGGGTCTCTCCCTTAGAGATAGGGTGAGAAGCTCTGTCATCCGGGAGGAGCTCAAAGTAAAGCCACTGCTCCTCCACATCGAGGAGCCAGATGAGGTGGTTCGGGCATCTGGTCAGGATGCCACCCGAACGCCTCCCTAGGGAGGTGTTTAGGGCACGTCCGACCGGTAAGAGGCCACGGGGAAGACCCAGGACACGTTGGGAAGACTATGTCTCCCGGCTGGCCTGGGAACGCCTCGGGATCCCCCGGGAAGAGCTGGACCAAGTGGCTGGGGAGAGGGAAGTCTGGGCTTCCCTGCGTAGGCTGCTGCCCCCGCGACCCAACCTCGGATAAGCGGAGGAAGATGGATGGATGGATGGATGGAACTTTAAGAACAACCCTAGTTTTAAGATCCATTCCCTGAAACCACGGGTGAAAATTATCGTTATAAATTAATTTAAATTATGCGTGCAAGTAATTTACTGAGATTAATCACGATTAATCCGTTTAAAAAATGTAATAATTTGACAGCACTAGTTCAGAATTAACTTTCAGATTAACTCTATAGTTTTAACATCCATTCCCTAAAAACACAGGTGAAAATTATCGTTATGAATTCATCTAAATTATGCATGCAAGTAATTTTGCTGTGATTAATCACGATTAATCTGTTTTAAAAAATGCAACCATTTGACAGCACTAATTCAGAAATAACTTTTAAGATCAACTCTGGTTTCAAGATCCATTCCCTAAAAACACAGGTGAAAATTATTGTTATAAATTAATTTCAATTATGCATGCGAGTAATTTACTGAGGTTAATCGCGATTAATCTGTTTAAAAAATATAATCGTTTGACAGCACTAGTCCATAATTAACTTTAAAATCAACCCTGGTTTTAGGATCCATTTCCTAAAAATACAGGTGAAAATTATCGTTATAAATTAATTTAAATTATGCATGCAAGCAATTTACTGAGGTTAATCACGATTAATCTGTTTAAAAATGCAATCATTTGACAGCACTAATTCAGAATTAACTTTCATTTCAACCCTGGTTTTAAGATCTATTCCCTAAAAACACAAGTGAAAATTATCGTTATAAATTAATTTAAATTATGCATGCAAGTAATTTACTGACATTAATCGCGATTAATCTGTTTAAAAAATGCAATCATTTGACAGCACTAAATCAGAATTAACTTTAAGAATAACCCTATTTTTAAGATCCATTCCCTAAAACCACAGGTTAAAATTCTCAGTATAAATGCATGCAAGTAATTTACTAAGATTAATCACAATTAATCGGTTTTAAAAAATGTAATCGTTTGACAGCACTAATTCAAAATTAACTTAAAGATCAGCTGCAGTTTTAAGATCCATCCCCGAAAGAAAACAACATGGGTGGAATAAATCCAAGTAACACAATTTGGACATTAAATTAAGAATTTATTTAAACTTACAGCAGCAATAAAACTTCATTGACATCTTTAATCTCATGAGGACCACGGCAAAGAACACTTTGTATATGGAAACTTTTCTGTAGCGCTGCACGTCATTGGAGTGTGTGTGTGTGTCTGTGTGTGTGTGTGTGTGTGTGTGTGTGTGTGTGTGTGTGTGTGTGTCTGTGTGTGTGTGACTGTTCAAGTGTGTGTTGGCAGATTCTGGGGTGGTTCAGCAGGTAGATGATTCTGTACTTCGGCCTCAACTGCAACCTTCCCTGCTGAGAAACACAACACGCAAATTCACTCCAGCCCAACTTTGGAGCTTCCGGTCTGCTTCCTGGCCGTGGAAAGCGCACCTTTATCTTCCGCTTTCGGGGGCTGGAACTGTAGTTCTCCACGAGGCCCGGCTGGCGGCTGTCCATCAGCCGCCAGCCGCTCTTTCTGCCGCTGGGACATCTCCAAGACGGCCTGGAAGAGCAAACATCTTCACGTCTTGTCGCAGCTGGACAGATGTCAGGTGGGGGTTACCTGCTGGTACTCTCTCCTCTGGGCCTCCAGGGCTTTGCCTCGCTCCTTCAGCAGCTCCTGCTCCTGACGCAGAGTCTCCGCCCTCTTCTTTAGCTCCTCCTCTTTGTCTCGGAGCTCGGCCTCAAAGCGCTGGAGCTCCTCCTCCGTGTACAAGGGCTTGGCGTCCAGCGTCTGCAGAAGAGACGAGGGCAAGGTGACATTCACAAAGCCTGCAGGACTCCAGGTGGGTAAAACTCTTAGGGACCCCCAAAATGTGGTGAATGTGTCAGGGTTTCATAAAGTAAGTCATTTACAGTCGTGGTCAATGTTTACATAAACTTGTAAAGAACATAATGTCATGGCTGTCTTGAGTTTCAATAATTTCTACAACTTTTATTTTTTTGGGACAAGAGTGATTGGAGCAGATTTTTGTTTCATCTGACATCACATGGACAAAGATAAGACCTTCTGGAGGAAAGTTCTGCTGTCAGAAGAAACAAAAATTGAGCTGTTTGGCCACAATACCCAGCAATATGTTTGGAGGAGAAAAGGTGAGGCCTTTAATCCCAGGAACATCATTCCTACCGTCAAGCATGGTGGTGGTAGTATTATGTTCTGGGCCTGTTTTGCTGCAAATAGAACTGGTGCTTTAAATGAGACAATGAAAAAGGAGGATTACCTCCAAATTCTTCAGGAGGACCTAAAATCATCAGCCCGGAGGTTGGGTCTTGGGCGCAGTTGGGTGTTCCAACAGGACAATGACCCCAAACACACGTCAAAAGTGGGAAAGGAATGGCTAAATCAGGCTAGAATTAGGGTTTTAGAATGGCCTTCCCAAAGTCCTGACTTAAACTGTTTTTAACTTTTAACTTTTTTAACTGCTTTTTATCTAACAAAATTGTTCTTAGGGTAATTTTGTATTTCCTTTTTTAATGTGTATTTTACTTCTGTTTTAAATTTTATTTTTTAGTCTGTCCTTTGCCTTTATTTCTTTGTGGTGTACAGCCCTTTGTTTTTCAACTGTGGTTGTTTTTAAAGGGCTTTATAAATAAAGTTGGTATGGTATGGTATGGTACAATGCTGAAGAAACAAGTCCATGTTAGAGAACCAACAAATTTAGCTGAACTGCACCAATTTTGTCAAAAGGAGTGGTCAAAAATTCAACCAGAAGCTTGTGGATGGCTACCAAATGTGCCTTATTGCAGTGAAACTTGCCAAGGGACATGTAACCAAATATTAACATTGCTGTATGTATACTTTTGACCCAGCAGATTTGGTCACATTTTCAGTAGACCCATAATAAATTCATAAAAGAACCAAACTTAATGAATGTTTTTTGTGACCAACAAGTATGTGCTCCAATCACTCAATCACAAAAAATTAAGAGTTGTAGAAATTATTGGAACTCAAGACCGCCATGACATTATGTTCTTTACAAGTGTATGTCAACTTTTGACCACGACTGTATATTAATATTTTTTCACTTCGCACAATATTTTTGTAACCACATCCACGCCAACATGATTTTTATTACATACAAATTGTTGGCAGATTATGTCTAATATTAATGCATGGTACTCTATTATACCATGGCGGTACCTAGTGGTTTGTGGGTCAAATTACACCTCTAATAGGATTTAAACGTATTTCAAAGAGAAATGATTGGATTCCTTTGCTAAACATGGAAAAAGCTTTTTAAAATAACAGTTTTACAGCATAACCAAAAAATGGTCATCATGAAAGGGAGTCAATGGGGGACAAAAGGGTCCCAGGGAACTCCAATGTATACTCGATAGCTTCTGCTAAAAATAACTTGGCAATGTACATACACTGTACATTTTTAGATGAACCATATTTCATCCCGCTAACCTTTAAAATGAACATTCTGTTGCTTGATGTCATTTTTTAAAGGCAATAAAAAGACCCACAAAAGGTCCCGGGTCTCACCTCCCATTCTTTAGGGTTGTTGAACTCCTTCTTCTCTGTGGACTGAGGAACTCCTCCAGGCTGACCAGTCGGTCTTTGTTGGTGTCCCACCTTAAAGTGAAGAGGGACGTGAAGGCACCGCAAGGCGATGGGAAGAAAACAAAAAACAAAGGCGACTTACGTCTTCATGACGTCTTCCCTTCATCCTCAGCCTCTCCTCCTCCATCTCCATCATGTCGTCTTCCTCGTTCTTGGGGTCGTAGACCTTCTCCAGCTAAAACAGGGTCATGGACAACAAACTAAACTAGGCCCGGCTTCCAGCAGTCCAAGATAATAATAACAATAATGATGTAGCAAGTTTGAGGTCTTCTCGGTGCTCCGAGCCTCACAATCCTATCATATCTTTTACCATTAGATAACATCATAGATTAGGGCTGGGCGACAGGGCTGAAAACTGTATCACAATATTAACGTTTTTTATCGGTCGATATCGATAAATATTATTTTTTATAACTTATCGAAAAGAAGGACTAGGAGAAAAATATATGGAATATAAACAATTTTATTTCAAATGTAACCTTCCTCTGATTATAATCCCTCAACTATCAAGGCAGAAAAGAAATGTCAACACAAGCATGGAAAATATTCAATAAATGTAAATAACATTTTAAAATCACATTGAACACTGAACAATAACCTCTTAAAATGAAGGTGCAAAATTAAGGAATATGTAATAAAGTGTAACAAAATAGTGCAATGTGTGAAAATGTAAACAAAGAGAAGAACTATTTTCTGCAGGTTTAGTGCCAGGAAGTTACAGCTGTGCTCTAAAGGGTGAGCGCGGCTAAGGTGGTGTGGTATTACCGGTCTTGCTGGGGACGAGCGCCTTGCATCATTTACAGACCACATTGGTCTGACTGCGGTCCATTTTCAAAAAATCCCCAAAACTGCAAACCTGTCCAGGTGACTTTTCCTCTTTTATTTACAATTTCTTCATTTTTACTTTTCCTTCTCACTCCAAGCAAAGAATCAACCGCCAGACAACAAGATGGCACAACCAAACTAGACAGTCGATACTAGCCTGTCACTCCCACTGATCACTTCCTGCATTGCTCGGTTACCAGAAAGCGAGTGCCTTTGTTTATGCAACAAACCTTGCTTTTCGCAACTTCCGGTTTGTAGCCTGCATTGATGCAATGCCTCTGTCTGCCTTTTGCGTCACAGATTTTGGCTACTGTGTTTTCCCTAATAAAGAAGGGCTTCATACCTGCACATTGCCTGCCGTCTCTATAGCCTGGATACAGGCCAACATCACCAACAAAAAGAACTTAATATTTTCTCTTTTTTTTCGAGTACATTTTTTTCCCATAAAAAAACATTGACAACCAACTCGATCACGGGGATGGTCACACTCATATCCTGTTTACATGAAGAAATGCTCAGTCATGGTACTTAGCATATATATTAGGGGTGTGGGAAAAAATCTATTCGAATTTGAATTGCGATTCTCACGTTGTGCGATTCAGAATCGATTCTCATTTAAAAAAAAATCTATTTTTATTCATTTATTTTAAAAAAAATTTTTTATTTTTTATTTTTAAATTAATCAATCCAACAAAACAATACACAGCAATACCATAACAATGCAATCCAATTCCAAAAACCAAACCCAACCCAGCAACACTCAGAACTGCAATAAACAGAGCAATTGAGAGGCGACACAAACACGACACAGAACAAACCAAAAGTAGTGAAACAAAAATGAATATTATCAACAACAGTATCAATATTAGTAACAATTTCAACATAGCAGTGATTAAAAATCCCTCATTGACATTATCATTAGACATTTATAAAAAAATAAATAAAAAAAGAACAATAGTGTCACAGTGGCTTACACTTGCATCGCATCTCATAAGCTTGACAACACACTGTGTCCAATATTTTCACAAAGATAAAATAACTCATATTTTTGGCTCATTTAATAGTTAAAACAAATTTACATTATTGCAATCAGTTGATAAAACATTGTCCTTTACAATTATAAAAGCTTTTTACAAAAATCTACTACTCTGCTTGCATGTCAGCAGACTGGGGTAGATCCTGCTGAAATCCTATGTATTGAATGAATAGAGAATCGTTTTGAATCGGGGAAAAAATCGTTTTTGAATCGAGAATCGTGTTGAATTGAAAAAAAAAAAAAGATTTTGAATCAAATCGTGACCCCAAGAATCGATATTGAATCGAATTGTGGGACACCCAAAGATTCACAGCCTTAATATATATTGTGTGTGCGCCTTTTTTTTTTTTACAGACTTATGCATGTGTGTGCGCTGTATGTATATATGCTGTATGTGTATATGGATACTTATATATGTATACTAGGGTTGTACAGTATACCGGTACTACTATAGCATCGCGGTACTAATGAATCAAAAACGGTACTATACTCTGTTTGAAAAGTACCGGTTCTCCATATTATTATTTTTTTACAGGCATGACGGCTCGTCGTCACGTCATGACATTGCTGGTTTATGAGCAGAGGAGCATGTACGGCAGCGCACACAATCACGGAGTACTTACAAGCAGACACAGTGTGTAGACAGAAAAAGGAGAACGGACGCATTTTGGCCTAAAAACTAAACTAAAACTAAAGGTGAAGTTATAACACTGAAACGCCCTCAGGAAGATGTGCTTTAAGACATGGCTGGCGAGCTAGCGGCTAATGTCCATCCGCAATCAGTAGTGTTTTAGCTTCTTCTAAATCACTAATCCTTGTCTCCAAGGCGACAAATAAATTAAGTTTTATACAAGTATCATCCCTGCAGGACGACGAATAGCTAAACATGCTTCACTACACACCGTAGGAGGATACGATAGCTCACTGGCGTCACAATGTAAACAAATGCCATGGGTGGATCTACACCTGACATTCACTGTAATGATACGAAGTACAAGAGCGTATCTAGTTGATACTACTGTTATTACGTCAATATTTTTATCGTCACAAAATCTTTTTTCTTTTAAAATTCATATTATATTCATAAACTCAGGAAATTTGTCCCATGACACATGAGAACTTAAATTATGACCAATGTATTATCCTGTAACTACTTGGTATCGAATCGATACCCAAATTTGTGGTATCATCCAAAACTAATGTAAAGTATCCCAACAACAGAAGAATAAGTGATTATTACATTTTAACAGAAGTGTAGACAGAACATGTTAAAAAGGAAAATAACCAGATATTAACTGTAAATGAACAAGTAGGTTAATAATCCATTTTTACAGCTTGTCCTCTTTTAATTTAGAATGGGGAATAACAATATGTTACTGCATATGTCAGCAGACAAATTAGGAGCCTTTGTTTGCTTACTTACTACTAAAAGACAAGTTGTCTAGTATGTTCACTATTTTATTTAAGGACAACATTGTTCTTCGATTGCAATAAGAAACATATGTTTAATGTACAGTACGTTTTTCTGTTTAAATAAAGCCAATAATGCAATTTTTTGTGGTCCCCTTTATTTAGAAAAGTATCGAAATACATTTTTGGTACCGGTCCTGGCACAAAAATATTGGTCTCGAGACAACCCTAATGTATACCTATATATGTGTATATGTATACGTATATATGTATACGATTACATGTCTATTGCGATATATATTGATATCGTTTTATCGCCCAGCCCTACCATGGATTATTCTGCCTGTGGATTCTGGGTAAAATCCAACCAATCCGATTCGACTATAAACATCCCTAGTCAAACAATGTCCTAGCGCAAACGCTGCAGAGTGACGCCTCTCACCTCTTTGGTGAAAAGAGCCTCCAGCTCCTGCTCGTCCAAAACGCCGTCTTCGTTGGTGTCTGACGAGGTCAGAGGGCAAACCAGGTCACACGGTGCGCAGTACAGGAGACAGGAGGTCTCACTCACCGTGAAGCTTGAAGAACGTCTTTGGGTTGAACTCTTTGGGGTCCAGTCCGTCCGTCTCCTCCCAGACTTCTCTCAGCTGAGCGACGCTGCCCTGATGACAGGAAGCAAAGACACACACGTGACCATCCACTTCCTGAAAAAAAAACGAGCGGCTCATTTTGCCACCCACGGGAGCGTTGACTTTGGGGTGCTGGCGGTGTTTCTCCTTTAGCTCCTGCATTCGCTTCTCCTCCGTCTCCCTCTTCTCCTGGTCCAGACTCTTGAGGTACTCGCGCCTCTCGTGCTCCTTCAGCATCTCGTAACGCTTGAATTCTTCGTGTCTCTCGGCGTCGTAGTTCTCCAGGTCTTTGGTGGCCTAGGGACGCGGGCCGAGTAGATCAGTAAAGCGGACCGCAAACATGGCCGGCGGGTCTTACCGTGGAGATGAGCAGCTCCAGGTCTTTGGCCTCGAACGTGTTCTGATTGTGTGGGTCCAGATGTTCGAACTGTTTGAGCAAGGAGGCGTGGTCCATCTGCACGCCTGCAACACACAAACGTTACATTCAGGACCGTCACAATCCCGGATTGAGGTGGACTCACTTTGTGTGTTGGTGCTGTCCAGTTTGGCTTTGAGCAGCATTCTCAGACGAGACACTTCCTGCCGCTTCAGCTCATCCAGACGAGTCCTGACGTTGTGACTGACCAGATCCAGTTCTTTACTCAGCCGACCGTTCTACCAGGAGGTGACGGCACCTTCAGAGATTGTTTGCGTGCGATGTCAAAACGGACGAGTTACCTTAATGTCCTCCGTGTTGGCCGTCTGCAGCTTCTCTCTAAAGTGAGGGTCCGTCTCCAAAACCTCGATGACTTCTCGGAGGTACCGGTCGTAGTACAGACCCGTGTCCTAAAGAGTCAGGGTTAAAGTGACGTTCAAACGTGTCAGGCCACAAACGAGCCAAAGATGGCGGGGATTCGAACCATGCTCTCCTCTTGACCGTCGTCTTTGGTGTCCTGGTGCACCTCATTGCGGTCGATGGGCACCGACCACACGCCCGCAGAGACGAGGAGAAGCAGCAGCCCGGAGCTTTGCAACGTCAGGTAGAAAACAGTACGTAAAACTGTATGTGCAACAACATACTTAACACTGTTGGCGCTACAAATTTTGAAGTCATCAAGTCAAGTCATAAAAATGGGGTCCCACAGTAAATTTTTGGGGTCCCACTTTTTTGTAACCATACATTTTTCTATATTTATATTTAATAAGCTGTAGGTGTATTTATTTCAGTATAAAAGTGTAAAAAGTTGTTTGCTTCGGTCATGAAATGATGATAATGGTGTGCCAGGGCATACATACATTTATTTAACACTTAAAACTCTAGAGTCTACATCAACCTCAGATCTATCCCTCAACTCTAAGTTTTTTTGTTTTTTTTAATGTTGTTTTTTTGTTTTTTTATTTTCTCCCCTTTTTGTCAAAGAAAACTATGTTTTTTTTATGGCAAACACAAAAAATATGCAAAATATTGCACAAGAATGTTTCAAAGTGGAATATTTGATGTGACGTAATCAGAGCCTTGGATAAATCAATAATTCATAAAAACATTGATTTTGATTCAATATTATGTTTTGAGCAATGACAGTTTTAAAGAAAAAAAACAGCTTTGTTTTATTAGTCGACATTGCAACTTTTTCTGAATTACATTTCACCTGTAAGCTTTTTTATTCCACTTTTGTTATGTTTTTGTTTATTTTAATGGTATTTTTAGAATGTGCCGTGGGCCTTTAAGACATTAGCTGCGGGCTGCAAATGGCCTCCGGGCCACACTTTTGACACCGCTGCTATAGATAATAAAAAATTTAATCTGATAAGTATATGGATAAAAAGCAGAGCCTGGCGACGCATGCGCGTTTATCTTCAGTAAACAATGACGGTGATGACGTCACTGTCAGCGATGCGGGAGACACTTGCTAACTTGTCAGCCACTTCTCCAAAAGACTCCTTTTGAACACTCTTCGTACATTAACACTTCAAAAGGCACATATTTGCCCCGTTTGTTGACCTGCAAAGTATGTTTTTGGGGTGGAGTAGTCTGGTCGGGTGCTGGTTAGCTTGAAGCTAACAGCTAGCCTGTCTCTATCCTGGAACAATGTCGCTTCAGCGTGAGATAAAAGTGAAGTTTCCATGGACTCACAAAGACTAAAACAAGTCATTTACTGGAGACATGGCATAGGATGAAGTTAAAAAGGTTGACTTTACACTCACCTTAGTGTTTACTAGTGATGGGTTGATAAGGCGTCATGAAGCGTTTCGACACATTGCAAAACTGCATTGATACTGTGTCGATACTGTGTCACTAAATACTGACATCTGCTGGACATTAAAAATCCCTACAGGCAACCTATGGACCGACTCAACTGACACTGATTTTATGACCTAGTATATACAATAATATAAACCAAGTCATTATATTTCATTTAGGATTATTTCATATCTTAATTTAAATACAGTCAATAAATAATTTGAACATCTATCGTGACTAGGATGGTAGAAGGTGGGGATTGAACCCAAGTAACCAGCAACCCTCCTCCAATTGCTGGCACGGCCACTCTACCAACTTCGCCACGCCGTCATTCCTGTAACTTTCTCTAGTAACAGCATTCCATGATTAATATCGATAAATTAACATTAATAATAAATGACAGAAAAATAAGCACACGTATGACTGAGGAGTCATAGTGTAACTTTGTGTGGTGTTTGAGTTGTCCGACTTTTTGTGTGGCCATAAACGCACCAGTGGCTTAGTGGTATGCGTGTTGTTGACAAACACCGTTAGGGCCGCTTGTTGTCACTGTCACTCAAAGTTGCATTTCAAAATTACACAGAATAAATGTGCTTATTTTGTTTAGAATTCAGATGGGTTTGATTTGGCGCGCGGCATATATTTGCTGTGCGGCGCACGGTGTGCGCAGAGGACGCTTGAGCAGTGCGCAATTGCGCAGGCGCGCACCTTAGAGGGAACATTGCTCACAGGGCACAGAGGAGGCGTCAGTGCGATACAGTTCGCGTATCGGTCACGTGACCAAAGCAGCTCATGATCGGTCACGTGACTTTCTAAAAGCGGTAAGCGCACCGACACAGGGTATCGCTCTATGAGCTTGACGCATGCGCCGATGCATCTGTGTTGCCGGACCCATCACTAGTGTTTACCATGAAGTCTTTCTTTTGAAAGCCCCTCGCGGTAAAGTTGTCCGAGTGCAAACTGAGGCAGTATTTGTCATTGATAAAACTTTCAGCGAATTAACATTTACGACCAATAAAAACGCAATAAACGGGGACGGACATTTTACCCGGCAAATATAAACAAAACAAAAAAAACACCGGCGGAAAGCGATAATCGATTAAATTTTTAAAAAACACGCAAACTGGGCGGTAAAAAAAAAATAAAATCTGCTTCCAAGGGACGCGCAGGCTTCCGGAATTGCGCGTCCTTTCTGATTTCAATGCGAAAGAAGACACAAAAAGTGTGTTAACGCCAACACTGCTTGAATTATACCGGGGGCTGCGACATTAGCTGTGTGCACATAGACGCATTTAATCAGATTAAAATCTGAACCTTGCAAAACCGAAGTAGATAAATAACCCAATAATAACTTCAAATCACTCCTTACAACACTCAAAAAGCAATGCAATAAATTAAGAAATAAGGCAAACAACCTAACTAAATCCTTCAAAAAAAATTACATTAATGACAAAATAGAGGAAAACACAAATAAGCCTAAAAACTAATCGGTACTCTACTACTAAAATAATTGACAGCTGCAGACCTACACTACCGTTCAAAAGTTTGGGGTCACCCAAACAATTTTGTGGAATAGCCTTCATTTCTAAGAACAAGAATAGACTGTCGAGTTTCAGATGAAAGTTCTCTTTTTCTGGCCATTTTGAGCGTTTAATTGACCCCACAAATGTGATGCTCCAGAAACTCAATCTGCTCAAAGGAAGGTCAGTTTTGTAGCTTCTGTAATGAGCTAAACTGTTTTCAGATGTGTGAACATGATTGCACAAGGCTTTTCTAATAATCAATTAGCCTTCTGAGCCAATGAGCAAACAAATTGTACCATTAGAACACTGGAGTGATAGTTGCTGGAAATGGGCCTCTATACACCTATGTAGATATTGCACCAAAAACCAGACATTTGCAGCTAGAATAGTCATTAGGGCTGAACGATTTATCGTTTTCAGATCGAAATTGCGATTTCAGAAGTCTCAATCTTGAGATCGTGAAGGCTTCGGTTTTAGACGAACGTTATTTAGCTCTCCTGGCTGACATGTCTGTTGTGTATATGCAGCCTGCTCGTGCTACTCTCATGCCTTGTCAAACTCACCAATCAGAAGTGGTAAACTACTTGTGAGCAGGGCATGCCGTCACGCTAACCAATCAGAGGCGGCCATTGACGAGGCTACCGCGTACACGCCCACTAACAACTTTGGTGAAGAAACAAACGTCCTGGAGGAAATGGCTGCTGCCGCCGGGTCAGAAGTGGAGGAGGATTTAGTTTTAATACAGAAGAAGAGCAGCACGTCTGTCATTTGGGACTACTTCGGTTTCGAAACTTCAGATGTGCATCAGAAACAGGTACTTTGTAAAACTTGTCGGGCCAAAGTCGCCACATCCCAAGGCAACACGACTAATTTATTCCGGCACTTGAAAAATCACCACCGGCAGTTACACGACGAATGTATGACCAAAAAGTCCGGTGAAAAGTCAACCCCGAGCGATTCAGCCCATTGTAGCAAACATACCACAATTACAGCGTCGTTTGCCAGTTTTTTTGCCATGTTCTATTGTTAACAGAATAGATGTGCAATATTTGGGTGCTGCTAAGCGGTAAATGAATGACCCACCTATTTTAATGTCTGACATATTTTTCAGAAGGGCAGAGGTTGGGTCATTTTGTTTTTGTAATAGTATTTTCTTTATTACCATTACTTTTCAATTTCACTTTAAAATATTGTTCAGGTTTCTTCCAGGGTTGAATAAAGTACTTGAATTGCTGCTATAGATGTTGATAGGCTAGCTCTCTTGAGCCATAAAAGACTGACCTACCTACTTGAGTATAAGACTGTTTACATAAGGTCAGGATCCTTTTTTTCCTTTATTGAAGTTGTTGAATTTTGTTTTTCTTATTATATATTAAGCATTGCTTTTTGTGTTGGAATTGTTTTGTATTTTATTTAACTTAAACTTTTTTATTTATCTTAACATAATTAAGGTTTTTGTACTGGTTTTAGTTCTTTAGTTTTAATAACTGCTGTTGGTCAAGAACTTTGGAGAATGTACATGCATGTTTCTTAATAAATACATGTTTGAAGCAATTCTTACCTTTTAGTATTCATCCTTGCATTACATAGCATTTAATGTTTTCATGGTATATCATTTTTTGTCATGTTTTAAATCTGTTACTGTTACTGAAGCTTGATTTGAAAAGAAATCGTGAGTCAAAATCGAAATCGCAATTTCTGTCAGAAAAATCGTGATCAGATTTTTTCCTGAAATCGTTCAGCCCTAATAGTCATTTACCACATTAGCAATGTATAGAGTGTATTTCTTTAAAGTTAAGACTAGTTTAAAGTTATCTTCATTGAAAACTACAGTGCTTTTCCTTCAAAAATAAGGACATTTCAATGTGACCCCAAACTTTTGAACGGTAGTGTAAATAATACTATAGGTATTGTGCGTCACTACTGCATCAGTCTGCCGCCAGCCACAAGAGGAGCAGCTGATTGCTTGCACCTATGCTGATTGGAGTAGCGGCAGTCAATCCAGAGGGTGCTTAACGTGGGCTGACACATGCTTTATCTAGAGATTGAAGCATTAAATAATAATTAAGAAATATTTTTAATAATATATGACTTATTTTTAACATTTTATGACTAAGACGGTCCCTTCCGGGTCCTGGGGAGCTCTAAAGGTAAAATAAAATATTTATATTGTATTGGTTGTGAAAATGAAAAGTATCAAAATGGCCCCCACATGTTTTAATTTTATTAGAGTGCGGCCCTCAGTGGAAAAAGTTAGGACACCCGTGACTTAAGACCGCTGGCATTTAGACACATGGTTAAAACGTGTCGGGGTTAGAGACCCCTACGCTAATAAAGCGGAGCACATTTAGCTGCTCCCGCCATGACACCGGACTCACCCTCAGGAATTTTAGTGGGATTTGAAAACAAAACCAAAACTGTCATTGCTCAAAAAAGAATACTGAATTCAAATCAATGTTATAAATGCTGCTGGGATAGTCGCTTGTCCCGGCCACCTCGAGAGGGACAAGCGGTAGGAAATGGATGGATGGGTTATAGATTATTGACCTAATAATGGTTTGAACATTTGTTGGGGGGAAAACATTGCATATTTAGTGTTTTTGCCATTAAAACAGGGTTTTCTTTGAAGAAACGGCATACAACATTTTATAAAAAGCATACAACATTTTTAAAAAATGGTTAACTTTGATGCTTTGTCTAGAGATTAAAGCATTAAATAATAATTAAAAAATGTTTTAAATAATATATTACTTATTTTTAACATTTTATGACTAAGACGGTCCCTTCTGGGTCCTGGGGAGTGTTCTAAAGGTAAAATAAAATATTTATATTGTATTGGTTGTAAAAATGAAAAGTATCAAAATGGCCCCCACATGTTTTAATTTTATTAGAGTGCGGCCCTCAGTGGAAAAAGTTTGGACACCCGTGACTTAAGACAGCTTGTAGAAGTAGTCAGCATTTTAAGGCTGAAACGACGCGTCGACGTAGTCGACGTCATCGACGTCATCGGTTACGTAAATACGTCGACGCCGTTTTTGTGCGTCGACGCGTCGCATAATGACGTCACACTACCGTCATGGCGAAGCGCAAAGCAGACGATGCGAGCGGTGCGAGCGAGGGGGGAAAAGCATGCCAAAAGTGGTCAAAAGTGTGGGAGTATTTCAATAAACGGCCTAATAATGTTGTTGTATGCACACTGTGTCGAGCGGAAATGGCCTATCATAGCAGCACAACGGCTATGAACGAACATTTGAAAAGAAAACCATCAACTAGTCAATCGTCCGCGCGAGCATACGTTGTCATCATTACACAAAAACATGAATGTGTCATTTGTATCTGCTAGGGGTGTAACGGTACGTGTTTTGTATTGAACCGTTTCGGTACGGGGCTTTCGGTTCGGTACGGGGGTGTACCGAACGAGTTTCTAAGCTAAAGCTAAAGTCTTAACAAGCTGCTTTGCTCCGTCTGCCTCTGTCTCAGCACGCAGCATTGTCCCACACAACCATCTGATTGGTACACACGAAGCATTATCAGCCAATCAGCAGTGCATATTCAGAGCGCATGTAGTCAGCGCTTCAGCGTGGAGTAGATAGGTGTTTAGCAGGTGAGCATCAGGCAGCGGACTCTCCCCAAATGATAATAAACACCTCCCAGACAACTACTAGTAACATCATTATGAGCCTGTTGACCTTCTAGAAACTTAAACTGCAGCTCAGCTCACTCGCAATCCTGGCTTGAGGTGAAGGCTAATTAGCTCTCAGTTCCAGCCACATCGACCCCTTCTGAGCGCCTATTTTCAGCTGCTGGGAATATTGTAAACAAGAAAAGAAGCAAAGCATGTAGACATGCTAACCTTTCTTCATTACAACTGTTAGTCACTCACTGGAATGAGTAGAATTGGTTATTGTGTACTGTGTTGGACTGGATGTTTATTTTGCACATTTTAAAAGCAATACTTAATGTTTACAGTGCTCCAGAATATTTAGATTGGCACTTTTTTGTATTGGATGTGTATCTTTATTTTTGCACATTTTAGCAAATAAGCAATACTTTCACTTTTGTTGAAATGTTTACACTGTTGTTACAGAATATTTCGTTTTGCACTTTTTTGTATTGGATGTTTATCTTTATTTTTGAACATTTTAAAGCAAAATAAGCAATACTTTTACTTTTGAAATGCTTATACTATTGCAGAATATTAAGATTTGCACTGGATGTTGACTTTTATATTTGCACATTAAAAAGCAAATAAGCTACTTTTAATTTTGTTAAATGTTAAAAGTTTTAAATGTTTACATTGTTACAGAATATTTAGTCATGTTGTTGTCAATGTTGAGTGGCCATACTTCTTTTTTTTTGTAAATAAAAGCCATGCCTTTTGAAAAAACGGGCCTACATTTATTTTTTCATCTTCATTTTGAATAAAAAAATAATCGGTAAAAGGAAAAATAATCTATAGATTAATCGAAAAATAATCTATAGATTAACCGAAAAAAATAATCTATAGATTAATCGATAGAAAAATAATCGTTAGCTGCAGCCTCACAGCATTTAGTCACGTGGTTAAAACGTGTCGGTGTTAGAGACCCCTGCGCTAATAAAGCGGAGCACATTTAACTGCTTCCGCCATGACACCGGACTCACCCTCAGTAGAGTTGTCCGATAATATTGGACTGCCGATATTATCGGCCGATAAATGCTTTAAAATGTAATATCGGAAACGATCGGTATCGGTTTCAAAATTATCGGTATGGGTTTCAAAAAGTAAAATGTATGACTTTTTAAAACGCCGCTATGTACGGACGTAGGGAGAAGTACAGAGCGCCAATAAACCTTAAAGGCACTGCCTTTACGTGCCGGCCCAGTCACATAATATCTATGGCTTTTCACATACACAAGTGAATGCAATGCATACTTGGTCAACAGCCATACAGGTCACACTGAGGGTGACCGTATAAACAACTTTAACACTGTTACAAATATGCACCACACTGTGAACCCACAGCAAACAAGAATGACAAACACTTTTCGGGAGAACATCCGCACCGTAACACAACATAAACACAACAGAACAAATACCCAGATACCCCCCACCTCAACCCCGCCCACCTCAAACTCCTCATGCTCTTTCAGGGAGAGCATGTCCCAAATTCCAAGCTGCTGTTTTGAGGCATGTTAAAAAAAATAATGCACTTTGTGACTTCAATAATAAATATGGCCGTGCCATGTTGGCATTTTTTCCATAACTTGAGTTGATTTATTTTGGAAAACCTTGTTACATTGTTTAATGCATCCAGCGGGGCATCACAACAAAATTAGGCATAATAATGTGTTAATTCCACGACTGTATATATCGTATCGGTTGATATCGGAATCTGTAATTAAGAGTTGGACAGAATATCGGATATCGGCAAAAAAGCCATTATCGGACATCTCTAACCCTCAGGAATTTTAGTGGGATTTGAAAACAAAACAAAAACTGTCATTGCTCAAAAAAGGATAATGAATACAAATCAATGTTATAAATGCAGCTGGGATAGTCACTTGTCCCACCACCTCGAGAGGGACAAGCGGTAGGAAATGGATTGATGGAGGGTTAACTTTAATGCTTTATCTAGAGATTAAAGCATTAAATAATAATTAAAAAATATTTATAATATATGACTTATTTTTTTTTACATTTTATGACTAAGACGGTCCCTTCTGGGTCCTGGGGAGCTCTAAAAGTCAAATAAAATATTTATATTGTATTGGTTGTGAAAATGAAAAGTATCAAAATAGGCCCCACATGTTTTAATTTTATTAGACCTAAATATTAAAGCTTCAGTGTGAGAACTGGTTAAAACATGCCTTTAAAACGGCAATCAGTGCTTTTGACTGATTTATTATCCTTGCAAGATTCCTAAGCTATTTAACAGCACACTTTCACTTTTGTTATGTATACCTAATGAAGTGTTTAGAGGATTTACGTGCTGGCTGGTGATCACATGCCGAATTTAAACACGGACCTTGTACTTAACTACGCAATTTACAGATGTTTTGTTTTGTTTGCTAACTGCTTTGGTTACGAAGTAAACAGAATGTTTGGCCTCTGAAGTCCTTCGCTAGCTAAAATAGCTAGCTAGCTGTCGCCAAGCCAAAAATATATATATAAGCAGCAACCCGATGCGTTAAATGCTTCGCTCCACATGCACCTAAACGATATGCTCACAGATATTAATTGACATCCGCTCTGATTAAAAATAACGGTTTAAATTGAGTCCTCTTACCGCAGGTGCATCTTTAACGTGTGGGCCGAGATCCAGGAAGTGCGAGCAGTGTTGGTGTTGGAGCTAATGACGTCACCCATATGGTGCCTTCAAAGACTCGTAAAAAATACGGTAATACAAATGAAGAACTTAGTGAAACGGGTCCGGCTTGTTCTAAAAGTGGAAGGTATATGTAGTCATGATTTTATTGTACTTTTAACATATAAACCGTAACAAATTGTTTTTTCTAATGTTGACATTTCGATAAATTTCCGTAGTTTCCATCCTATGAGTAGCACTTGAAGGCAGCGTTAACGTCAACAACAAAACATGGACGCTAAATGTTGGAGCTAATGACGTCACCTATATGGTGCCTTCAAAGACTCGTAAAAAATACGGTAATACAAAAGAATAACGTTCGTGGAACGGGTCCGGCGGGTTCTAAAAGTGGAAGGTAGGTATGTGTAGTCATGATTTTATTGTACTTTGTACATACAAACCGCAACAAATTGTTTTTTCCAACGTTGACATTGCGATAAATTTCCGTCATTTCCATCCTATGAGTAGCACTTGAAAGCAGCGTTAACGTCAACAACAAAACATGGACGCTAAATGTTTTCAAACGTTTTTATTTGTTTCCAAAAATAGATTTCTTCTTTTACTATAATTATCTTATTAAGCAAACACAAAAACTCAGAGGGATGGCAGATAAACAAATAAATTAACATTAAGAGGAAATAATTGCACATGATAATAAATAAAACGTATAAATATTCAAAAAGTAACATAGATGAGCCTTGAATAAATCTAATAGAAATAGAGCAAATATGGCACAAGTAAAGAGCACATGTAGTTTAAAAAAGTCTGACAAATAAATAATGCAAAAAATAAATAAACAGTACAGTCACGTAATCATTTCAGGGTATAAAAATATGTTATTTTGAGGTCATACATTATATCAGTTTAAAAGATGAAGACTTTTGATTGATCCACACTTGCAATTTGACAGCGTGAAAGGATTTTTGTGTTCAGAAATCGATCTCTCTCATGTCTGTGGGCGTGCCGGCCCTTTCGTCCTCCATCTCGTCGCCCTTCTCCGTGGGAGGCTCTGCCAGGCCGCTGCTCAGCCGCTGATGGAGGGCACACTCGATCATCCGGCTGTAGTACTGCAGGACCACCTGTAGGCCCACACAGGAAGTCTGTCAGAAAGCTTGATGGCAAAGAACCACGGCGTCATGGCGGAGGTGGGCGGGGCACTCACCAGGTCGGCCTGGCACAGCTCGGCCAGCCTTAAACTCATCGCGGACCGCTGATGGCGCCCCCTGTCGCTCAGACCTCGCAGGGCGCAGTTGAGCGACGCGGCGGCCATGAGCGAGGGCGGTGTCCCCAGGAAGCGAGGTTCGCAGACGCACATCGCCGCCAGCGTGTCGCTGTGCCGCCGCAGGGTGGTCCGCTCCTGTTCCGAGTCGCCGCCCTCGCTCCTTTCCTGCACCGAGGCCAGGAAGTGCGGGAGGAAGTCCTGCGGGGTCACGGCGGCTGTGTCCCAGCGTAGGGTGCCGAGCACGACGCGCTCCATTTCCTGGTTGAGACAAATCAATCATAACACTGTGGTACAGTAGGCGGCCATTTTTGTTCTTAAGGGTCCCATCTTCTCTAATCAACACAATTAGAGTAATTATTGAACCCTTTTTGTCATTTTCTAAGGTCAAAAATGTATAAGCAAAAGTCATTGTGCATTCGGGGCAGTGCCCCACCATTATATTTAATACAGATCAGGGCGGCCTTTTGTATTTTTCAGGGACCCATCTTCTCTAACGAACACAATTAGACTAATTATTGAACACTTTTTGACATTTTCTAAGGTCAAAAATGTACAAGCAATAGTCATGCTGAATTAGGGGCAGTGCCCCACTATTATATTTAATACAGATCAGGGCAGCTATTTGTGTTCTTCAAAGGCAAGGCAAGGCAAGGCAACTTTATTTGTATAGCGCTTTTCATACACAAGGCAGACTCAAAGTGCTTCACAGACAACAAAGTGAAATGAAAGAAAATAAAAGCAAAATTAAAATGCAGACAATAAGTCTCATCTTCTCTAAAGAAGACAATTAAAGTAATCATTGAACACCTTTGGATGTTTTCTAAGGTCAAAAATGGTCAAGCAATAGTCATTCTGCATTAGGGGCAGTGTCCCACCATTATATTTAATACAGATCAGGGCAGCCATTTGTATTTTTCAGGGACACATTTTCTCTAACACAATTAGACTAATTATTGAACACTTTTTGACATTTTCTAAGGTCAAAAATGCACAAGCAATAGTCATTCTGCATTAGGGGCAGTGCCCCACCATTATATTTAACACAGATCAGGGCGGCCATTTGTGTTCTTGAAAGTCCTATCTTCTCTAATGAAGACAATTAGACTAATTATTGAACACCTTTGGATGTTTTCTAAGGTCAAAAATGTTCAAGCAATAGTCATCCTGCATTAGGGGCAGTGCCCCACCATTATATTTAATACATCGTAGGGAAATAAATACTATAATCTTTAGTTTGTTGTTTTTCTTCATATTTTGTTGTTTTTCCTAACTTAAAGTAATTTTAAAGAGTTCAACAGGAGTGTCGAAAAGTTTTTCTAGCGAGGGCCACATACAGAACATTTAGGGACAACGCTTGGGGGGTGTCACTTTGATATATAAAGCTAAAAGCAAATCAATATAGATCACTACACGCTGTGATCTATTAAAACAAAACATCTTAGCAATTTTTACAAAATGCCGATGGCCAATAACAAAACAAACTTGGAGGGCCGAAAATGGTCCTCCGCGCAGCTCTGGGGACACACCTGTCCTAGTAAATTTGGGTGGAATTAAAAAAAAAAAACATTGATCTGTGGGGCTCAATTATTTGTGCCCCATGAGTTCTGCTTAGCAATAAGTGATGAATCTTACCTAGCAACAAGTGTTAGTGCACCTAAAACAGGGCCGCCCCTCCCTATGCACAGATCGAGGGTTGTGCGTTTTACGTGAATAAGCGCATGTAAAATGTCGATTAATGACTGACAGGGCACTGCAAACGTACTCTTAGCCCCTTCCTGCTCTCTCACTGATAAGAATATAATGGCAAATAAAAATAAAATCCTGCTCAGTTCCTCTGACCTAAAATTATATTTTGTTATGACATTTTGGATTTACTGAACGATTTGTGTCAAGAGTACAAAAATGCTCAAGCAGGGGTCTCAAACTCAAGGCCATTTGCGGTATTTTGTGGCCCTCTACTAAACTTGATAGTTTAGTGTAAATGTGGCCCGTGCACTTTCGGCGGCTAATAGGGCTGCAAATCTCTGGGCACCACACGATTCGACTTATTTAGATTCAAAACGACTCTTGATTCAAAATCAATACTTTTTTGATAACATTGGGTGCCAGTTCTATGATTAACTACATTCCTCCATAAAATAGATAAACAGCTCTGATAAATATTTATATAAGATGATGGTAATTTTGACTTAAGTCTTCGCATCTTACCGTTTCTTTATTTTATCCGTTATTTTATCCCGGATAATTTACATTGAAAGAAGATATTGTGCGTCGCTACTGCATCAGTCCGCCGCCATCCACAACAGGAGAAGCTGATTGCTTGCACCTACGCTGATTGGAGTGGCGGCAGCCAATCCAGAGGGTGCTTAAAGTCGACTCACAAGTCATCTTTAAACACTGTCATGTGTGACGTGGGTCACACTTGAATTGCTATTGCGACATCCAGTGGACACATTTAGAAATTTAGCAAATTAATCTTTGGTTAAACCTGTTTGGCCCGCGGGCCGTACGTTCGACACCCCTGATCTAGAGACTTTTAGTGTTCAAAGCAAAACAAAAAATGTATAACTTATTTTTAACACTTTTATGAGTGTGGCCATCTTGGATCCCCAAGCTGAGATAGGCTCCAACGACCCCCCGTGACCCCGAAAGGGACAAGCGGTAGAAAATGGATGGGTGGAAGAATTTTAGTGGGATTTGAAAACAAAACAAAAACTGTAATTGCTCAAAAAAGGATACTGAATTCAAAGCAATGTTATGAATGCAGCTGGGATAGGCTCTAGCATCCCCGCCACCCCGAGAGGGACAAGCAGTAGAAAAAGGATGGATGGATGGGTTATGAATTATTGACTTAATTAAGGTTCTGACTTGTCCAGGGTGTACCCCGCCTTCCGCCCGAATGCAGCTGAGCCCCCGCGACTCGGAAAGGGACAAGCAGTAGAAAATGGATGGAGATTCCAATTACTTCACATCAAATTTTACACTTTGAACATTTGTTGAGGGGAAATATTGCATATTTTGTGTTTTTGCCATTAAAACAGGGATTTCTTTGAACAAATGGCATACAACCTTTAAAAAAATGGTTAACTTTAATGCTTTATCTAGGGATTGAAGCATTAAATAATAAAAAAATATTTTTAATAATATATATCTTATTTTTAACATTTCTATGACTAAGACCCTTCTGGGTCCTGGGTAAAGGTAAAATAAAAATCTATATATTGTATTGGTTATGAAAATGAAAAGTATCAAAATGGCCAACATTTTTTATTAGAGTGCGGACCTCAGTGGAAAAAGTTTGGACACCCGTGACTTAAGACCGCTGGCAGAAGTAGTCAGCATTTAATCACATGGTTAAAACGGAGCACATTTAGCTGCTCCCGCCATGATGTCGGACTCACCCTCAGGTCGGACGGCAGGAAGTTGTCGTCTGCGGCGGCACATAGGGCGTCTGATTGGATGTTGTCACACTCCGTCAGCTTGGAGGCGATGAGGACGCAGGCGGCGGCCAGGCAGTGCGGAGACGCGGGCAGGGACAGCGTGGTGGACAGGAAGCGGTCCATCAGCGAGACAGACAAGGGGAAGACTGCCTCATCGCAGCCGCAAACGCAGCACACCTGCGGAAAAGGTGAAGATCTGTGTTGTCAGTGGAAGTTTCCGAAAATAAAATTGTTACCATTTTTCCAATTACAGTAATGCACTCTAAAACAAAAGTCTGCAGAGTTTACGGTAAAAAAACAACAACTTAGCAGCTCAGTCTCCAGAATTTAATTGAAAAAAACAATAGTTCTGTTTTTCTATTTACAGTAATGCACTATAAAATCTAAAACAAAACATACTGTAAAAATAAATCGGTAGCGTTTACGAAAAAAAAAAAAAAAAGGAACTGGCAGCTCAGTCGCCAGAATTTCACTGTAAAAATAACATTGGTACCGCTTTTTCATTTGCAGTAATACTAAGTCATCCACTGTAGATTTTACAATTCAATCGCCAGAATTTTACCGTCAAAATTACACAGATACCATTTTTGTATTTACAGTAATGTGCTGTAAAAATTACTAGATTTTTCAGTAAAAACTGAGAATTTTACTGTAAAAATTATAGTTGTACCATTTCTTTATTTACAGTAATGCGCTGTAAAAGCGACCATATATTTTACAATAAAAAAATAACAATGGTACAATTTTTTAAATTTAAAGTAATGCACTGTAAAAATGATGGTAGATATTAGGGTAAAAACTCAGCTCAGTTGGCAGAATTTTACGGTAAAAATAACAGTGGTACTGTTTCTATTTACAGTAATGCACTGTAAGAAAAAAAAAAGTGTAGCGTTTACGGTAAAACAAAAAACAAAACAAAAACTAGCTGTTCAGTCACCAAAATGTCAACATAAAAATACAATTGGTGCTGTTTTTCAATTTACAGTAATGCACTGTAAAAAACGACGGTAGATTTTAGGGTAAAACCCGTCAGTTCAGTTGGCAGAATTTTATCATAAAAATAACAGTGGTACAGTTTTTCCATTTACAGTAATGCACAGTAAAAACAACCATTTCTTTTATAGTAAAAAAATAATGGTACAGTTGTTTTAATTTACAGAAATGCACTGTAAAAATTATGGTAGATTTTAGGGTAAAGGGTAAAGTTGGCAGAATTTTACTGTAAAAATAACAGTGGTACCGTTTTTCCATTTACAGTAATGCACTGTGAAAAAAAGTGTACCGTTTACGGCAAAAAATAAAACAAAACGAGCAGCTCAATTGCAAGAATTTCCATACAAAAATAAAATTGGTGCAGTTTTTCAATTTACAGTAATGCACTGTAAAGTCAACTACTGTAGATTTTGAAAGACAGTGGTGGCATTTTTCAGTTTACATTAATGCACTTAAAAAACTCCACTGTAAATATTACGGTAAAAACTGTCCGCTCAGTTGGCAGAATTTTACCGTAAAAATAACAGTGGTACCATGTTTCCCTTTACAGTAATGCACTGTAAAAACAACCATATATTTTACAGCAAAAAATAACAATGGTACAGTTGTTTTAATTTACAATAATGCACTGTAAAAACGACGGTAGATTTTAGGGTAAAAACTGTCGGCTCAGTTTACAGAATTTTACTGTAAAAATAACAGTTGTACCGTTTTTCCATTAACAGTAATGCACTGTGAAGAAAAAAGTGTAGCGTTTACGGTAAAAAAGAAAAAAACTAAACGAGCAGCTCAGTCGCCAGAATTTCAACATATAAAAAAAATGGGTGCCGTTTTTCAATTCACAGTAATGCACTGTAAAGTCAACTACCGTGGATTTTGAAAGACAGTGGTACCATTTGTCAGTTTACAGTAATGCACTTCAAAAAAACTCTGGCTACCGCACATACCGGGAGTCAATATATTGTACATGCAAATACACATATGTACTCACATACACACAATTATTCATACATATATACATACATCCGCGCACACATTGGTACTTACGCTCCCACATACGTACACAAATACAGTACATACCTACACACTCGAAGTTCGTACATCCACACGCACATTCACTGTACAAACATACATACAGTATACACATACTGTACATATACATTCACTCTACAAAGATACATAAATACATACTGTACATATACATTCACTGTACAAACATACTGTACATATATACATACTGTACATATACATTCACTGTACAAACATACATATACAGTACACATACTGTACATATACATTCACTGTACAAACATACATGTATACATTACATATATACTGTACGTACATACTGTATGTATACATTCACTGTACAAACATACATGTATACATTACATATATACTGTACGTACATACTGTATGTATACATTCACTGTACAAACATACATATACACATACTGTACATATACAAGTACATATAAATACATACACTCATGCATATAATCACGTTTCCTCAAACGTATATTAACATTGTTGCCCTAGGGGAAACTGGGTAACACATGGCAAAGCTTAACCTATATGTTACTATAACAATCTACAAGGTTAATATAGTTGGCTTCTCTTTCTTCCCCTCCATGTATCTGCTTTCTTTTGTATTTCAAGTTATCATTACATATATGTATTGTTGCATTTGAACAATTGTATTGTTGATAATAGAGGTAATTGTTGTTATTATTCATTACCAATAGTGCTATTTCTATTGGTATTTGTATTGTTCCATTTGTAGTGTAATAATGTTCATTGTCATTAGTATTAATATTTACTTCACCAACTGCTTCTTTGCTATCACTTTTACTATCATATTTGTACATACCATATTTTCTGACGTTGTTCTGTTGTTGTTGTTGTTATTGTTGTGTTTGCTGTTGTTGTTGTTGTCTCTCTGTCTCATCCCCCTTTTGTCCCCGCAATTTCCCCCTGTGTCTTCCTTTTTTTCTGTCTTTCTATCCCCTCCTGCTCCCGCCCGGCTGCACCAAATAATGATATAAATTCATTTAAAAAAGTCAAATACAAATTTAGGCAACAAGAGAAGTATCCCACACTTCTCTTTTGTACAGCAGATATGGGCATCTACATCAACTACAGGTATATGATTTGCCTGATTGTAAATAATGTAAATAACTCAATGTGATTATCTTGTGTGATGACTGTATTATGATGATAGTATATATGATAGTATATATCTGTATCATGAATCAATTTAAGTGGACCCCGACTTAAACAAGTTGAAAAACTTATTCGGGTGTTACCATTTAGTGGTCAATTGTACGGAATATGTACTTCACTGTGCAACCTACTAATAAAAGTCTCAATCAATCAAAGCCTGAGTAGCTGGACAGGACAAAAAAATAAATAAATAAAATAAAAAAATAAAAAATAAATAAAACATTTTTAAAAATAGAAAAATAAATAAATAAATCAATATAAAAATAAATACATAAAAAATAAATTAAAAAAACACTGTAAATATTACGGTAAAAACTGTCCGCTCAGTCGACAGAATTTTACCGTAAAAAAAACATTGTTACCGATTTTCCATTTACAGTAATGCACTGTAAAAAAACAGTGTAAAAACCTTCTTACAGTGTGGACGTACCTCCAGGGTCCACTTGCACAGCTCCTCCCTGCGTTGCGGATCCTGCTGGATGATGCTGACGTACAGCGGCGAGGGCGCGTAGCGGTCCTCCATGTGAAGCAGCCTCTGGATCACCCGATGCCCAGACACCGACGGGTCCCAGGCGGCCCGCAGCTGAGCCTGACCCCCGTCGGCGGTGTGCACAGGCGCCTCCGTCCGCTCGGCGTCTTCCGCCTCCTCGCACCACAGCGACATGGCTACGCCTGTGTCCATTTGCATGATGTGTGTGGGAAAAAAAAAAAAAAAAAAAGGAAGAAGAAATCCTAACTCGGTGTGGCGCCAAGCTGCTTGTCACCGCCCGGCCGCGCCCTCTCTCGCTTTTATAGCGGGCAGAAGGGTAAGGGGGCGTGGCTAACAGACGGAGGCGGGGCCAATGGCGAGTGACATGAGATAATAGCGAGACAATTGTTCAACAGGTGGGGACACAAGAGAGGGAGTGGCAGCGCGACAGCTTGGGATCGATGGTGAAAAGGAGACGGGGGGGAAGAAAGAGGGAAGAGAAAAAGGTCATCTCCACTCTCTGACAATGGAGGACAATAGAAGACGTGTTTGTTTACAACCTCAGAGAGAGAGACGTCAGGCCGAGAATGGACGCCTGTTGATCTCTGAATCAGAAATATAAATATCACAAAATAAATATGAGTATATGAATATAATAGAAGTTCCTTTTTCAACTCAACTAGGGCACCACTCACATTTTACTTCCTTGAGGCCAGGAGGAGAAATAACATAGCAAAATAACACGATTTTAAAACAGGGTGTGCAAAGTGCGGATAGAGGGCCATTTGTGGCCCACAGCTCATTTTTTACAGGCCTGCAGCACAATACTAAAATATAAAAATAGTATAAAAAAGTGACATAAAAGAGCAAACAGGTGAAATAAAATGATAAAACGTTGTAGTGTTGACTCTAATAACACAAAGCTGCCATGCAGGCTGTTTTTTTTCAACTGTCATTGCTCAATAAATAATGATGAATCAAAATCAATGGTATGAATTATTGACATATTCAAGGCTCCTAATACTTCACATTAAATATTCCACTGTGTGTTTGCCATAAAAACAGGCATTTCTATGACAAAAAAAAGGGCATAAAACAAACAAGTAGAATAAAAACTTATAATCAACAAATATAGATCCAAAGTTGATCTAGAGACTAAAGCGTTAAAAGTAAAAACAATTTTTAATTTAAATATGACTTATTTTTGACACTTTTATAAGTGCAGCCTTTCTGGGGATTTGAGTGGGATTTTGTTTTCTTAAACTGTCATTGCTCAAAAAATAATAATGAATCAAAATGGGGACGGCGTGGCGAAGTTGGTAGAGTGGCCGGGCCAGCAATCGGAGGGTTGCTGGTTACTGGGGTTCAATCCCCACCTTCTACCATCCTAGTCACGTCCGTTGTGTCCTTGGGCAAGACACGTCACCCTTGCTCCTGATGGCTGCTGGTTGGCGCCTTGCATGGCAGCTCCCGCCATCAGTGTGTGAATGTGTGTGTGAATGGGTGAATGTGGAAATACTGTCAAAGCGCTTTGAGTACCTTGAAGGTAGAAAAGCGCTATACAAGTATAACCCATTTATTATTTATTATTTATTTATAAAATCAATGTTGTTATAAATTATTGACCTATTTAAGGCTCCAATTACTTCACTTTAAATATTCCACTTTGACATTTTTTGGGGGAACTATGACATATTTTGTGTGTTAGCCATAAAAACAGTCATTTTTATGACAAAAAGGGCATAAAACAAACAAACAAAAAAAACAAGAAGAATAAAAATTTATAATCGAAGGATAGATCTGAAGTTGATCTAGAGACTAAAGTGTTGAAAGTAAAAAAAAATAATAATAAAATATATGACTTATTTTTGACACTTTTATGATGAGTGGGGCCTTTTGGGGATTTTAGTGGGATTTTGTTTTTTAAACTGTCATTGCTCAAAAAATAATAATGTTGTTATGAATTATTGACTTATTTAAGGCTCCAATTACTTCACATTAAATATTCCACTTTTAAATTTTTTGGGGGAAATATGACATGTTTTGTGTGTTTGCCATAAAACAGGCCTTTTTATGACAAAAAGGGCATAAAACAAACAAACAAAAATACAAGAAAAATTAACACTTATAATCGACGGATAGATGCGAAGTTGATCTAGAGCAGTGGTTCTTAACCTGGGTTGGATCGAACCCTAGGGGTTTGGTGAGTCGGCCTCAGGGGTTCGGCGGAGCCTCCGCCACGGAGGTAAAGACACATCCGACTTATCGTGTAAATAAAAACTTCTCCCTATCGGCGTATTATGGATACCCCCAAACAATGTTCCCTGTACTTTTACTATCTGATTTGCAGGTTTTTTGATTGATCGATTGAAACTTTTACAAGTAGATTGCAAAGGAAGAGAATACATTATATGAAACGGTACAGTTTACACAGTACAGTACATATTCTGTACAATTGACCACTAAATGGTAACACCCGAATAAGTTTTTCAACTTGTTTAAGTCGGGGTCCATATTAACCAATTCATGGTAATGTGTGTAAGGTGTATAATTTGTTTTGCGTTCATGCACTGTGTTGATTTTGTTCTTTGAACAAGGTGATGTTCATGCACGGTTCATTTTGTAAAAAAACATAACTTTTTCTTGAATTTGAAAAAAAAACAACATTTAATTTTTCACTAAAGAAGGGTTCGGTGAATGCGCATATGAAACTGGTGGGGTTCGGTACCTCCAACAAGGTTAAGAACCACTGATCTAGAGACTAAAGAGTTACAATAAAAATAAAAATGAAAAAAATAAAAATACTTATTTTTGACACTTTTATGAGTGGGGCCTTTTGGGGATTTTAGTGGCATTTTGTTTTTTAAACTGTCATTGCTCAAAAAATAATAATGAATCAAAAACAATGTTGTTATGAATTATTGATCTTTTCAAGGCTCTAACTACTTCACTTTAAATATTCCACTTGGAATTTTTTAGGGGAAATATGACTGCTGAGATAGGCTCCAACACCCCCCCGTGACCCCGAAAGGGACGAGCGGTAGAAAATGGATTGATGGACGGAAGACATATTTTGTGTGTTTGCCATAAAAACAGGCATTTGACATATGATAAAAAGGGCATAAAACAAAAAAGAAAAAGAAAAACTTATAATCGACGGATAGATCCAAAGTTGATCGAGAGACTAAAGCATTGAAAGTAAAAAAAATAAAAAAATAAAAGATATTACTTATTTTTGACACTTTTATGAGTGGGGCCTTTCGGGGGTTTTTAGTAGCATTTTGTTTTTTAAACTGTCAGTGCTCAAAAAATAATAATGAATCAAAATCAATGTTGTTATGAATTATTGACCTATTCAAGGCTCCAATTACTTCACATTAAATATTCCACTTTAGATTTTAACATGTTAACATTAGCATTCTAACTTATTTTTTTTTGCCAGTGTTGCCCTCGTACACCTCAGAGTCATATAACTTGGTACGTTATGCGTGCTAACTCCTAGCATGCTAACATTATCCTGCTAACAGTTTTTTTTTTGCCGCCGTACACCCCAGAGTCATATAACTTGGAATGCAACACATGCTCACTTTTACACTTGATATTAACATGCTAATATTGGCATGCAAACTTTTTTTTCCTCAACTTTGCCGCTGTCACGCCAATTTTCTTCCCATCACAAAAACCTTCCTAACCCCCATTTACTTCCGGGGTCATTTCCGCTTACGTCAGTTCCTCTTACGTCATTGACAGCGATCGATAGCACTTCGTTTGACTCTTTTTTATAATACAGCGTTAACAAAACGTCTGAATTATCAACAATAATGTTGATTTAAAGTACAGACATTTAACAGTATTATATATTAATTAATATTAGTGAAATGGTTTCAACAATAATGTTGATTTAAAGTAGTACAGACATTTAACAGTATTATATATTAATTAATATTTTTTGCACGTTACCACAAAGACAGAAGTTCGCAGCAGCGGCCCTAACACTCCGCTTGAAATGTTGCGAAGCCTGCTGGTGTTTGACATAAGTCCCCTGGGACAGATAAAGACGAATATCATCCAGTGACACCACCATTTTCAGGAGATTTGGATTTATCGATCGCTGGCAATGACGTAAGAGGAAATGACGTAAGTAAGAGGAAATGACGTAAGTAAGAGGAACTGACCCCGGAAGTAAATGGGGGTTAGGAAGGTTTTTGTGATGGGAAGAAAATTGGCGTGACACCGCCGTACATCTCATAGTCTAATAACTTGGTACGTAATATATATGCTCAATTTTACAGTTGATATTAACATAGCATGCTTACTTTTTTTGGTAAATTTTGGCTCTGTATACCTCAGAGTCAAATAAGTTGGTAAGTGACAAATGCTCACTTTTACACTAGATTTTAACATGCTAACATTAGCATGCTAACTTTTTGTGTACATTTTTCCTCTGTACACCTCAGAGTCAAATAAGTTGGAATGCAACACATGCTCACTTTTAAACTTGATATTAACATGCTAACAATAGCATGCTAACTTTTCCCCCCCAATTTTGCCACCGTACACCTCAGAGTCTAATAACTTGGTGCGTAACATATGCTCAATTTTATAGTTGAAATTAATATGCTAACATTAGCATGCTTACTTTTTTGTAAGTTTTGGCGCTGTACACCTCAGAGTCTAATTAAAGTACCAATGATTGTCACACACACTCTAGGTGTGGCAAAATTATTCTCTGCATTTGACCCATCACCCTTGATCACCCCCTGGGAGGTGAGGGGAGCAGTGAGCAGCAGCGGTGGCCGCACCCGGGAATCATTTTTGGTGATTTAACCCACAATTCCAACCTTTGATGCTGGGTGCCAAGCAGGGAGGTAATGGGTCCCATTTTTATAGTCTTTGGTATGACTCGGCCGGGGTTTGAACTCACAACCTACCGATCTCAGGGCGGACACTCTAACCACTAAGCCACTGAGTAGGTAATAATTAGTACATAACATATGCTCAATTTTATAGTTGATATTAACATGCTAACACATAGCATGTTAACTTTGATCAATTTTGCTATTGTACACCCCAGAGTCATATAACTTGGTACGTGACATATGCTCACTTTTACACTAGATTTGAACACGTTAACATTAGCATGCTAATTTATTTTTTTTGCCAATGTTGCCCTCGAAAACCTTAGAGTCATATATTTTGATATGTGATACGTGCTAACTTCTGGCGTGCTAACATTACCCTGCTAACATTTTTTTTTGCCAATTTTGCAGCCGTACACCCCAGAGTCATATAACTTGGAATGCAACACAGGGTCACTTTTACACTTGATATTAACATGCTAACTTTTTTTTAGCCAATTTCGCCACCGTACACCTCAGAGTCATATAACTTGGTATGTGACATATGTTCACTTTTACACTAGATTTGAACATGCTAACATTAGCATGCTAACTTTTTTTTTTGCCAATGTTGCTCTCGTACACCTTAGAGTCATATTTTGGTATGTGATACGTGCTTACTCCTGGCGTGCTAACATTACCCTGCTTACATTTTTTGTGTGCCAATTTTGCTGCCATACACCCCAGAGTCATATAACTTGGTGCGTGACATATGCTATCTCTTAGCATGCTAACATTACCATGCTAACATTTTTTTTGCCAATTTTGCCGCCGTACACCTCAGAGTCATATAACTTGGTACGTGACATATGCTTACTTTCACACCGGATTTTCACATGCTAACTTTAGCAAGCTAACTTTTTTTTTTGCCAATGTTGCCCTCGTACACCTCAGAGTTATATAACTTGGTACGTGATGCGTGCTAACTCCTAAAATGCTAACATTACCCTGCTAACATTTTTTTTGCCAATTTTGCCGGCATACACCCCAGAGTCATATAACTTGGAATGCAACACAGGGTCACTCTTACACTTGATATTAACATGCTAACTTTTTTTGTTTGCCAATTTTGCCGCCGTACACCTGAGTCATTTAACTTGGTACGTGATGCGTGCTAACTGCTAGTGTGCTAACATTGCCCGGCTTACATTTTTTTTGTGCCAATTTTTCCGCCGTACACCTCAGAGTCATATAAGTTGGTGCATGACATATGCTCACTTTTACATTAGATTTTAACATGCTAACATTAGCATGCTAACTTTTTATTTTTTGCCAATTTTGCCCTCGTACACCTCAGAGTCATATAACTTGGTACGTGATACGTGCTATCTCCTAACATGCTAACATTATCCTGCTAACATTTTTTGGCCAATTTTGCCGGCATACACCCCAGAGTCATATAAGTTGGAATGCAACACCGGGTTTTCACATGCTAACTAACATGGATTTTCACATGCTAACTTTAGCATGCTAACTTTTTTTTTGGCCAATTTTTCCACCGTACACCTCAGAGTCATATAACCTGGTACGTGCTAACTCCTAGCATTACCCTGCTAACATTTTGTTTGCCAATTTTGCCGCCGTACACCCCTGAGTCATATAACTTGGAATGCAACACATGCTCACTTTTACACTTGATAGTAACATGCTAAAATTAGCATGCTAACTTTTTTTTGTGAATTTTGCAGACAAACACCTCAGAGTCATAGAACTTGGTACGTGACATATGCTTACTGGTACTTTCACACCGGATTTTCACATGCTAACTTTAGCATGCTAACTTTTTTTTTGGCCAATTTTTCCGCCGTACACCTCAGAGTCCTATAACCTGGTACGTGCTAACTCCTAGCATTACCCTGCTAACTTTTTTTTTTTTTTGCCAATTTTGCCGCCGTACACCCCAGAGTCATATAACTTAGAATGCAATTTGGTGTGTATTATTTGAGCCTTCATAAGGTCTATAATTCATAACACAATTCATTCCAATTCATTGTTATTATTATTTTACCAAAAATGACAGCTTAAAAAAAATCCCACAACAAATTTGGGCGCTCCAAAGGATCATGAAAGTGTTAAAAATAAGTCATACATTTTTATTTTTTTTACTTCCAACACTTGAATCTTTCTAGCTCAACTTCAGATCCATCCATCGATTATAAGCTTTCATTATTATTTTTGTTTGTTTATTGCCCTTTTTGTCAAAGAAAACTTTGTTGTTCATAAGACAAAAACAAGACATATCCAATATTTTACCCAAAAAATATTTCAAAGTGGATATTTGATGTGAAGTAATTGGAGCCTTGATTATGTCAATAATTCATTACAACATTGATTTTGATTCTTTATTATTTAGGCAATGACAGTTTTAAAGAAAAGAAAAACTGCCTGCATAGCAACTTTGTGTTATTAGAGTTAACATTGCAACTTTTTCTTGTTACATTCCACCTGTTTGTTCTTTTATTCCACTTTTTAAATTATTATTTTTGTTTTTTTTAATTGTATTTTAGAATGTTCTGTTACATTTCACCCGTTTGCTGTTTTATTCCACTTTTTTTTACGTTTGTTTTAAAGTATTTAAGAATGTTTCGTAACATTTCACTTGTTTGCTGTTTTATTCCACTTTTTTTAATGTTTTTTTTACTTTTAATAACAGTATTTTTTAAAATTGTCATTACATTTTGCCTTTTTAGTCTTTTATTCCACTTTTTTATTTGTATTTGTAATTTTTCTAATAGTATTTTTTTACATTTTTCATTACATTTTGCCTGTCTACTCTTTTACTCCACTTTTTAATGTTTAAAAAAAAAACTATTTTAGAATGTTCCGTTACATTTCACCTGTTTGCTGTTTTATTCCACTTCTTTTTAATGGTTTTTAATCTTTTTAAATATAATTTTGTAACTTTTTTATAACATTTTGCCTGTTTACTGTTTTACTTCACTTTTTTATATTATTTTTCAAAAGTATTTTAAAATGTTCGTTACATTTCACCTGTTTGCCGTTTTATTCCACATTTTAATGTTTTTTTTAAAGTATCTTAGAATGTTTCATTACATTTCACTTGTTTACTCTTTTACTCCACTTTTTTATTAGTTTTTTTTCAATTTTTTTAATAGTATTTTTTAAAATGTTCATTATATTTTGCCTGTTTACTCTTTTATTCAATTTTTGTTTGTTTGTTAAATAATATTTTAGAATGTTTGGTTACATTTCACTTGTTTGCTCCTTTATTCCACATTTTTACATATGTATATATATATTTTTTTTAGTATTTTTTAAAGTTGTCATTACATTTGCCTGTTTACGCTTTTATTCCACCTTTTTATTTATTTTTCATTTTTTTAATAGTATTTTTTAAAATTGTCATTACATTTGCCTGTTTACTCTTTTATTCCACCTTTTTATTTATTTTTCATTGTTTTAATAGTAGCTGCAGTGTTGATACTAGCCATTTAAAAATGTTTTAAAAAATTATGACAATAACAAAAACCTTTTTTTTTTAAATTTTTTATAGCACAAGTTGGTTTTTAGCTAGATTAAAAATATCAAAAAAACTTGATACAAACATCATCGGGTTAGCAAGTTGTATTTTTCTGGGAGTTTTCAAGGAAAACAGTCTAACAGCTAATTTGAGGCAGCCCTTTGAGACACTCGTGATTTAGGGCTATATAAGTAAACATTGGTTGATAGATAATATTGTGTACAATTAACAGTAGCAGCATCACGTCAGTTTAACAGTGCAGATAAGGTCGTTAAAAGGTGTTAATAGGAGACGTTAGTTAGTTGTTAGAGATGTAAAAGTTTGCTTGCAAGGAGCATTTCATTGTCAAAGCAACTCATCTTGCCCCCCCCCCCCTCTGCCCCCCCGTCAGGGACCTGGTGGCAATCTGCCGCAGTTTAAAGAGCCGTGATGGAGGTATGTGCAGCAGACAGTGCAGCTCGCTCCAACAGGCCGGGTCAATGAGGCGTATTGTCTCCCTTTACAAATCAGTGTCAGACAACAGGCCTTCTGCCTGCTGCCTCACACACACTCCTAACGCAGACACACTCGTCACACACACTCCCCAGAGAGCGGCAGAGCGCGCTCACAATGGGGGGTGGGGGGGGGGAGGGGTCCGTCCCCAGTGGAGGATTACAGATTGGATGTGACACACTGGTTTACAGGTGGCTTTCAGCGCCGGGTCGCCTTTCAAATGGACGTCAGCGTGCTGTGATCTACATGCACTTGATTGCGGCGACGCATCAATTATTCACCGGCCAGCGCTTTGACACCGATCACACCCAAAACGACACACGACACAACACGTTGGCATATGACATCACAACATATCATAGCAACAAAATAACAACATCATGTAACGTGCGTGAGGTCATTTATGAAAAATTCAAGCATAAAGGGCCCATTCTGATATTTTTCTTTTTCAAAACCAATAAAATGTATATATTTGTTTGAACCTTTAGGGGCCCCTCAAGTTTGGTCCAGGTCCAAAACATGATTATGCCCTTTTTAAAAAAAAAAAAAATTAGTTTTTTATGGCAAAACCGCAAAATGTGCAATATTCCCCTCCACAAAAAAAAAAATCTAAGTGGAATATCCATCCAGCATTCATACTCATAAAGGATGTCTTGATCATCCATCCATCCATTTTTCTACCGCTTGTCCCATTCGGGGTCGCGGGGGTGCTGGAGCCTATCTCAGCTGCATTCGGGCAGAAGGCAGGGTACACCCTGGACAAGTCGCCACCTCATCGCAGAGCCAACACATATTTGATGTGAATCGATTCGAGCTCTAAATAGATCTGTAATTCATAACACAATTTATTTTAATTCATTATTATAAAAAAAAAAGACAAATAATAAATAAAAAAAATCCCACTAAATGTTTTGAGGGTATTCAAATCATCCATTGATTATAAGATTGTATTACTTTTATTATTAATTATTTTTTTATTATTATTATGTTTGTTTTATGCCCTTTTTGTCAAAGAAAACTTAGTTTAAAAAAGAAAAAGAAAAAAATCCCACAAAAAATTTGTGAGATTCAAAAGGGCCCCACTCATGAAAGTGTTAAAAATGATTCATACATATTTTTTTTACTGTCAACACTTAAATCTCTAGATCAACTTCAGATTTATCCATTGATTATAAGATTTTATTATTATTATTATTATTATAATTATTATTATTATTATTATTATTATTATTATTATTATTATTATTATTATGTCTGTTTTATGCCCTTTTTGTCAAAGAAAACTTAGGTTTGTTTATACCAAAACCAAAAAATATGCAATATTTCCGCCCCAAAAAAATTCTAAGTGGAAAATTTGGTGTGTATTATTTGAGCCTTCATAAGGTCTATAATTCATAACACAATTCATTCCAATTCATTATTATTATTATTTTACCAAAAATGACAGCTTAAAAAAAATCCCACAACAAATTTGGGCGCTCCAAAGGATCATGAAAGTGTTAAAAATAAGTCATACATTTTTATTTTTTTTACTTCCAACACTTGAATCTTTCTAGCTCAACTTCAGATCCATCCATCGATTATAAGCTTTTATTATTATTTTTGTTTGTTTATTGCCCTTTTTGTCAAAGAAAACTTTGTTGTTCATAAGACAAAAACAAGACATATCCAATATTTTACCCAAAAAATATTTCAAAGTGGATATTTGATGTGAAGTAATTGGAGCCTTGATTAGGTCAATAATTCATTACAACATTGATTTTGATTCTTTATTATTTAGGCAATGACAGTTTTAAAGAAAAGAAAAACTGCCTGCATAGCAACTTTGTGTTATTAGAGTTAACATTGCAACTTTTTCTTGTTACATTCCACCTGTTTGTTCTTTTATTCCACTTTTTAAATTATTATTTTTGTTTTTTTTAATTGTATTTTAGAATGTTCTGTTACATTTCACCCGTTTGCTGTTTTATTCCACTTTTTTTTACGTTTGTTTTAAAGTATTTAAGAATGTTTCGTAACATTTCACTTGTTTGCTGTTTTATTCCACTTTTTTAAATGTTTTTTTTTACTTTTAATAACAGTATTTTTTTAAATTGTCATTACATTTTGCCTTTTTAGTCTTTTATTCCACTTTTTTATTTGTATTTGTAATTTTTCTAATAGTATTTTTTACATTTTTCATTACATTTTGCCTGTCTACTCTTTTACTCCACTTTTTAATGTTTAAAAAAAAAACTATTTTAGAATGTTCCGTTACATTTCACCTGTTTGCTGTTTTATTCCACTTTTTTATGTTTTTTTAAAGTATTTAAAAATGTTTCATTACATTTTACCTGTTTGCTGTTTTATTCCACTTTTTTATGTTTTTTTAAAGTATTGAAAAATGTTTCATTACATTTTACCTGTTTGCTGTTTCATTCCACTTTTTTATGTTTTTTAATCTTTTTAAATATAATTTTGTAACTTTTTTATTACATTTTGCCTGTTTACTGTTTTACTTCACTTTTTTATATTATTTTTCAAAAGTATTTTAAAATGTTCGTTACATTTCACCTGTTTGCCGTTTTATTCCACATTTTAATGTTTTTTTTTTAAAGTATCTTAGAATGTTTCATTACATTTCACTTGTTTACTCTTTTACTCCACTTTTTTATTAGTTTTTTTCAATTTTTTTAATAGTATTTTTTAAAATGTTCATTATATTTTGCCTGTTTACTCTTTTATTCAATTTTTGTTTGTTTGTTTGTTTGTTAAATAATATTTTAGAATGTTTGGTTACATTTCACTTGTTTGCTCCTTTATTCCACATTTTTACATATGTATATATATATTTTTTAGTATTTTTTAAAGTTGTCATTACATTTGCCTGTTTACGCTTTTATTCCACCTTTTTATTTATTTTTCATTTTTTTAATAGTATTTTTTAAAATTGTCATTACATTTGCCTGTTTACTCTTTTATTCCACCTTTTTATTTATTTTTCATTGTTTTAATAGTATGTTTTAAAATTGTCATTACATTTTGCTTGTTTATCAATCAATCAATCAATCAATGTTTATTTATATAGCCCTAAATCACAAGTGTCTCAAAGGGCTGCACAAGCCACAGCGACATCCTCGGTACAGAGCCCACTTTACTCTTTTACTCCTCTTTTTTATGTTTTAAAAAAAAGTTTCACTTGTTTTCTGTTTTATTCCACTTTTTTATGGTATTTTTTTCATTTTTTTTAATAGTATTTCTTAAAATGTTCATTACATTTTGCCTGTCTACTCTTCCACTCCTCTTTTTTATGTTTAAAAAAAAGTTTCACTTGTTTTGTGTTTTTTCCACTTTTTTTATTGTATTTTTTTCATTTTTTTTAATAGTATTTTTTTAAATTGTCATTACATTTTGCTTGTTTACTCTTTTACTCCTCTTTTTTATGTTTTAAAAAAAAAGTTTAACTTGTTTTGTGTTTTATTCCACTTTTTTTTAATGGTATTTTTTTCATTTTCTTTTTTTTTGTATTTTTTTAAAAGGTTCATTACATTTTGCCTGTTTACTCTTTATTTCCATTTTGTTATGTTTTTTGTTTGTTTGTTAAATAATATTTTAGAAATGTGCTGTGGGTCACAAATAGCCCCCTCGGCCGCGCTTTGGACACCCCTGTTGTAGACTGTGCTCTCTTTGTTCAATGTAAACAATAAATATTAAGGATGAATTAAAAATACAAACAATATGTGCAAGGTTAATAAGATAACGGTGGAGCGGTGAAAAGGGACGATGACGTGAACATGAGTTCCACATTCTGCGTCTAATTTAGCGTCGATCACATGATGGCCTGGGGGAAGAAAATGCTCTAATGACACCTCGTTTTGGCGTAGAGTGATTTTGGAGTGTTATTTTCATATTTACTGCAGAAGTGTGTGCACATTCCACCATCAAGCAGACGATATCCGAGAAAGAAGTCAATCCTGCACGCGACTAAAGCGAGGATAATCCTGAGATGATCATCGGGGGAAAACGAGGCTTAAAGCTGTTGACAAGACGGCCGCCATTCAAGAGAAAGCAGATTGAGTTTGAATGAGCGGGTAAGTCATGGCCTCCCAGTCAAGTGGGGTCAGGTTGGGGTGGATGGCGGGGGGGGGTGTCTTAGGGGGGGCGTCACCCAGTGACAGATCGCCCGCCTGTTTAAGCGGCCTGCTAAATTCATACGTCGCAGCTGTATTCTAAAGTGGGACGAGAAAACAGCGGCGGCGCAGCCCAAAGCGAGGGAGGGGGCGGTGGGTCCTGAGAAGGAGGCGTGGAGCCCCGCCCCTCATTTTCCAGTTCATTTCCCGGGACACTCGAGAACAGAGGTCCTATTTTGCACGCTGCCATTCAAGGGGCACACAGACACCTGCTGGCGTGCGTGTTGGGGGTCAAAGTTGAAGCAGTTCACAAGTGAAGACGACGAGCGACGTCATCGCCACCGGACACTTCATTAGGGACACATATGTTTTTGTTTTTGTCAATTAGTTTGATGCCTCTACACACATCTTTCACACGTTTCAATTCATTTGAAACAATTTGAATACTTTTTCAAATCAAACTTGAATTTAATTTGATGCCCTGTAAGGGACAAGCGGTAGAAAACGGATGGATGGATGGGCATGTTTTGTACTGAAACAATATGGAAAGGAGGTTGTTTTGTGCAAAATAACACATTTGATGTATCATCCAGACGAGATTGGATCCCAGTATTTATCAGTGAGCGAGCAGGAAGGGTCCAGAGAAAAAGTTTGACATTATACAGCAAACCAGAAAGGGTTAGCCCGTATGCTAACTTTCAGCAACCCATATGTAGCAGGTACTCGGGATTCCCCCCCTAGTGCAGGGGTCGGCAACGCAAAACGTTGAAAGAGCCATATTGGACCAAAAATACAAAAAAAAAAATCTGTCTGGAGCCGCAAAAAATGAAAAGCTGTCTATAAGTGTTATAATGAAGGCAACACATGATGTAAGTGTCTATATTAGCTATAATAGCCTACTATCAAAATGACTATGTGTCACAGGCTGACGCAAATCTTCAGTGACAGAAAGGTTGAAATGTAATATTCTACACATTTTTACAACATTAGAAACCATTAGTAAATCAGAGGCTACTCAGAAGGTGAGATAATTCCTGGAAATTACTAGCTATTAATGGCCAAAGGTATAGATGTGTGTGTCCAAGTTAAAGGAAACTGCAGGCTGTCTTCTTCTAATATATTTATTACCATCTTTGGCAAGCTAGGTAATATTTGCTGTGGTCTGGAACAACATGGCACACAAACAACTATCTGAAATGTGTCATGAGACATGCAAAACTAAATTATATACAAAGAGGATACAAGTAAAGGATATTAAATGAGCTCAAATGTACCTACAAATTAGGCATAATGATGCAATATGTACATACAGCTAGCCTAAATAGCATGTTAGCATCGATTAGGTTGCAGTCATGGACTGACCAAATATGCCTGATTAGCACTCTAACAAGTCAATAACATTAACAAAGCGCACAGCATAAAACTTTTGGTGGACAAAATGGGACAAAGAAGGAGTGGAAGATTTTACATGTAAACAAACTGTTGCGTCACAGTCCACACTATGGTGAGTTCAAGAACCGCCGAAATTAGTAGGACAAAACGATGTTCACCAAATACTCTCATCAGTGAAGCATACACACAATCATATTAAACAGTGGAGTTTCTAACAATTGGGAATGATTTTGTCATGATTGACCTCAAACAAAAAACATACTAAAACAAAAAAATTATTTTTTCCACCATCTTTTTCCATTTTCTATCCTTTTTAAAAAAATGCTCCAGCGCCAGTGTTACAGGTGAGTCACTACAAGGTAACTTTAACCTCCATGTAAACAATCATATTCCTATCCATTTGACACTGTGCATGTCCATCCATCCTTTTTCTACCGCTTGTCCCGTTCGGGGTCGCGGAGGTTGCTGGAGCCTATCTCAGCTGCATTCGGGCGGAAGGCAGGGTACACCCTGGACAAGTCGCCACCTCATCACAGGGCCAACACAAATAGACAGACAACATTCACACTCATATTCACACACTAGGGACAATTTAGTGTTGCCAATCAACCTAAAACTGTGCATGTTAAGGATATAACTTTTTCTTCTTTTTTTTCCCGCAGCAATGCATTATGGGTTGGTGGCGGCTATCTTTGTACTCCTCTACATCTGGGCATGACTTTTAAATGGTACCATAATTCAAAGTAGCCTTGTATGAAGCTGTCTCGAAATACTGCTAATTTATCTGTCAAAGTAAGCCGTCGACGACAGTGGGCGGGGCTAACACAAATCTAGTCCAATCGTAGCTTCTCTGGTCCAAGTGGAAGTGGCCGGTAACCAATCAGGTGTTAAAATCCGCCCTCTGACTTTGACGTCCGAGTGTGACAGATATAATTAATGCATGCAATGCTGATGCACATTTTAATAAAATATTTTAATAATAATAATAATAATAATAAAAATTAGAGATTTCCGATAATATCGGCCGATAAATGCTTTAAAATGTAATATCAGAAATTATCGGTATCGGTTTCAAAAACTAAAATTAACGACTTTTTAAAACGCTGCTGTACGGAGCGCTACATATCCGGTAAAACACGGACGTCTAGTATACTCTGGACTGAAGCTGTGTGCCTTCATTGTTTTTGTAGCTGTTGTTTTGAGGCATGTTTAAAAAAAATAAAGAATTATGCACTTTGTGAAAGTCAAAGTATAGTATTTACCATAGTTGTAGTGGGTATTAGGATTATCCCAGGGAGAGCGTGTCCCAAATTCCAAGCTGCTGTTTTGAGGCATTTAAAAAAAAAAAAAAGCACTTTGTGACTTCAATAATAAATATGGCAGTGCCATGTTGACACTTTTTTAACTGGAGTTGAAGTTGTTCTCTTATTTTGGAAAACCTTGTTTTTGATTGATTGAAACTTTTATTAGTAGATTGCACAGTACAGTACATATTCCATACAATTGATCACTAAATGGTAACACCCGAATATGTTTTTCAACTTGTCTAAGTCGGGGTCCACGTTAATCAATTCATGGTAAAGTTACATTGTTTAATGCATCCAGCGGGGCATCACAACAAAATTAGGCATAATAATGTGTTAATTCCACGACTGTATATATCGGTATCGGTTGATATCGGAATCGGTAATTAAGAGTTGGACAATATCGGCAAAAAAGCCATTATCGGACATCTCTAATAAATACTATAATATTAATTATAATTATAATTATAATAATAATAATTTAATAAATCATTACATCATGGATTGAGTCAATCGTAAAAAAATAAATCATAACATAATAAAACTGTGAAATAGTTAAATTGTGAAATAATCAATGAAATGATTTAATGATTAATAAATAGTTAAATATTTAAATTAAATTAATGTAATTATTTCACAGATTTGATGAACGGTACATTCAACATTAGATAAATTAATGACACATTTAAGTAATTATTTAAAGATTTATTTACTTAATTTACTGTCACCTGGATGGTGGGAGGGACACTGTGAGGATCATGTTCTTTGATTTCTCCAGTGCCTATAACCCCATTCAGCCAATTCTGATGAGTGACAAGTTGCTCAGGATGGGTGTCAGTTCATCCATTGTCTCCTGGATCACAGATTAGATGGATAGATAGTACTTTATTGATTCCTTCAGTTCCCTCAGGAAAATTAAAACGTGTCCGTCAGGCCCCAGTTTGTGCGACTGGGGAGCTCCCTGTCGGATACTGTGGTCAGTGGTGACCGTCCTGTCTCCTTTCCTGTTCACCCTGTACACCTCAGACTTCCAGTATAGTTCCAGGTCCTGCCACCTGCAGAAATACTCTTGACGACTCTGCTGTGGTCGGGTGTATCAGAGAGGGACAGGAATTGGAGTACAGGACACTGATCGCTGACTTTGTGGAGTGGTCTCAGGCGAACCATCTGCTCCTTATGGTGGACAAGACCAAGGAGCTGGTCATCGACTTCAAGGAGAGAATGACCCCTGTGGAGCCCATCAAGACCCAGGGCCGGGAGGTGGCAGTAGTGGGGCAGTACAAGTACCTGGGAGTCCACTTGAACCGTAGACTGGACTGGAAGGACAACAGCAAAGCTGTTTACAAGAAGGGCATGAGCAGACTCTTTTTCCTGAGCTTAGGTCTTTTAATGTGTGCAGCAAGCTCAGTGGCTTAGTGGTTAGAGTGTCCGCCCTGAGATCGGTAGGTTGTGAGTTCAAACCCCGGCCGAGTCATACCAAAGACTATAAAAATGGGACCCATTCCTTCCCTGCTTGGCACTCAGCATCAAGGGTTGGAATTGGGGGTTAAATCACCAAAAAAATTACTCTGGGTCACCCACATCTTTGGTCCTCTCCAAGGTTTCTCATTGTCATCCCACTGGGTTGAGTTTTTCCTTGCCCTGATGTGGGAGTTGAACCGAGGATGTCGTTGTGACTTGTGCAGCCCTTTGAGACACTTGTGATTTCGGGCTATATAAATAAACATTGATTGATTGATTGTGGACATGCAGCTCCGTCATGCAGGTAATCAGCTGCAGGTGTAGCATGCCAACATTTCACAGGAGTTGCCCAAAAAGGTGTCCTTAACGTCCACCAAATGTTTACTCGTGTCCTTTCCTCAATAAATCCAGGCTATTGATTCCTTTTTCCTTCTTGTCTTTTCCAGTAGAGGTTTTTACTTGTCAAGGGAAATTCCTCCTGCAGTCACTAATCAATCAATGTTTATTTATATAGCCCTAAATCACAAGTGTCTCGAAGGGCTGCACAAGCCACGACGACATCCTCGGTACAGAGCCCACATACGGGCAAGGAAAAACTCACCCCAGTGGGACGTCGATGTGACTGACTATGAGAAACCTTGGAGAGGACCGCATATGTGGGGAACCCCCCCCCCCCCCCTCTAGGGGAGACCGAAAGCAATGGATGTCGAGTGGGTCTGACATAATATTGTGAAAGTCCAGTCCACAGTGGATCCAACACATCAGCGAGAGTCCAGTCCATAGTGGGGCCAGCAGGAAACCATCCCGAGCGGAGACGGGTCAGCAGCGCAGAGATGTCCCCAACCGATGCACAGGCTAGCGGTCCACCCCAAGTCCCAACTCTGGACAGCCAGCACTTCATCCATGGCCACCGGACCTGTGCAACTCCCCCTCCCCAAGGGAGAGGGGCGCAGAGGACTAAGACATTGGGTGTGGTCGATCTTAATAATAATAATAGATTAGATTGATATAGCGCTTTTCTAATGATATTGTCCAAACAATAAGCTTAGTCACCTTATCACCTAAAATACAAAACTGACACAATATCTGTTTTTGTCACTTTTTTGTAAAAAAAAATATATAAATGTGGCCCCTGTATACCGTATTTTTCGGAGTATAGGTCGCACCGGCCGAAAATGCATAATAAAGAAGGAAAAAACCATATAAGTCGCACTGGAGTATAAGTCGCATTTTGGGGGGAAATTTATTTGATAAAACCCAACACCAAGAATAGACATTTGAAAGGCAATTTAAAATAAATAAAAAATAGTGAACAACAGGCTGAATAAGTGTACGTTATATGACGCATAAATAACCAACTGAGAACGTGCCTGGTATGTTAACGTAACATATTATGGTAAGAGTCATTCAAATAACTATAACATATAGAACATGCTAAACGTTTACCAAACAATCTGTCACTCCTAATCGCTAAATCCCATGAAATCTTATACGCCTATTCTCTTACGTGAATGAGCTAAATAATATTATTTGATATTTTACGCTAATGTGTTAATAATTTCACACATAAGTCGCTCCTGAGTATAAGTCCCACCCCCGGCCAAACTATGAAAAAAACTGCGACTTATAGTCCGAAAAATACGGTACTTTGACTTTTCAGTGTGCGGCTCTTAGTGGAAAAAGTTTGGACACCCCATCCATCCATCCATTTTCTACTGCTTGTCCTTTTTTGGACAAAAAGAGGGTAAAACATCCCACTTTTTTTTTTTTTTACTTTATATTGACATATAGACTTGAAGTTGATCTAGATTAAAGTCTTGAATAATAAATATAAAAAAATAGTAATATGACTTATTTTCAAAATTTTTATGAATCAGGGAACCTGGGACCAAATTTGGGGAGAGCCTTCAAAGTAAAAAAAATATATACATATTGGTTTTGGAAACGAAAATATCAAAATGGCCCCTGAATGCTTTATTTTTTATTGTGCGGCCCTCAGTGGAAAAAGTTTGGACACTCTTGTTCTGACGTCTTACAAATAAATACTGGCTCTGGTGTGACTTTTACTGTGACGGTACCGGAAGGGCAGCGTAAAAAACCTGCTCGTGAAAACGGTACCGAATCCCAGTGATGATCTGTAATCAATTTATTTTAATCTACAAACCCCGTTTCCATATGAGTTGGGAAATTGTGTTGGATGTAAATATAAACGGAATACAATGATTTGCAAATCCATCCATCCATCCATTTTCTACCGCTTATTCCCTTTTGGGGTCGCGGGGGGCGTTGGAGCCTATCTCAACTACAATCGGGCGGAAGGCGGGGTACACCCTGGACAAGTCGCCACCTCATCGCAGGGCCAACACAGATAGACAGACAACATTCACACTCACATCCACACACTAGGGCCAATTTAGTGTTGCCAATCAACTTATCCCCAGGTGCATGTCTTTGGAAGTGGGAGGAAGCCGGAGTACCCGGAGGGAACCCACGCAGTCACGGGGAGGACATGCAAACTCCACACCGAAAGATACCGAGCCCGGGATTGAACCTAAGACTGATTTGCAAATCCTTTTCAACCCATATTCAATTGAATGCACTACAAAGACAAGATATATGATGTTCAAACTCATAAACTTCTCAGGTGGAATTCTTTCCCATTCTTGCTTGATGTACAGTTTAAGTTTTTCAACAGTCTGGGGGTCTCCGTTGTGGTATTTTAGGCTTCATAATGTGCTACACGTTTTCAATGGGAGACAGGTCTGGACTACAGGCAGGCCAGTCTAGTACCCGCACTCTTTTACTATGAAGCCACGTTGATGTAACAAGTGGCTTGGCATTGTCTTGCTGAAATAAGCAGGGGCGTCCATGGTAACGTTGCTTGGATGGCAACATACGTTGCTCCAAAACCTGTTTGTACCTTTCAGCATTAATGGCGCCTTCACAGATGTGTAAGTTACCCATGTCTTGGGCACTAATACACCCCCATACCATCACACATGCTGGCTTTTCAACTTTGCGCCTATAACAATCCGGATGGTTCTTTTCCTCTTTGGTCCGGAGGACACGACATCCAGTTTCCAAAAACAATTTGAAATGTGGACTCGTCAGACCACAGAACACTTTTCCACTTTGTATCAGTCCATCTTAGATGAGCTCAGGCCCAGCAAAGCCGACGGCGTTTCTGGGTGTTGTTGATAAACGATTTTCGCCTTGCATAGGAGAGTTTTAACTTGCACTTACAGATGTAGCGACCAACTGTAGTTACTGACAGTGGGTTTCTGAAGTGTTCCTGAGCCCATGTGGTGATATCCTTTACACACTGATGTCGCTTGTTGATGCAGTACAGCCTGAGGGATCGAAGGTCACGGGCTTAGCTGCTTACGTGCAGTGATTTCTCCAGATTCTTTGAACCCTTTGATGATATTATGGACCGTAGATGGTGAAATCCCTGAATTCCTTTCAATAGCTGGTTGAGAAAGGTTTTTCTTAAACTGTTCAACAATTTGCTCACGCATTTGTTGACAAAGTGGTGACCCTCGCCCCATCCTTGTTTGTGAATGACTGAGCATTTCATGGAATCTACTTTTATACCCAATCATGGCACCCACCTGTTCCCAATTTGCCTGTTCACCTGTGGGATGTTCCAAATAAGTGTTTGATGAGCATTCCTCAACTTTATCAGTATTTATTGCCACCTTTCCCAACTTCTTTGTCACGTGTTGCTGGCATGAAATTCTAAAGTTAATGATTATTTGCACAAAATTTTTTTTTTATCAGTTTGAACATCAAATATGTTGTCTTTGTAGCATATTCAACTGAATATGGGTTGAAAATGATTTGCAAATCGTTGTATTCTGTTTATATTTACATCTAACACAATTTCCCAACTCATATGGAAACGAGGTTTGTAATACCGCATAAAGATGTAAATCTGCATTTTTCCCTGTATGGTCACGCCTACTTTGTTGTGGTGTTCGAGGGTCATTCCAGGAAGTAGACCTCGACCTCATCTTTCAAAATAAGACGCCGCTGCTTCATCAACCTTTTTTATTCGGTAGTAACGAGCAGACGGCAAAGAAGGTTAAAATAATGTGAACTCTATAAAGGCATGCACATCATACTTTGCATAGGCTCCATCGTACAGTACGCAAAAAGTCCTTCATTAACGTCTTCTTCCCTTTGTAAGAGACACACAAGACCACGTATAACAGCAGCATCAATGGAAAAGAGAGGATGAGGAGAGAGAGAGAGAGAGCAGTGACATTCGTGGGCGTGACTCCACATCGCCCCCTGCTGCTGACGCACAGCAGTAACTACACTCAAAACACAGAAATTATCCAAAAAAAAGAGCATAAAAATAAACACAGCAAGAATAAAAAAAGAAAAATGATGCAAAATTAAAAAACAAGCATATTTTCCCTGTGATGTTTTTTTTTTATGCTGGTTTTGGTTTTGGATCATTTCTGTGTTTGGGCGTTGCTCTGCGTCCGCCATATTAAAAAACCAAACAAACAAACAAACAAAAAAAAAGTCTCCTCAGAGGCCTTTGTAGTTAATGTTTTTGGTGATACACACACTTCTTGGTGACTGGTTTACGAGCGGGGGGGAGAAGGGGAAGGAGGGGGAGAGGGAGGAGCGCATGCGGCGTCACACGATTGGCCGAGGGGACGCTGCGTCTCGCTGGCCTGGGAGTCGGAGCTCTCGTCTTCGGAGCTGGACGGCACGTAGAGGCCCAGGACCTCCTGCACCTTGAGGGGGAGCTCCTGGAGAGAAGAGGGGAGACGCGGGGAAGGATGGCGTTTAGGTTACGGCCGTTCAGCGGGCTGCCAGGGGGCGAGGCTTACTCGTCAAGCCTACACCTGAAGCACAGGTGTGTGTGTGTGGTGTGTGGGAATTTTCTCACCCACACACGTCGACCTATGCCAGCACACCTGCACACGCCCACATGTTTTTTGTTGGTCTGAGGGTCCCCACAATGAATGCCGTATTCTTCAGCCATAAGTGCTAAATTATTGTAGCAAAACTAGCTATTGTTTGCTCATTTTAGCTCACTTCTTAACATGTCTGTCGGTGGCAACGACGGTTTAGTGCTAGCTGGTGTTTGTGTGGCTTCTCACTAGCGTTGCGCGATGTAGACGATGTAGCAGGGGTGTCCAAAGTGCAGCTCAGGGGCCTCACATTTTAAAAATAACATTAAAAAAAAATCTGATAAAAAAACTGAAAAAAGTGGAATAAAAGAGCAAACAGGTGAAATGTAACGATAAAAAGTTGCAATGTGTACTTTAATAACACAAAGCTGTCATGCGGGCTGTTTTTTTCTTTAAAACCGTCATTGCTCAAAAAATAATAATGAATCAAAATCAATGTTATGAATTATTGATGTATTACTTCATATCAAATATTCCACTTTGAAATAATTTTGGGGGTAAATATTGCATATTGTGTGTGTTTGCCATAACAAAACTTTGTTTTCTGTGACAAAAAGGGTATAAAACAAACAAACAAACAAAACGGATAATTGACAGATAGATCTAAGTTGATCTACAGACTTAAGTGTTGAAAGTAAAAAAAAAAAAAGAAAAAGAAAAAATATATGATTTATTTTTTACTTTTATAAGAGGGGGCCCTTTTGGATTCCCAATAATTTTACTGAGATTAAAAAAACAAAAACAAATAAATCCAGGCTATTGATTCCTTTTTCCTTCTTGTCTTTTCCAGTAGAGGTTTTTACTTGTCAAGTGAAATTCCTCCTGCAGTCACTAAGACATTGGGTGTGGTCGATCTTAATAATAATTATAGATTAGATTGATATAGCGCTTTTCTAATGATATTGTCCAAACAATAAGCTTAGTCACCTTATCACCTAAAATACATTTTAGACTTCAGTGTTGAAAGTAAAAAAAAAAATAAAAAAATATATGATTTATTTTTTACTTTTATAAGAGGGGGCCCTTTTGGATTCCCAATAATTTTACTGAGATTAAAAAAACAAAAACATTTTAACATAATAATGTGTTAGGTGTTTAAAGTAAAAAAAGAAAAGAAAAGAGTCCTTTTGGATCGCAAGGAATTTTAGTGGGGTTTAAAAAAACACTCATTACCAAAAAATAATAATTAATTAAATCAATGCTGTTATCATTTATTGACCTATTTAGGCTTCACATATGTCACATCAAATATTCCACTTTGACATTTTTTTGGGGAAAATATTGCATATTTGGTGTTTTTTCCATAAAAAACAGGGTTTTCTTTGACAAAAAAGGCATAAAACATAACAAAAGTGTTGAATAATAAATAAAACAATATTAATATAGAGTATGACTTATATTGAAAATTTTTATGACTGAGACCCTTTCAAGGGTCTCCGGGACCAAACTTGAGGGGAGCCCTAAAGGTTAAAAAAAAATATATATATTGAATTGGTTTTGAAATAGAAAATATCAAAATGAACCCTGCATGGTTTAATTTTTCAGTGTGCGATCCTCAGTGGAAAAAGTTTGAACACCCCTGATATAAAAGATTTACATTTGGCCGACAATAGAGATTTTTTCATTTTGATGACACAATCTTTTGACAGCGACAAACGAACTGCTACCGAGCTAGCGGCTAACGTCCCTCCACAGTAAGAAACCACTTCTAAGTCACTAATCCTCACTATATGGTAGCAAATAAAGTATGTTTTTTTACAAGTATTATTATCACCGCAGTACGAGGTATAACTAAAGATGCTATAATAGGAGAATACAGTAAGATAACCCTAGTGAATGTAAACAGAGGCGGACAGCGGGTCAACACAAATATTGACAGTAACGATACCAAGAGAATAGTACCAGTATCAGGTCGATACTACAGTGGTAAAAACAATACTTTTTATTATCACAAAATATTTTTTTGTTACTTTTGTTATTGTTTACAAATCCAGGAAATACGTTCCTGGACACACTTTAATCCGAGCCAATTGTAGTTTTTGTTTATCATTGACTTTATTTTGCTCCAAATATTGTATGTGATAAAAAAGAAAAAAGAAATAATTAAAAAATGTAATTGATATTATCAAAATGCCGTCCTGTGTTTTTGTCTGATTACAATTGTGATCAAAAATGTAATAAAGTATGTTTCCTACAAGGATGAGGTATAGCTAAAAATGCTAAAACACAAACCACAGGAGGATACTGTATGCCATGCTAACCGCTAAGCTATAGATCCTGAATGTAAACAGAGCCAGGAAAATCGACAAATAACGATACCAAGTATCGACTTTTAACAAACACAAGAAAAAGAGAGCACATTACTCCTGTTTTAGCCTCCCTCCACTGGCTGCCTGTGTCTTTTAGAGTCCATTTTAAAATTATCTTACTTGTTTTTAAATCCTTACATGGTCTTGCCCCACCTTACCTCTCTGAGCTGCTCCACCTCTATGCCCCCACCCGGTCCCTCAGGTCAGCTGATCAGCTGATCCTGGAGGTACCCAAATCCAAGCGTAAGCTCAGGGGGGACAGAGCCTTCTCTGTTGCGGGCCCCAAACTCTGGAATGATCTTCCACTTCATGTGAGACAGGCCCCTTCTTTGGCTATTTTTAAGACCCTTCTTAAAACCCATTTTTATTCACTGGCTTTTAACCCAGCATGAGACTTTAAACTGTTTTTAACTTTTAACTTTTTTAACTGCTTTTTATCTAACAAAATTGTTCTTAGGGTAATTTTGTATTTGCTTTTTAATGTGTATTTTACTTCTGTTTTAAATTTTATTTTTTAGTCTGTCCTTTGCCTTTATTTCTTTGTGGTGTACAGCCCTTTGTCTTTCAACTGTGGTTGTTTTTAAAGGGCTTTATAAATAAAGTTGGTATGGTATGGTATGGTATCAGTATCAGGTCGATACCAGAGTGGTTCCAGCAATTTTTTTTGTATGATCACAACAATGGTTTTTGCTGCTTTTGTTATTGTTTACAAATTTGGAAATAAGTTCCTCGACAAGGAAAGACTTTAAGGGCAAAATCCAAAGGATTGAAATCAGAGCCAATTGTAATTTTTGTTTACTATTGACTTGGCTCCAAATATTGTCTGTAATAAAAGAGAATAAGGAAATAACTTAAAGATTGAATTGATATTATTACCCTGTCATCCTGTGTTTTTGTCTGATTGGGATGAAAATTGAATGATTGGTATAACCAATACTGACCCTGTATACTTGGTATCAGATCGATACCCACATTTGTAGTATCACCCAAACAACAGAAGAATAAGTGCTTCTTAAAATTCAACAGCCTGCATCTATAGGGCTGTGATACCGATTTGAGGCCATATCGCCCCTCCCTCGTGTTCACCTTGCACTGCAGCAGCTGCAGGTAGATGGCCTCAGCTCCACGCAGCATGCTCTGCAGGTCCAACTTCATGGTCAGCTCGTTAATGTGCTGCACAGGAAAGAGGAAGAGGATGAAGAGGAGGGCGACGCCGGGGTGTCTCGGGCGCGCAGACGCACCTTTAGGATAGTGTTGAAGTCGTGGTCGGAGCCAATCAGCTCTCCTCTCTGCGACTGCAGGATGGCGCAGGCGATCAGCAGGTGGAAGTTGTCGCAGGGCAGGCGAGTCCACATCACCTGAGGAAGCAAATATTATCATTATTGTTTAATATTAATATCTCCGGGTACTTCAGCTTTCTCCCCCTGTACCAAAATATGCATGTTAGATTCTAGGGTTGTACGGTATACCGGTATTAGTATAGTACCGCGATACTAATGAATCATATTCGGTACTATACCGCCTCTAAAAAGTACCGGTATTTCTCCTTCCCCCGCCCCCTCGTCACGTCGTGTCATTGCTGGTTTACGATTAGAAGAGCATGTTCGGCAGTGCACAATCACGGAGTACTTACAAGCAGACACAGTGTGTAGACAGAAAAGGGAGAACGGACGCATTTTGGCTTAAAAACTAAAGATAAAGGTGAAGTTATAACACTGAAACGCCCTCAGGAAGAGATGCTTTAATACATGGCTAGCTAGCTAGCGGCTAAAGTCACGCCGCAGTCGGCAGTGTTTGAGCTACTTCTAAATCACTAATCCTTGTCTCCATGGTGACAAGTGTAAACAAATGCCATGGGTACGATAGCTCACTTGTGTCACAGTGTAAACAAATGCCATGGGTTGATCCACACCTGACATCTACTGTAATGAAACCAAGTACAGGAGCGTATCTAGTCGATACTACTATGATTACATCGATATTGTTTAACATCACAAAATCTTTTTTAATTTAAAAAAAATGTATATTATGTTTAAAAACTCAGGAAATATGTCCCTGGACACATGAGGACTTTGAATATGACCAATGTATGATCCTGTAACTACTTGGTATCGGATTGATACCTAAATTTGTGGTATCACCCAAAACTAATGTAAAGTATCAAACAACAGAAGAATAAGTGCTTATTACATTTTAACAGAAGTGTAGATAGAACATGTTAAAAGATAAAGTAAGCAGATATTAACAGTAAATGAACAAGTAGATTAATAATTCATTTTCTACCACTTGTCCTTAATAATTTTGACAAAATAATAGAATGGAAAATGACAATATGTTACTGCATATGTCAGCAGACTAAATTAGGAGCCTTTGTTTGCTTACTTACTACTAAAAGACAAGTTGTCTTGTATGTTCACTATTTTATTTAAGGACAAACTTGCAATAAGAAACATATGTTTAATGTACTGTAAGATTTTTTGTTAAACTAAAGGCAATAATGCCATTTTTTGTGGTCCCTTTTATTTAGAAAAGTATCGAAAAGTACCGAAATACATTTTGGTACCGGTACCAAAATAATGGTATCGGGACAACACTGGAGATTAGTGGCGGGCCGTGCGTTTCCCACCTAGGCCTTCAGTGATGCCCCACTTCAATAAATACCATAATTCATGTCACCACATGACCATGGCTGGAGAAATACTACACCAAAATACACAAGCGCACTATTGAGCATTGAAACACCTCAACAGTGTACAAAAACGGGCTATTTTTCAGCACATTTAAAAATGAATCAACAAATTAAAACATATCCTATGTGGTAGTGTCGAAATAATAATAATTGTAAAAAACATATTAAACGTGAAAAAATTAAGATATAAAATATTTGAACTCAAAATTTGTAACACCCATCCGATGCCGTATATGCCAGTGGTACCGCTCGTAGTTGGTCGATTCGAGTGAAACCATTTTACCGCCCAGGATGGGCCGACCTTGTCTCACAAGATCTGGTTTCTCTTTAAATATCCTTCTTGAAAATGGCACTGCAAATATATATCTGCCACCTACTCAACGTTTTGCTCTCCTTCTTTGTGGGTTTATTTATAAGTGAGCACCACTGATTTCTCCGCTGGCCGGGTATGGCTGTAGTGCCACTTCGTGCTTTCCTAAATCACATCTTGTGATTGGATACTCACTTGGGAGTGACAAGTGAGTATCCAATGAGAGTCATGTTTAACGTAAGGCTACCTAGATGGGCTACGGTCAACAACTCGAGATCTGATTGGCTATCGCAACTGTTTGAGTTTATTTCGAACATGCATACATACAACATGATATGTCACAATTTCCAGTTTCTCTATTCAACATGTTCGAAAAGGACTAGGAAGAAGCAGAGCTTATTTAATCCTACCCTTTTTCCTTTAAATTGCAGCTGCTAACACTTTTGTTCACTTCCTGTTCTCAATTTATTCACAATATACTCCATAAGAATAAACATAAATAAATAATGATTAGTGAAGTAAGTTATATTTTATATGGTGAGATAAATAAGATTATCTAGAAAATTAATTGATGGATGAAATAAATTCACAATGTTTATTATGGTTCCTCTTCTTTGTACTTTGTAAACACTTTAAGTTTGAAGAGTTTCTTGAATTGGATCATATTAGTACGTTGTTTGATTTCTTTGCTTAATCCATTCCATAATTTAATTCCACATACTGATATACTGAAGGTCTTAAGTGTTGTACATGCATACAAATGTTTGAAATTAAAATTTTCTATCTGTCACTGTCTATCAACTGTATGTCCTCTGTTCCTTTACACTGCATAGCCGTCGCTAATGTTGATTCAGAAGGCCTCCGGCAGAATTCATACACGACTGGCAACAAGCTAGCTCAATTCCGATTGGATAAAAGTTCTAACATAAAAACAGGAAACACTGGAGCTTAATATGACAAGAAGAGAATATGATGAATACTTTTATATAGTTAAAAATAAAATTAACTTTTATTAATTTATGGTTATGGTCCACTGCTGGAGAGAGTAACTTGTCCATGGTGTGAATGTCCTAAAGGGGAACTGCACTTTTTGGGGGGAATTTTGCCTATTATTCAATCATGTAAGACAAGGCAACGCTAACAAGAAGCGGCTAACAATGCAGGTAATGTGGATTAGATCCAACAATGTTTTATATAAACACTGTAAGTATACTGTATATGTAACATATTAATAGGCAAATTCATAATAACATGTAATATTTACTTATTTTGGTCATTTTAAGCATCATCATTTTTTCTTCATGTTGCAACATTTTCTTTTCCCTTCGACAACTGTAAAATATGGCAGACTTAATGAGAAAAAACAAAGACTACTTTGGGACAAATTATCAGAACCTTATATTTTTGAGCCTGAATCTACAGAGGATAAGCAAAAAGTTTTAGAAGCTGAGTAATAAGCAGCAAGTAGCAGTATTGCTAAGTGCTAAATGAGAAATACAAACTACCAACATAATAAAACAATCACCGACTGTACAATGTCTGCTCTCACTGGGATGCAGACTGATGGGATGATTATATCTTTCAGCACATGACTTGTGTTTCTAGCAAAAAAGCTAGCATGCTAATATTGGAATGCTAAATGGCCCACGGGCCACACTTTGGACACCCCTGTCACAGAATCTGATGCCTGTACTTTTTTATATCGGACATTGCTGTAGAATCTGGACACTCCAAATACAAAATGAATGTTGGGTAAAGCTAACGGACCGGATCCCAGGTGTACCTAATTTTGTGACTGTACACATTACAGCGAGCTCACCTCCCACAGCAGGAGGATGTCCTCAAAGGAGAATTCTCTCTTAAACCAGATGAGCAGCCAGCGGAAACAGAAGCAAAGAGAGCCACTGTCCTGAGAATCTAAATAAATACAAATCATACATGAATATTTTCACATCTAATTTGACAGTTTTAGTTTGGACTGTGAGAAGATGAGCACACTCACCCAGGAAGTCGCACAGTTCCGGGTCGAGAGCCTTCAACAGGATGCTGAGCTGAAGGAGCTGCTGCTTCATGGCCTCCTGGGACTCTTCAAAGTTGTGGTGCTGCGGAGCGGAGCGGACATTTTACGTTTACTCACGAGGAAGTGATTATTCAACATGTCCGGTTTTTGAGCGCTCACCACCAGCTCCATGAAGCCCGTCAGACACCAGAAGGACTCCACCTCGTTCTGGGTGACAAACAGGAGAGGAGCGAGGAGGTCGCTCATACCCTGCACGTACCCTGTGGACGGGGTCAAAGGTCAAATGGGGTCTCGCCGCACGTCTGCACGGACGCTTCCCACCACGCACCCAGATCAAAGTTGTACATGCAGTAGGTCATCAGCACGTCGTGGAGGAGAGCCAGGCCTGGGTTGTCGTTCCCGGAGAAGAAGGTGTTGTGTCGGTCTGTCCTGTTGACGTCTCGCTCTATGACGCAACACACACACACACACACACTGGTTATCATTTGGAATGGGGACCAAGTTTTTGATCATCACTTGTGGGGACCACCCTTTCTACAGGTTGTGGAGGCATAAAAAAAATGAGGTAAAATGGCCACTGCCCAGTTAGCTCATACACGTCTTTAAATCTCTGGATTGATGAAGTAATGTGCTGATCATTCTTACTGGGGACCCTGGGGAAAAAGAGTTAATATGGTTCATGGGGACCAAATTTAAATAATTTTGCATAATTCACACAAATTTGTACGTGACTACAGAGGACCATTTAAAAAAAAAAAAAGTTCAAATTAAATATGACATGATCCTCAGAATACAGCACTACAGCTGTCCTCTTATAGGAAGTTTCACCACTTAAATGTTAAAGCAAATCCTGCATCTTCTGTGACATTACTGAAAACTGCCATTTAGCAGTAATGAAGTTGTCTGCAACTCCAACTACCATATATAGAAGGATGGACAATTCTGAATGTGAATCATACTTTAAGGTAATAATGTTTTAGAATCATGCTGTATGAAAATGTCATCCTAAGGAAAAAAAAAAAAAAAAAAAAATTACTTAGGCATCTTCAGAATGGATCTGACTATAATTTTCCTGAGGGAACTCTCCTGAAGGAATCAATAAAGTAATATCTATTTATCTATCTATTTAAAAAGGTTTCCCTTTAGGGGACCTGTTTTTTTGTCCCCATACCGTCAGAGGTTCCCTAAAGGTGACTGTGTAAACAGAGCGATGTCCCCATTAAAGGCCTACTGAAATGAATTTTTTTTCTTTAAACGGGGATAGCAGATCCATTCTATGTGTCATACTTGATCATTTCGCGATATTGCCATATTTTTGCTTAAAGGATTTAGTAGAGAACAACGACGATAAAGGTCGCAACTTTTGGTCGCTGATTAAAAAAAGCCTTGCCTATACCGGAAGTAGCGTGACGTCACCAGAGGAAGGACTCCTCACATTTTCCCATTGTTTACAATGCAGCGAGAGAGATTCGGACCGAGAAAGCGACAATTACCCCATTAATTTGAGCGAGGATGAAAGATTTGTGGATGGGGAAAGTGAGAGTGAAGGACTACAGTGCAGTGCAGGACGTATCTTTTTTCGCTCTGACCGTAACTTAGGTACAAGGGTTCTTTGGATTCCACACTTTCTCCTTTTTCTATTGTGGATCATGGATTTGTATTTTAAACCACCTCGGATACTATATCCTCTTGAAAATGAGAGTCGAGAACGCGAAATGGACATTCACAGTGACTTTTATCTCCACGACAATACATCTGCGAAGCTCTTTAGCTACTGAGCTAACGTGATAGCATCGGGCTCAAATGCAGATAGCAACAAAATAAATAAATCCCTGACTGGAAGGATAGACAGAAGATCAACAATACTATTAAACCACGGACATGTAACTACACGGTTAATAATTCCCAGCTTGGCGAAGCTTAACAATGCTGTTGCTAACGACGCCATTGAAGCTAACTTAGCAACGGGACCTCACAGAGCTATGATAAAAACATTAGCGCTCCACCTACGCCAGCCCTCACCTGCTCATCAACACCCGTGCTCACCTGTGTTCCAGCGATCGACGGAAGGATGAAGGACTTCACCCGATCATCCGTGCGGTCGGCGGCTAGCGTCGGCTAGCGTCGGCTAGCGTCGGCTAGCGCGTCTGCTATCCAAGTCAAAGTCCTCCTGGTTGTGTTGCTACAGCCAGCCGCTAATACACCGATCCCACCTACAACTTTCTTCTTTGCAGTCTTCATTGTTCATTAAACAAATTGCAAAAGATTCACCAACACAGATGTCCAGAATACTGTGGAATTTTGAGATGAAAACAGAGCTTTTTGTATAGGATTCAATGTATCCGCATACTTCCGTTTCAACGATTGACGTCACGCGCATACGTCATCATACAAAAACGTTTTCAACCGGAAGTTTAGCGGGAAATTTAAAATTGCACTTTATAAGTTAACCCGGCCGTATTGGCATGTGTTGCAATGTTAAGATTTCATCATTGATATATAAACTATCAGACTGCGTGGTCGGTAGTAAAGGGTGTCAGTAGGCCTTTAAGTAAGCATTGCCAGAAAACACACACACACACACACACACACACACACACACACACACACACACACACACACACACACACACACACACACACACACACACTTCTCTATATTCACAGGAACGTGTGTTTGCATGACAGCCAGCACAACTCACCAATCAGATTTCTGTATCCCCTCAGGAGCGAGTTCCTCATTTCCTGCTCCTCGCTGACAGACTTCCACTGCACTTTCATCCTGAAGTACTCGTCACTGCAGACGGGATACACCGACATATTTCTTTGTACACCTTTACACGTGGAAACATCCTCCATTTGTTTGAAATGTTGTCATGAGGATGGATCTATTTATCTGCGCACTAAACGAAATGATCAAATTATGAAAAAGTCAAAACGCACACATTGGCAAAATGCTGCCGAAGACAAATGCTGAAAATTCAAGGAATGTAGAAGTTAGCCAGACTAGCAGAAATTTAGCTATGCTATTAGGAAGTGAGCCAAGCTACCAAGAAGTGAGGCAAGCTGCCAGGAAGTTAGCCAGGCTAACAGAAAGTCAGCAATATTAGCAGAATTCAATTCCCCCCAAAAATTGATTAACTCGCTGGAATATAAAGACAATATAACATACATCCATAAACGTGGATGCATATGCAAAAGTGCAATATATTTATCTGTACAGTAATCTATTTATTTATATCTGCACCTTATTGATTTTTTATCCTGCACTACCATGAGCTAATGCAACTAAATTTTGTTCTTATCTGTACTGTGAAGTTCAAATTTGAATGACAATAAAAGGAAGTCTAAGTCTAAGAAAGGTAGTGCAGAAAGTTACCCGAGCTACAAGGAAATTAGCCAGGCTACAACAAAGTTAGCCAAACTACCAGGAAGTTGGCCATGCTAACAGAAAAACAGCACAGGAAGTTAGCCAAGTTACCAGGAAGTTAGCCAAGCTACCAAGAAGTCATACAAACAACCAGGAAGTTAGCCAGGCTAATAAAAAAGTAGCACAGTAAGTTAGCCAAGCTACAAGGAACTTAGACAGGCTACCAGAAAGTTAGCCAGGCTAACAAAAAGATAGCACAGGAAGTTATACAAGAAACCAGGAAGTTAGCCAAGCGGCCAAAAAGTTAGCAAAGCTACCAGGAAGTTAGACAAGCTAATAGAAAAGTAGCGCAGCAAGTTAGCCAAGCTACCAGGACCTTAGACAAGCTACCAGGAAGATAGCGAAGCTAACAGAAAGATAGCGCAGGAAGTTAGCTAAGCTACCAAAAAGTTAGCCAAGCTACCAGGAAGTTATACAAGCAACCAGGAAGTTAGCCAAGCTACAAGGAAGCTATCCAAGCGGCCAAAAAGTTAGCAAAGCTACCAGGAAGTAAGCCAAGCTACCAGGAAGTGAGCCAAACTGCCAAGAAGTTAGCCAGGCTACCAATACGTTAGCCAGGCGAACAGAAAGTTAGCAATGCTAGCAGAAAGGTAGTGCAGAAAGTTAGCCAAGCTACAAGGAAATAAGCCAGGCTACCAGGAAGTTAGCCAGGCTACCGGGAAATTAGCTAAGCTACCAGGAAGTTGGCCATACTAACAGAAAGACAGCGCAGGAAGTGAGCTAAGCTACCAGGAAGTTAGCCAGGCTACCAGGAAGTTATACAAGCAACCAGGAAGTAGGCCAGGCTAATAGAAAAGTAGTGCAGGAAGTTAGCCAAGCTACCATGAATTGATTAACGTGGACCCCGACTTAAACAAGTTGAAAAACTTATTCGGGTGTTACCATTTAGTGGTCAATTGTACGGAATATGTACTGTACTGTGCAATCTACTAATAAAAGTTTCAATCAATCAATCAAACCAGGAACTTAGACAGGCTAATAGAAAGGTAGTGCAGGAAGTTAGCCAAGCTACCAGGGGCGGCAGACCTGAGGGATAGCCTTCTTTTATTGGTTCCAGGGCCAGATCTTGGCAAATGAATTGGAATAACGTACTACCTATTTAATATTTTCACAGCTAAAGCAGTAAAAAACTTTTAAATATGTTTTCCTAGCATCATGAGAGCTCTTCAGACATGATATAACACCCACATATTCACCTTTACACTCATAAAAGGCAGGACTGGATGCTGCCTGATGTCTAGCCAATCACTGGCCATAACACTGAACAGCACGCTCTACTTGGTTTGTTTTCATCTAGAGACCAGTAGCACTGTAGTATTGATATTATCCTTCCTTAAACCATGTTTATAGTTAAAAATGCTTCAATTAGGCCCAAAATATGTGAAAGTGGCAAAGGACATATGCAAAGCATTAGAAAAATGTGCATTACTTTGCTGGCAAAGGTAAGAAATGATGCTGAAGCAGAGAGGTTATGTGAAGATTGACAGATAAAAAGGACTTACGTTTTGACACGTAAAATGTCCTCCCGCTCTTTAAAGGTGCTGTTCCACGGATAAAAACCCAGCAGAAACTTCCACACCTCCTTCCGTAGCGATTCTTTGATCCCCTGCAAACATTTCAGCGGGCGCCATGTTAGCACAAAACATCCAAAGTGTTGTCCACGTGACAGTTTTTGTGTCTCACCCCTCGGAAGACAAGATCTTTGACTCTCTCCGGGTTCTTCACGCGACCCTCGGGGTCCAGAAACTCCTCCCATTTGTCGAGCGGCGGTCCTCTGCTTACAACTGGCCTGGGGCCAAGCTCCACCCCCTAGAGGGAAGACATCCAATAAATATATATGAATATATAAAGTGTGGCCCGGAGCTAATTTTTAGCAAAAATTAAAAAAAAGAAGTGAAATAAACAAAGCAAACAGGTGAAATGTAACGAGAAAAACTTGCAATGTTGACTCTAATAACATAAAGCTGCCATGTAGGCTGTGCTGTTTTTTTTCTTTAAAACTGTCGTTGCTCATAAAATAATAATGAATCAAAATCAATGTTGTTATGAATTATCGACCTATTCAAGGTTGCAATTACTTCACATCAAATATTCCACTTTGAAATCAATTTTGGGGAAATTATTGCAAATTTTGTGTGTTTGCCACATAAAAAAAACTGTTTTCTTTGACAAAAAGGGCATACAACCAACAAATGAAAAAAAAAACATTAAAAATTTTTTTTAAATTATAAGAACTTTAAAAAATGCATAAATTATTTTAAACACGTTTATGAGTGGGGCCCTTTTGGGTCCCCAATAATTTTTGTAGGATTTGTTTTATTTTAAAAACTGTTATTGTTAAAAAAAAAATTAAAAAAAGAATTAAAATCAATGGTGTGATGGATTATTGACTTTTTTAAGGCTTCAATTACTTCAAATCAAATATGTATTTGGGGGGAAACAATATTGCATTTTTTGTGTTTAAAAGCAGGGGTTTCTTTGACAAAAAGGCATACAACTATATATAAATATATGTACACATATATACATAAACACACATTTCGGTAGTATTCGCCTTCAAAACCAGTACAATATATATAAATTATTTTTTTAAACTAGAAAATGCAAATTCTGTAAAAATGTTGTGTGAATGCGTAACACCCAAAGCTTAACTGAAACACTAACAGTACTAACAGTTAGCACCCAGGCCAGATAGCGTCAAGTAACAAAAAATATAAGCAAAATGAGCCAAAAAGACTAGCATTCTAACAGTATTGCTGAGTATATGCTAAGTTAGTGAAATCAGTGAAATACCAAAATACATGAAATTAGCTAATAAAGCTATGTAATTTTAGCATGCTAAAATGCTAACTGTAACCTGCGTCAAGTACCAAAATGTATTACTCTAAGGTGTGTAATTTAAAATACTAGCCTGCCAACGTTAGCATGCATCAAGTAAACGAGACTGAGGTGTATATCTACGAAATTAGCTAAAAAAAAAAAGCTAGTAAACAAACGTTAGAATGCTAACAAATGTTATTTGTCAAGTAACAAAATATTTGACGCTGATTTGTATACCTGCAAAATAAGCAAAAAAGCTAGCATGCTAATATTAGAACGCTAACGACTATGCTGAAGCCTTTTAAAAATAACTACGGCCGCAAATTGCCCACGGGCCGCACTTTGGACACCCCTGATCTAGAGTTTTAAGCTTTGAATAATAATAATTAAAAAAATATACATAACTAATTTTTAACATTTTAAAACAGAGACCATTCCAGGTACCCGCAATCAAACTTGAGGGGAGCCCTAAAAGTTAACTCGGGATCTTTCTGTGTGGAGTTTGCATGTTCTCCCCGTGACTGCGTGGGTTCCCTCCGGGTACTCCGGTTTCCTCCCACCTCCAAAGACATGCACCTGGGGATAGGTTGATTGGCAATACTAAATTGGCCCTGATGTGTGAATGTGAGTGTGAATGTTGTCTGTGTTGGCCCTGTGATGAGGTGGCGACTTGTCCAGGGTGTACCCCGCCTTCCGCCCAAATGCAGCTGAGATAGGCTCCAGCACCCACGCGACCCCAAAAGGGACAAGCGGTAGAAAATGGATGGATGGATATATATATATATATATATATATATATATATATATACATACACACACACACAATTTATATGTATATACATATATATATGTATGAATATATGTAAATATATAAATATATGTAGTATGTATAAACATGTGTTTATATATATGCATACACATATATATACAAACACACATACATACACACACACACATATATGTGTGTATATATACTGTATGCGTGTGTGTATACATATATATATACATACGTACATACATAATATATACACATACATGTATATATTTATACATATACATACCTAGATTGATTTGGCCAAGTATACATGCATATACAAGGAATTAGACTTTGGCAGTTGTTAGTTGTTATATATGTTTTATATATATATATATATATATTTATACATATATATCCATATGAGTGCATGATGCTTTCTTACACAGGTGATGAGCTCAAAGCCAGGTTCCTCATCAAACTGAGGGGCCATACTTGAGTCCTGAGCATTACGTTGATGATGTATGGAGGAGTCAGGAGGCTTGAGAGCCACCTTGAAGAAGTTGGTGACTTTGGAGAATCCACCAAATGTGGTTGCATAGGGGTCCTGGATGAATCTCTGGTGGTGAATGTTCACAAGAGCAGGATTAATGACGTGTTTTTTTGTAGGAGGGGTGGGTTTACAGCTGAACAAATAACTTACCGATACGAGATCTGAGCCGTCGTCAAAGAGGTGCAGCTTATCAAAGGACTGAGAGAGAGCGTTGGGGTCTTGAGGGTACGCCAGGAAGAGACGCCCATCAACTGGAGACCTGGTGATAACAACAAAGTCCACGTTCGGGCTGGGCAATAAAACGATATCAATATACAATGCAGCTGAGATAGGCTCCAGCAGCCCCTGCGACCCCAAAAGGGACAAGCGGTAGAAAATGGATGGATGGAATATACAATGCCATGGACAAGTAATCGATATCAATAAAAACTGTGTCGTAGCATACAAACGTTGGACTCTGTGTGTCAATTAGTCTCAATAAAGGAACAATAATCTTCATTTGCTGGCGATGTTTTTGTCTTTATGTAGGAAAAGTGTGTGTGTGTGTGTGTGTGTGTGTGTGTGTGTGTGTGCGGGATCAGTATTTGAGTGGGACACGTCAGTCCTGACCTTAGTGTTGTCTGTGCTCACGGTCCAAAATTATTTTAAAAATCCGAACCACACGCTTGTGAGGTCAACCGACTGGTTGGGATTTTTCTTGACAACCCATCCCAACCCTACGTGGGAGTGATGCTTACTGGTCCAGAACGATGTAGCGGCTGAGGGCACGCAGCAGCTCCCTGCTTCCTCCCCTGTGGAAGTGCAAGGGAGGCAGTGGGTGGCCCCCTCTGCTGGTCAACACCAAGAAGTTCCGACCCAGGGAGAAGCGGGCCCTCCTTAGAGAGTAGAGTTCTGACAGAGGCAAGGAGAAGGACCACTGACCTGCAGAGGAAGATGACATCATCATCTCTTTGTTTATAACGTAAAAAAAAGATTTAATCTGCACCTGACTCTCTGACGGGGACATGTTCTCTATCTTTCTTCACAGTGCTGATGATGGCCCAGTCCGGCTCGTAGCCGGGGTCAAAGTTTGTATCCTCCTCCCCTCCTTCTCCATCCTGATTAATAAGAAGGTGCTTACAATCAGTGTCCTTTATTCATGCCAGACTAATTAGAGCTGGACCATTCTGGAAAAAACAATAATCATGATTATTTTTATAGTCACGATTAATTAAACCATTACCGTATTTTTCGGACTATAAGGCGCACTTAAAATCCTTTCATTTTCTCAAAATTCGACTGTGCGCCTAATGTACGAACCATAAGATCTAAGTTTGCGGCATGCCACACCCACATCCTGTTATTTGCAAAACATTTTAGCAACTTATCCTTACCCATCAGTTTGTTATATGTCTCTGATGACCTAAAGTGCAGAAATGACAGATTGTTGATGGCATCTACATCTTATGACATAAGCAAAATGTGTTCATTATTTATCATCACCTCTATGTGTAGTACCTGTAATTTTTATCGTGACTCATTTGGCCAAAGTCCAGAGGAGGAGTTGGTTAAAGTACGACCCCTTTTTTTTGCCGAATAATGGCCAAAAACCATCGGAGCAAAGTTTGGCGCAATACCACGCCCACATCTTATGACGTAGCAAAAATTTGTTCGCAATTTACCATCTTTGAAAACTTTATTTTGTTAGTGCAGTCAGACTGGATGTTGCGCACAGCGCTGTTATTTTGAAGGGGTGAAGTGTGCTGCTGTTCTGAGATATGCTTCTTGCGCGCCCCATTAATCTTTTTTTTCCCATTATAATATTTTTATGATGGTGAGAAGACAAAATCGAAATTTGATTAATTGTCCAGCCCTTAGACATGGGATCTTCAACCCAAAACATTGAAAGAGCCATATTGGACCAAAAATACAAAAAACAAATCTGTCTGGAGCCGCAAAAAATTAAAAGCCTTATATAAGTTTTATAATGAAGGCAACACATGATGTAAGTGGCTATATTAGCTGTATTAGCTTACTATCAAAAAGACAACCGTATTTTTCGGGCTATAAGTCGCAGTTTTTTTCATAGTTTGGCCGGGGGTGCGACTTATACTCTCAGGACCGACTTATGTGTGAAATTATTAAAAAATTACCGTAAAATATCAAATAATATTATTTAGCTCATTCACGTAAGAGACTAGACGTATAAGATTTCATCGGATTTAGCAATTAGGAGTGACAGATTGTTTGGTAAACGTATAGCATGTTCTATATGTTGCAGTTATTTGAATGACTCTTACCATAATATGTTACGTTAACATACCAGGCACGTTCTCAGTTGGTTATTTATGTGTCATATAACCAGTGTGGGGACTAACGCGTTACAAAGTAACGCATTACTGTAACGCCGTTAGTTTCGGCGGTAACTAGTAATCTAACGCGTTATTTTTTATATTCAGTAACTCAGTTACCGTTACTACATGATGCGTTACTGCGTTATTTTTTATGTAGTATCGGCTAGAAACAGAAGATCTGAGTGTGTTTTATTGCAGCGCTGCGGTGTCGTTCTTCTGAATCTCTTGTGTCACAGGGAGGAGCTGCGCTGTGTGTGTGTCTGGGTGTGGGGAGGGAGGGAGGGGAGGGGTGCGCGCAGCAGCATTCGTGAGGGAGGGGCGGAGACAGAGAGAGCTGTTAACACGCATGCGTCGCCAGGCTCAGCTTTTTATCGATAAGATTTATCAGATTTAATTTTTTATTATCTAAAGCAGGGGTGTCAAAAGAGTGCCCCGGAGGCCATTTGCGGCCCACAGCTAATGTTTTAAAGGCCCACAGCCCATTCTAAAAATACTATTAAAATAAACAAAAACATAACAGAAGTGAAATAAAAAAGCTTAAAGGTGAAATGTAATGCAGAAAAAGTTGCAATGTTGACTAATAAAACAAAGCTGTTTTTTTTCCTTTCAAACTGTCATTGCTCAAAACATAATATTGAATCAAAATCAATGTTATTATGAATATTGTACACACACTCTGTCAGTTCTCTTATTTACTCTTTCATTGTAGACTTCTAGAGTGTTTGATTATCACATCACTCTAAATGTATAGACTATAAAGTTCACAAACATAAAGAGGGATCCTAGTGGGCCAGGCCAATCTTTCCTTAACTCTAAACTAAAACTGGGGAAATGCGTAGACTGTTCTGGGCTTCAGACATGATTTTATTTCAGAATTCCTTGAGAGAAAAAACGCCTGCTTAGGCGTTGGTATGTGAAGTTAAAGTTAAAGTACTTCCTTGGTTTACAGCTATGTTGTTATTATTCTGTTTGTTACTTATGTATGTTTATGTTGCAGCTATTTAAAATAGTTTTGTTAATTTGTTCTGGCCTGAAATAAATTGGCCCTTTGAAACACATCTTTGTCTTTGTGTGTTGTATGTAGAGCACATTGCTTAGCAGAGTTCAGTGATGCAAATGCATGTCAAGTTGATCAACAGATTGTATTATTCTCCAGTGCAATAACAGTACTGAAATGAAGGCTAAAAGGGCATTAATGGGAGCTTTAAAAAAAAAAAAAGAACAAAAAAGAAGTAACTAAATAGTTACTTTTCACAGTAACGCATTACTTTTTGGTGTAAGTAACTGAGGTAGTAACTGAGTTACTTTTGAAATAAAGTAACTAGTTACTGTAACTAGTTACTGGTTTTTAGTAATTAACCCAACACTGCATATAACGTACACTTATTCAGCCTATTCTTTATTTATTTTAAATAGCCTTTCAAATGTCTATTCTTGGTGTTGGGTTTTATCAAATAAATTTCCCCCAAAAATGCGACTTATACTGCAGTGCGACTTATATATGTTTTTTTCCTTCTTTATTATGCATTTTCGGCCGGTGCAACTTATACTCCAAAGCGACTTATACTCCGAAAAATACAGTATGTGTCGCAGGCTGAAGCAAATCTTCGTTGACAGAAATGTTGAAATGTAATATTTATTCTACACATTTTTACAACATTAGAAACCATTAGTAAATCAGAGGCTACTCGGGTGAGATAACTCCTGGAAATTACTGGCTTTTAATGACCAAAGGTATAGATGTGTGTGTCCAAGTTAAAGGAAACGGCAAGCTGTCTTCTTTTAGTGGATTTATTACAATCTTTGGCAAGCTAGGTAATGTTTGCTGTGGTCTGGAACAACATGGCACACAAACAACTATCTGAAATGCAGCCAATATTACATACAGATAATATGTCATGAGAAATGCAAAACTAAATTATATACAAAGAGGATACAAGCAAAGGATATCAAATGAGCTCAAATATACCTACAAATTAGGCATTATGATGCAATATGTACATACAGCTAGCCTACATAGCATGATAGCATTGATTAGCGTGCAGTCACGCACTGACCAAATATGCCTGATTAGCACTCCAACAAGTCAATAACATCAACAAAGCGCACAGCATTAAACTTTTGGTGGACAAAATGAGACAAAGAAGGAGTTGACGATTTTACATGCAAACAAACTGTTGCGTCACAGTCCACACTATGGTGAGTTCAAGAATCGCCGAAATTAGTAGGACAAAACGATGTTCATCAAATACCCTCATCAGTGAAGCATACACACAATCATATTAAACAGTGGGCTTTCTAACAATTGGGAAGGTTTGTGTCTTGTTTGTCCTCAAACAAAAAACATACTAAAGCAAAAAAAAACATTTCCCCCCCATCTTTTTCTATTTTCAATCATTTTTTTTAAAAATTCTCAAGAGCCGTGGGTTGCTGACCCCCGCCTTAGACTGATAAAATGTCCTACCTTTTTGGAGTACAGAACAGCGGGAGCAGTGCGGCCTTCATCCTCTAGTGGACTCCATTCCAAAGCTGGCACTCCGGCCTGAAACGAGCGCATTATTCATCATCTCAGACGCTGCTTGGCATCAAAACATTTGCTTACCCTCTCGACAACGCGAATGAACCCAGGGATGCTAGTGTCCTGGTTACTCTTTTTAGCATTAGTGTGCAGGTACACTCCCTCCTTCTCGAAGATCAGCTGAGGAGTAAACAAAGCAGTTAGGACACAATCTAATGATATCTAATGCAGGGGTGTCATTTTCAAAACCAATACAATGTATACGGTTTTTTTTTTTAACTTTGAGTGCTCACCTCAAGTTTGGTCATGGGGTCTCAGTCAAAACATTTTTAAAAATAAGTTGTACATATATATTTTTTTAATTACTATTATTCAGCGCTTAAATCTCCAGATCAACTTTAGGTTTATCTGTTAATATAAAAGTAGAAAAATATATATTTAATGCCCTTTTTATCAAAGAAAACAACATATGTAATATTTTCGACCCAATTTTTTTAAATAAAATTTTTATATTTAATGTGAAGTAATTTGAGCCTTAAATAGGTCAATATTTCGTAACTCCATTGATTTTAATTCATTATTATTTTTGAGCCAAGACAGTTTAAAAAAAGATCCCACTAAAATCCTTGGGGATCCAAAAGTGTTAAAAATAAGTCATATATTTTAGTTTTTTTACTTTCAACACTTAAGTCTCTAAATAAACTTCCGATCAAACCGTTGATTAAAAGTTTTTTGTATTTTTTTAAATTTAAAGCCCTTTTTGTCAAAGAAACTCTGTTTTATGGCAAACACATAAAAAATATGTAATATTTCCCCAAAAAATATTTCAAAGTGCAATATTTGATATGAAGTAATCGGAGCTTTTAATAGTGCAATAAGTCATAACATTGATTGTAATATAGAATTATTTTAAAAATGTTTTTTTTTTTTTTTATCTTCTTGGGAATCCAAAAGGGCCCCATTCAGAAAGGTGTTAAAAATAAGTCATACATTTTTAATTTTTTTTTTACTAGCAACACTTAAATCTCTAGATCACAGGTGTCAAACTCAAGGCCCCGGGGGCCAGATGTGGCCCGCCACGTCATTTTATTTGGTCCTCAATAGCCTGGAAATAATATGTATCAATAAAGTACGGTAACTTTTCTTACTAAATGTATTATTTCTTTCTATTTTGGGAGAACAAAATATATGTACTCCATGTAATCACAAATTATGTTAACTTAAATATTGTCTAATTATGCAAAAATATATTATCAAACATTCAAAACATTTTTAAGTAGAAATAAATACTAATAATAATGATTTCAAAGCAAGTTATCCATCAAATTGTGCAATGTAAAAGTAGCAATATATTTCATGGTAAAATTGTGAAATTTACTGTAGTTTTTACAGCATTTTTCTCTAAATGAAAAAAACAGTACAGCCGTTTTGGCATTTACAGTAATATACCGAAAAATCTACAGTTGTTGATTTGTGGTAAAAAACAAACAAACTGGCAGCTCAGGTGCCAACATTTACTGTAAAATTTCAGTTTTTTTAATTTACAGTAAAAAAACTAATGTAAATTTTACAGTAAAATTCTGGCAACTGAGCTGCCTTTTTTACGATAAAAACAGCAGTACTGTTTTTCAATTTACAGTAATATACACTATATTTTAAGGTGAAATTATTGCAATTTACCATGTTTTTCTTGCATTTTAATCTACTAATAAAATGCATTAAAACAATTGTGTAATAATAGTATTCACTTTTAGAAACGGCCCTCTGGGGCCAAACATAACTGCGATGTGGCCCTCAGTGAAAACGACTTTGACACCTCTGCTCTAGTTCAACTTCAGATCTATTCGTCAAATATAAGTTTGTATTATTATGTATTTTTTAATTTGTTTGAGATAGGCTACAGCCCCCTGCAACCTTGAAAGGGAAAAGCGGTAAAAAAATAAAAGGATGGATGTTTGCTTTATGCCCTTTTTGTCAAAAAAAAATTTGGTTTTTTATATGGCAAACACAAAATATGCAATATCCCTCTCCAAAAAAATTCAAAGTGGAAAATTTGATGTGAAGTACTTAGAGACTTGAATAGGTCAATACTTCATAACAACATAGATTTTGATGTAACATTATTTTTTTTTTAGCAATAACAGCTTTAAAGAAGAAAGCCTACATGGCAGCTTTGTGTTATTAGAGTCAACATTGCAACTTGTTCGTGTTTTAATCTTGTTTTCCACGTCTTTAAAAATAGTATTTTTATACAACAGTGTACAGCCACAGATTCAGATTGGTCTGCAAATTCCACAGAGATAAAGCGCAAAAATAAGTGTGTCATTTCACAACCGGTCCGTCACATGATCATCAGGGCAGGTGTGACAGGTCATACGATGTCGTATCGACAGGGTTTATTTGATATCTTTCAACATTAAAATGACCACTATCGCTATTTCGTCAAACTGTGTATATTATGCACGGTTAAACGCCATTTATACTGACAGTAAATACGACTAGCTAACACGTCAACCTCAAAGCCAACAGGCTACGACAACAGGCTCGTGTACCCAAATAATTGGGAACGATTTGTAGGTTGTTTCGGTTCAAAACATGAAAACTGATCAAATGAGCTTTGTTTATACCTTGTAATCGTCATTGTTTTGCTCCATTCTTCAACTGGCGTCGGTAGTCTCGACGCTGGTTTTCCCAAACAAATGTTACGTCACACTTCCTGTTTCCGTAAAGCCCGCCCCGGAGTGACGTCATTGTCACGAACGCCCATTCTTGAGACGAGATCTTAAAATATAACAGGAACATTGTTTTATTGTATTTAACCACCATAAAGCGTGTACAATTTATGTTGTATAAAATAAAATATTATATAGTAAAAATAAATTTAAAAACAATTTCATGATGTCTACATATGGCTTTTTGACCACTAGAGTAAAGGCCACTTAAACGTACCGTATCGTTGTTTTTCAAAACAATCTAAATCTTCGTAAAAAAAAACGTACCCATTGGTGTACTAGGTCATTACTTTTACACTCTTTAATATCACTTTAATAGTTGCCAAAGCAAAAACTGCTTTATTCTAACGAAGTGATCACGTGACAAAGGAGCGAAACTGATTGGTACGTTGAACTGGGCGTAAATTAGCCCCGCCCAAGGACCATAGTCACGTGTGCATGGTGCGTTCGATTGGAAGGCAGTAAACAGGTGACGCCATTACCGGATATAAGTTGGTAGAACTCTGCTTTTCGAAATAAAAGTACGGCGTCGACGGCGACTCACTGACAGGTGTTGGCGACTCGTCCGCAAACACAAACAAAATATGATTTTAGGATTATACATATATTATGTATGTGAATGTAGCAGTGTTGTGTTACTCTCTTCGAACAACGACGGCTGGAAACAAACACCCTCGTCATCGGTTTTATTTTACTAAAATCGCAACAGGAACCTGCGGTGTTCCTGCGTGCCGACTTTCCGCTGGTGACGAGCCTAGCAAGGGGAGAGGAGCGATCGAAGAAGGCACAGCACGTTTGATGAAGTAAAGTCAAGTTTAAGGCTGGTTGCTAAAGCGGCAACTCGGACGAAAGCGAGCAAGCAGGTAGGCGAACATAAACCCTCTGCTTGCGTCGTTTGTTCTGCGCAGTTCGGCCGCCGCGTAAGTGTACACAAATGGTGGTTGAAGTGCGGCTTGCATCCCGAGGAGCCTGCACACAAACAGACTAATAAACAACAACAACATCAACAGTTGCAGCTGAGAATGACAAACAAATAGATTTAAAAAAGGAATGGCGTTGCTTTAAGAATGAATTGTGACGATTTCAAAGCGGCTAGCATTGCGTGTTGTCAACACGCTCTTACAGGTTTAGCAGGCTCCAGCCAATCTGAGCTTTGTGCTGAAAGTGTTTATTTTTTCATATTTTCTGACTTTTTTTCCAGGTATCACCAGCAATTTGGAACCATCCATTCTCTCCCCTGGCGGTCTGTGTGAAAAAAACATCTCCCCGGCCCTCAAGTCCCATCATATCCAGTGCCTCTTGATTCATCTTCATCACTGCAAAAAAGAGAAAAACAAACAATCAAGACCAGCAGATACGGATTTATTGATTTGAAGCTACACACTCTACCTGACACCATCATGGCCTCCATCACCAAGTTGTCCGAGCCGGAGATCGCGGACAACCACAGAGACACCTGGCTGGCACTACTTTCCGCGGCGGAAGCATACTGCCAAAAGTCCGGCTGCGACCTGGCCATTCTCACAGCCTGCAAGAAGTTCCGGCCCTCGGTTCCAGAAGGGGACGGGAAGAAGAAGAAGTGGGAGAGCGGCGGCTTCCCGAGGGAGTGCGAGTTCTCCTACAGCATTTGGGGCCAAAGCTTCCTGGCGGAGTCGGCGCGCCGCTACATAGACGACATCGGAGTCCTGCACTCCGCCACCTTGCTCACCGCGCAGAAGCACATGCGCCAGGCGGCCGGGCAGGAGGGCGCCAAGCTGGTGGCGGACCCCGGATTCAGGGGGGTGAGTGACGCACGCCCCCGTCTGCCGTGTCGCTGTGTCTCCTAGGTCAGGGGCATTCCAAAGTGCGGCCCCGGGGGCCGTTTGCAGCCCGCAGCTCATTTTTTAAAGGCCCGTTCTAAAAAATACTATCCAAAAAAAGACATAAACGGGTGAAATGTAACGAGAAAAAGTTGCACTGTTAACTATAATAACACAAAGTTGTTTTTTAAACTGTCATTGCTCAAAAATAATAATGAATCAAAATCAATGTTATGAATTATTGACTCCAATTACTTCACGTCAAATATTAAACTTTGAAATATGTTGCGTAGTTTGTGTGTTTGCCATTCAAAACATAGTTTTGAATAAAAGGGCATAAAACAAACAGACCCCTCAAAAAAATAAATAATATCTTGCATTGATCTTAAGTTGATTTAAAGACTTAAGTGTTGAACATTTTTAAAAAAGTATTATTTTTAACATTTTTATAATTTGGGGCTCCTTTGAATCCCCCAACATTTTAATGGGAATAAAAGAAATACTTACTGATAAAAAAAAATTCAATGTTATGAAATATAGACCTATTTAGGCTCCAATTACTTCACATGAAATATTCTACTGTGAATTTTTTTTTTCCGGAAATATTCTATATTTTGTGTTTGCCATAAAAAACAGGGTTTCTTTGACAAAAAGTGCTTAACAAATAAATAATAAAAATATAAAGTTATAATCGATGAATTGTTCTAAAGTTGATTGAGAGACCTAAGTGTTAAAAATACAAAATATTGAATGTATGACTAACTTTTAACACTTATGAGTGGGACCCTAAGAATTTTGTTGGGATTTTTTTTTTAACTGTCATTGCTCAAATAGTTAATTAAAATCAATGTATTGAATTATTGACCTATTTAAGGCTCTAATTACTTCACATCAAATATTCAACTTTAAAATATATTTTTTGGGGAAATATATTGCATATTTTGTGTGTTTGCCAATCAAAACAGTTTTTTGACAAAAAGGGCATAAAATACATACAATCTTATAATCGCACATAGATCTTAAGTTGGTTTCAAGACTTAAGTGTTGAAAATGAAATAAAAGTATTATTTTTTAACATTTTAACACATTGAATACCCCAATATTTTAGTGGGATTAAAAAATAAATACTTAATGCTAAAATAATCAATGTTATGAAATATTGACCAATTTAAGGCACATATTCTACTTTGAATTTTTTTTTTTGTGGAAATATTCCATATTTTGTGTTTGCCATAAAAACAGGGTTTCTTTGACAAAAAGGACTAAACAAATAAATAATACAAATATAAAGTTATCATCAATGAATGATTGAGAGACCTAAGTGTTGAAAATAAAAATTAATATATGTATGACTCATTTTTAACTTATGAGTGGGGCCCTAAGTATTTCTGTGGGATTTTTTTTTTAAACTCATTGCTCAAATAATTAATCAAAATCAATGTTTTGAGCTATTGACCTATTTAACGCTCCAATTACTTCACATCAAATATTTCACTTTGAACTTTTAGGGAGAAAACGTTGTTTTTGTGTTTGCCATAAAAGAACATGATATATATATATATACACACACTATATTGCCAAAAGTATTTGGCCACCTGCCTTGACTCACATATGAACTTGAAGTGCCATCCCATTCCTAACCCATAGGGTTCAATATGATGTCGATCCACCTTTTGCAGCTGTTACAGCTTCTACTCTTCTGGGAAGGCTGTCCACAAGGTTGCGGAGTGTGTTTATAGGAATCTTCGACCATTCTTCCAAAAGCGCATTGGTGAAGTCACACACTGATGTTGGTCGAGAAGACCTGACTCTCAGTCTCCGTTCTAATTCATCCCAAAAGTGTTCTATCGGGTTCAGGTCAGGACTCTGTGCAGGCCAGTCAAGTTCATCCACACCAGACTCTGTCATCCATGTCTTTATGGACCTTGCTTTGTGCACTGGTGCACAGTCATGTTGGAAGAGGAAGAAGCCCGCTCCAAACTGTTCCCACAAGGTTGGGAGCATGGCATTTTTCCAAAATGTTTTGGTATCCTGGAGCATTCAAAGTTCCTTTCACTGGAGCTTAGGGGCCAAGCCCAACTCCTGAAAAACAACCCCACACCCCACAACATAATTCCTCCTCCACCAAATTTCACAGTCTGCACAACGCAGTCCGAAATGTACCGTTCTCCTGGCAACCTCCAAACCCAGACTCGTCCATCAGACTGCCAGATGGAAAAGCGTGATCCATCACTCCAGAGAAGGCGTCTCCACTGCTCTAGAGTCCAGTGGCGACTTGCTTTACACCACTGCATCTGACGCTTTGCATTGGACTTGGTGATGTATGGCTTAGATGCAGCTGCTCGGCCATGGAAACCCATTCCATGAAGCTCTCTGCGTACTGTATGTGGGCTAATTGGAAGGTCACATTAAGTTTAGAGCTCTGTAGCAACTGACTGTGCAGAAAGTCGCTGACCCCTCTCTGTCAGTTTACGTGGCCTACCACTTGGTGGCTGAGTTGCTGTTGTTCCCAAACTCGTCCATTTTCTTATAATAAAGCCGACAGTTGACTTTGGAATATTTAGGAGCGAGGACATTTTACGACTGGATTTGTTGCTGCATCCTATGACAGTTCCACGCTGGAAATCACTGAGAGCGGCCCTTTCCTTCACAAATATTCGTAGAAACAGTCTCCATGCCTAAGTGCTTGATTTTATACACCTGTGGCCAGGCCAAGTGATTAGGACACCTGATTCTGATCATTTGGATGGGTGTCCAAATACTTTTGGCAATATAGTATATCTATAATTTTTTTTTATGGACCAAACTTGAGGCGAGTCTTAAAGGTTAAAACAAATCTATATATTTGTTTTGAGATGAAAAAGTATCAAAATGGCCCACGCATGCTTTAACTTTTCCGGGTGCGGCCCTCAGTGGAAGAAGTTTGGACACTGCTGTCCTAGAAGCTCACGTCCTTCCTCCTTGCTGTCCTTTCAGAACGTGACAGGCGACTGCTTGGTGGGCGGAGTCAGCCCCAGCAGCAGACTCTACTCTCAGAGCTACCCGTCCATCTACAGCTCGCCAGACGCTCCCGGCCAGGGCAACAACGGCGAGCGTGAGCGGGAGAAGAGCGCCGTGGAGACCGCCAGGCAGGGGAGACAGCAGGCTGGCATCGTGGACCTGGAGGAGGAGTGTGAGGACGACGAAGAGGACGAGGAGGAGGAGGACGACGAGGAGGAGGACATGGACGAGAAGCGGCCGTACGGGAACGAAAGTGCAGGTGAGGATAAGCAAGGAAGTAACACGGACGTGTTTTTATTGGCTCTTTGCAAAGCAGCACTAAGAAACTCACGGATTTGCATTTGGACGCAAAGACAAATTCAAAGTAGACAAACACCTCCTTCAATCACCAAACTTCCTGCTTATGTTCGTGTCTGCTCCAGGGCTCCCCCTGCAGGTGGCACGTGTAATTGGTGCATTGGTTAAGCAAATATTTTTTTGGAATCAAGGCAAGGATGTGGATCATTCTAGCATGTTTACATCGTTTTGCTTGTCAGGAATATTGATAATTCCACACAGAGTCGATACTAACATGCACAAAATCCATCGATACCTGCTTTTTTGATCACACAAGCTCGCCCTGCGTAATAATCCATCCATCCATCCATTCATTCATTTTCTACCGCTTGTCCCTCTATTATTGCAGTGTAAAATGGCACATTTGGCAATATAAACAAGTATCAAATAATTATAGTTGCATATTACTTACACATACAAAGTCTCCAAGGCATAATGGAAAGTATCCAGTAACAAACGTGTCCACATCTTTCAACTTACTGTGGCATGAGCTTAAACGAGGTGATAAAAAGTTTGATATGTGTGGTGTGTATGTATGTATGTATGTATGTATGTGTATGTATGTGTATATGTATGCATGCGTGCAGTTGCGAACACCCAACTGCGCCCAAGTCCCAACCTCCGGGCTGATGATTTTAGGTTGTCCTGAAGAATTTGAAAGTAATCCTCCTTTTTCATTGTCCCATTTAAAGCACCAGTTACATTGGCAGCAAACCCGGCCCAGAGCATAATACTACCACCACCATGCTTGACAGTGGGCATGGTGTACCTGGGATTAAAGGCCTCACCTTTTCTCCTCCAAACATATTGCTGGGTATTGTGGCCAAACAGCTAAATTTTTGTTTCATCTGACCTCAGAACTTTCCTCCAGAAGATCTTATCTTTGTCCATGTAATGTCAGATGAAACAAAAAATTTGCTGTTTGGCCACAATACCCAGCAATATGTTTGGAGGAGAAAAGGAAAATGGTAAATGGGTTGTACTTGTATAGCGCTTTTCTACCTTTTTTAAGGAACTCCAAGCGCTTTGACACTATTTCCACATTCACACACGCACATTCACACACTGATGGCGGGAGCTGCCATGCACGGCGCTAACCAGGCCCATCAGGAGCAAGGGTGAAGTGTCTTGCTCAAGGACACAACGGACGTGACTAGGATGGTAGAAGGTGGGGATTAAACCAGTAACCCTCAGATTGCCGGCACGGCCACTATCCCAACTTCGCCACGCCGTCCCCAAAGTGAGGCCTTTCATCCCAGGAATACCACGCCCACCGTCAAGCATGGTGGTGTTAGTATTATGCTCTGGGCCTGTTTTGCTGCCAATGGAACTGGTGCTTTAAAGGCCTACTGAAAGCCACTACTACCGACCACGCAGTCTGATAGTTTATATATCAATGATGAAATCTTAACATTGCAACACATGCCAATACGGCCGGGTTAACTTATAAAGTGACATTTAAAACTTCCCGGGAAATATCCGGCTGAAACATCGCGGTATGATGACGTATGCGCGTGACGAAGTCCGAGTAACGGAAGTTATGGTACCCCGTAGAATCCTATACAAAAAGCTCTGTTTTCATTTCATAATTCCACAGTATTCTGGACATCTTTTGAAATTTTTTTAATGAACAATGAAGGCTGCAAAGAAGACAGTTGTAGGTGGGATCAGTGTATTAGCAGCGGACTACAGCAACACAACCAGGAGGACTTTGTTGGAGCGCTAGCCGCCAACCTCACCTTGACTTCCTACGTCTCCGGGCCGCCAAACGCATCGGGTGAAGTCCTTCGTCCTTCTGCCGATCGCTGGAACGCAGGTGAGCACGGGTGTTGATGAGCAAATGAGGGCTGGCTGACGTAGGTGGAGAGCTAATGTTTTTAGCATAGCTCTGTGCAGTCTGGTTGCTAAGTTAGCTTCAATGGCGTCGTTAGCACAGCATTGTTAACCTTCGCCAGCCTGGAAAGCATTAACCGTGTATTTACATGTCCACGGTTTAATAGTATTGTTGATTTTCTATCTATCCTTCCAGTCAGGGGTTTATTTCTTTTGTTTCTATATGCAGTTAAAGCAAGATGCTATCACGTTAGCTCGTAGCTAAGCATTTCGCCGATGTATTGTCGTGGAGATAAAAGGCACTGAATGTCCATTTCGCGTTCTCGACTCTCATTTTCAAGAGGATATAGTATCCGAGGTGGTTTAAAATACAAATCTGTGATCTACAATAGAAAAAGGAGAGTGTGGAATCCAATGAGCCCTTGTACCTAAGTTACGGTCAGAGCGAAAAAAGATACGTCCATTGCTGCCTCTCAAGTCATTCACTGTAACGTTCCTCATCTACGAATCTTTCATCCTCGCTCAAATTAATGGGGTAATCATCACTTTCTCGGTCCGAATCTCTCTCGCTCCATTGTAAACAACGGGGAATTGTGAGGAATACTAGCTCCTGTGACGTCACGCTACTTCCGGTACAGGCAAGGCTTTTTTTTATCAGCGAGCAAAAGTTGCGAACTTTATCGTTGATTTTCTCTACTAAATCCTTTCAGCAAAAATATGGCAATATCGCGAAATGATCAAGTATGACACATAGAATGGATCTGCTATTCCCGTTTAAATAAAAAAAAAATCATTTCAGTAGGCCTTTAAGTGGGACAATGAAAAAGGAGGATTACCTCCAAATTATTTAGGACAGCCTAAAATCATCAGCCCGGAGGTTGGGTCTTGTGTGCAGTTGGGTGTTCCAACAGGACAATGACCCCAAACACACATCAAAAGTGGTAAAGGAATGGCTAAATCAGGCTAGAATGAAGGTTTTAGAATGGCCTTCCCAAAGTCCTGACTTAAACGTGTGGACAATGCTGAAGAAAAAAATCCATGTCAGAAAACCAACAAATGTAGCTGAACTGCACCAATTTTGTCAAGAGTAGTGGTCAAAAATTCAACCAGAAGCTTGTGGATGGCTACCAAAAGCGCCTTATTGCAGTGAAACTTGCCAAGGGACATGTAACCAAATATTAACATTGCTGTATGTATACTTTTGACCCAGCAGATTTGGTCACATTTTCAGTAGACCCATAATAAATTCATGAAAGAACCAAACTTCATGAATGTTTTTTGTGACCAACAAGTATGTGCTCCAATCACTCTATCACAAAAAAATAAGAGTTGTAGAAAGTATTGGAAACTCAAGCAGCCATGACATTATGTTCTTTACAAATGTATGTAAACTTTTGATCTCGACTGTATATTTGTTTACAAGTGTGTGTGTGTGTGTGTGTGTATATATATATATATATATATATATATATATATATATATATATATATATATATATATATATATATATATATATATGTATATGTATATATATATATATATATGTGTATATATATATATATATATACATATATAAAAATATATAATATGACAATATAAGGGAATCAAAACCAAAACAATTTTGCTATTTATCAGCATATTTCATTATAGATGACATGATGATGTCACACTACCACCATAGTGAAATTATATTATTATATTATTATATTATATTATATAATTATATTATTATATTATATTATATATTATATTATATAGGGACGGCGTGGCGAAGTTGGTAGAGTGGCTGTGCCAGCAATCGGAGTGTTGCTGGTTACTGGGGTTCAATTCCCACCTTCTACCTTCCTAGTCACGTCCGTTGTGTCCTCGGGCAAGACACTTCACCCTTTGCCTCTGATGGCTGCTGGTTAGCGCCTTGCATGGCAGCTCCCGCCATCAATGTGTGTGTGAATGGGTAAATGTGGAAATAGTGTCAAAGCGCTTTGAGTACCTTGAAGGTAGAAAAGCGCTATACAAGTATAACCCATTTATCATTTATTATTTATCATATTAATAACACTATTATTTGTTTTGTATACTTGAAGGCTCCACATGACTGCTGCTCCTTTTAGAATGTAAGATAAGTGACTATTACTATATATGGTCATATTTATACGCACAGTATGGTTTGTATTGATACACTGAGAGGTTATAGAACACTACTGTTCTTTTTTTCTTGAATACTTGAAAGTATTTTCAATAAAGTAGTATATTTAAAAGTACACGGGTTCAGGTTTTATTTTTGTACTGGTATCAGGAATCGTGTGAATTCATCGGTATCGACGACTGAAGTTCTGGTGTGGTGACAACCCTAATGGGCGGTATAGTTTGTGTCCACTGATGAAGGGCCAATTCTTACGTATTGTTGCTTTAAAGTCCATGAAAAGCAGCCATCTTTGGAAAACGTCGATATCCTGCTTGTCTTCCAGGCGTCTTCTCTATGGACGAGGACTCGCTGTCTCGTGACTGTGAACCCTTCTTCGAGTCGGACGGCGAGGAGGAGAGCACCGACGGTGAGTTCAGACACGCACGCACGTGCACACACACACACACACACACACACGTATTTGTTGTCTTCTTGAGACTTCCGAAAAATGCCTACCTCTTTAGAACCACCCTTTCTAGATATATAAAGATTTGTATTTACAACATTAATAATATATACATACCATGCAAATATAAAAAAGCTTGTTGTGAAAAATGAGTTGGAATTTCACAATTTCTCAAGAAAAACTTAGAATTTTGGCAGTATTATAATAAAAGTCGTAATTTTACTCAATGCAAGTAAAATTTTTGCAATTTTTCGAGAAAAACTGAACATTTGTGCAATATTATGATAAAAGTTGGAATTTTACTTAACAGTATAAATTTTACAAGAAAAGCTTAAACTTTTGGCAATTTTATGAAAAGAGTCGTAACTTTACTCGACAAAAGTCACAATTTTATGAGAAAACTTAAAATTTTGGCAATATTATAATAATAATCAGAATTTTACTTGGCAATATTATGACAAAAGTCATAATTTTACTCGAAAAATGTCACTATTTTAACAAAAAAAATTGCCAATATTGTGACAAAAGTCAGAATTATATATGACAGATGTCACCATTTTGCATTAAAAAGTAATCATTTTACATAAAAAAGTAATAGTTTCACTAGAGAATATTACAATATTACAGAAACAGAAAGAATATGAGAAATTATTGATTTTTTTATGAGAAAAGAGTCGACACATTGTGAGAAAAAGACTGCTTTTAGTTAATTTATTTAGTTGTATATTTGTTTACTTAAAAAGTTATTACAGTATGTCTTTATATACATATTAATTTTTTATTAATTTTGGCCAAAGGGGTCGCATTTAAATTTCTTACACACACTTTTTATTACATACGTTGACCAGAGGGGGAGCACTTCAAATTTTTACACACACTTGTTATTTCATATGTTGACCAGAGGGAGAGCACTTTTAAAACAGACAGTCAATTTGAAAAATCCCTCCTTTTTGGGACCACCCTAATTTTGACCACCAGAGGTGCAAATGAGACATTCTCTATTACAAACCCCGTTTCCATATGAGTTGGGAAATTGTGTTAGATGTAAATATAAACAGAATACAATGATTTGCAAATCATTTTCAACCCATATTCAGTTGAATATGCTACAAAGACAACATATTTGATGTTCAAACTGATAAAAAAATTTTTTTTTGCAAATAATTATTAACTTTAGAATTTGATGCCAGCAACACGTGACAAGAAGTTGGGAAAGGTGGCAATAAATACTGATAAAGTTGAGGAATGCTCATCAAACACTTATTTGGAACATCCCACAGGTGAACAGGAAAATTGGGAACAGGTAGGTGCCATGATTGGGTATAAAAGTAGATTCCATGAAATGCTCAGTCATTCACAAACAAGGATGGGGCGAGGGTCACCACTTTGTCAACAAATGCGTGAGCAAATTGTTGAACAGTTTAAGAAAAACCTTTCTCAACCAGCTATTGCAAGGAATTTAGGGATTTCACCATCTGCGGTCCGTAATATCATCAAAGGGTTCAGAGAATCTGGAGAAATCACTGCACGTAAGCAGCTAAGCCCGTGACCTTCGATCCCTCAGGCTGTACTGCATCAACAAGTGACATCACTGTGTAAAGGATATCACCACATGGACTCAGGAACACTTCAGAAACCCACTGTCAGTAACTACAGTTGGTCGCTACATCTGTAAGTGCAAGTTAAAACTCTCCTATGCAAGGCGAAAATCGTTTATCAACAACACCCAGAAACGCAGTCGGCTTCGCTGGGCCTGAGCTCATCTAAGATGGACTGATACAAAGTGGAAAAGTGTTCTGTGGTCTGACGAGTCCACATTTCAAAGGACCAAAGAGGAAAAGAACCATCCGGATTGTTATAGGCGCAAAGTTAAAAAGCCAGCATCTGTGAAGGTATGGGGGTGTATTAGTGCCCAAGACATGGGTAACTTACACATCTGTGAAGGCGCCATTAATGCTGAAAGGTACATACAGGTTTTGGAGCAACATATGTTGCCATCCAAGCAACGTTAGCATGGACGCCCCTGCTTATTTCAGCAAGACAATGCCAAGCCACGTGTTACATCAACGTGGCTTCATAGTAAAAGAGTGTGGGTACTAGACTGGCCTGCCTGTAGTCCAGACCTGTCTCCCATTGAAAATGTGTGGCGCATTATGAAGCCTAAAATACCACAACCGAGACCCCCGGACTGTTGAACAACTTAAGCTGTACATCAAGCAAGAATGGGAAAGAATTCCACCTGAGAAGCTTAAAAAACGTGTCTCTTCAGTTCCCAAATGTTTACTGAGTGTTGTTAAAAGGAAAGGCCATGTAACACAGTGGTGAACATGCCCTTTCCCAACTACTTTGGCACGTGTTGCAGCCATGAAATTCTAAGTTAATTATTATTTGCAAAAAAAAATAAAGTTTATGAGTTTGAACATCAAATATCTTGTCTTTGCAGTGCATTCAATTGAATATGGGTTGAAAAGGATTTGCAAATCATTGTATTCCGTTTATATTTACATCTAATACAATTTCCCAACTCATATGGAAACGGGGTTTGTAGATGCAATGGTTTTCCTTTTTGGGACCATGATATTTTTCCTTGTTGATGTCTCAAGAAGGGTAGAAATACAAGAACACACACACACACACACACACACACACACACACACACACACACACACACACACACACACACACACACACACACACACACACACACACACACACACGAGTCATGGTTCCACATACATGTTTGGTTTTGTGTGCGACGCGCAGGTTCGTTGAGCGAGGAAGCCCCACCCCCTTCGCGCTGCATGGCCATGGGTCACGCCATGCACTCGTCCCGGCACGCCCAGGCCATGGCGATGGCCCGCTCGCTGCCCGTCTCAGTGCCGGTCTGGGGCTGTAGGGGAGGGCGAGCGGCGCCGGGAGAAGGTAACAGTGGAGAACGGGTGAGCAAAAAAGGACACATTTTATTCTATTTTACTTACTAGGCAGTGTTGGGTTGGTTACTGAAAACCAGTAACTAGTTAGTTACTAGTTACTTTATTTCAAAAGTAACTCAATTACTTACACCAAAAAGTAATGCGTTACTGTGAAAAGTAACTATTTAGTTACTTCTTTTTGTCTTCTTTTTTTTTTAAAGCTCCCATTAATGCCCTTTTAGCCTTCATTTCAGTACTGTTATTGCACTGGAGAATAATACAATCTGTTGATCAACTTGACATGCATTTGCATCACTGAACTCTGCCAAGCAATGTGGTCTACATACAACACACAAAGACAAAGATATGTTTCAAAGGGCCAATTTATTTCAGGCCAGAACAAATTGACAAAACTATTTTAAATAGCTGCAACATAACATACATAAGTGTAACAAACAGCATAATAACAACATGTCACAACATAGATGTAAACCTGGCTTCACCCAAGGAAGGCACACATGACATACACAAAGCCTAACCAGGCATTTTTTTCTCTCAATAAATTCTGAAATAAAATCATGTCTTCATGAGATCAACACTGTACTGAAGCCCAGAACACTCTACGCATTTCCCCACTTTTAGATTAGAAAAAAGTAAAGATTGGCCGGGCCCACTAGGATCTCTCTGTATGTTTGTGAACTTTATAGTTTATACATTTAGAGTGATGTGATAATCAAACACTCTAGAAGTTTAGAATGAAAGAGTATATACAATAATTGACAGAGTGTGTACCTTCAGTGATGAATGATGAGCAGAGGCAGAGTTTGGAGTGTCTTCTTTAGCTTGCTTTCCATGTTTATGTACGGTACTCACTGTCCACTGTCCAGGAACTTGTAAAATGTTTTCGTGCCGTTTGACGCCCGCTATCATGCTAATTAGCTGCCTGAAATCGGGTGACTCCACTGTAGAAATAGCCTGCATGTCTTCTAGCACACACGCAGCAATGGCTCTATCAATGTTGTCCTGGCTAGCAGTCCCTCCGTTAAAATCCAGCCGCTGTTGGAGGTAGAGGTGAAGTGTGTCTCTCTTTACTAGCTTCGTCGAAGCATGTTGCTTTTGTAGCTGTTTCAGCAGATTTGAATTGCTTTTTTGGGCAGTAGATGGGATCTTTGATCCAAGACACAACTTTCATTTAACTAAAATGTTCTTTTCTTTGTGCTCGACAAAGGAAAAGTAGTGAGAATATCTCCATGTTAAGAAACTCGACTACGGCTGCGCCATGATGTCTTTTTAGTAAACACAGACACCCCCCCCCCCTCCCCTCCCCACCCAGACACACACAAAGCGCGCCTCTTCTCTCCCTTGTGACACAAGAACATTCAGAAGGACGACACTGCAACTCTCCAATAAAACACACTCAGATATTCTGTTTCTAGCCAATACTACATAAAAAATAACGTAAAATAACGCAGTAAAGCATCATGTAGTAACGGTAACTGAGTTACTGAATATAAAAAATAACGTGTTAGTCTTAACACTGTTACTAGGTCATTTACAAAAGGTAAACATGGCTACTAAAAAAACAACTAAAAATGTAACATTTTCAATAGTCTAATGTTTTAAGAAGTGGTCATTTAGCACTAATTTATAAAAAAAATATCTTAATTTCTCATGAAATTGTAACATTTCTATAAAAATGCGTAATCTTGCAAGAGGTCGTAAAATAAAAATAAACATTTCTGCAATAAAAGTAAAAATGTTGTAATAACATGCATTTGCTTTTAAAAAAAAAAAAAAAAAAAAAAAAGCGGGAATATTCCCTAAATATAGTGACTAAGTAACATCTTATTTTCTGGCAGACCAGGTGTGTTAAGAAGCTTAGTTACGATGCATACCGCCACCTACTGTATAACAAGCAACACGCTACTTTCACACACAGTCCCATTATAAGGTGTTTATGAGCCAGGGCATAACTGGTAGCGCCAAATCTACATGTGGTGGGCCACAAATATATATTGTTTGTGGTCTTGTCCTGGTCTGTATTTTAGTCCTTGTTTATTGTCGAGTCCTAGTTTGTGATCTAGTCCTAGTCTCTATTCTCGTCCTAGTTTGTGTTTTAGTACTAGTTTGTGGTCCGCTTGATTGTGGTCTAGTCCTAGTCTGTATTTTAGTCATATTTTGTGGTCTAGTCCTACCTAATCCTAGTCTGTGGACTAGTACTAGTGTGTGCTCTAGTAGTAATGTTTGTGGTCTTGTAGGTCTAGGTCTACTAGTGTGTGGACTAGTCCTAGTTTGTATTCTAGTCCTAGTTTGTGGTCTAGTCCTAGTTTGTACTTTAGTACTAGTTTATTGATGTCTTGGTTGGGGTCTCATACTATTTTATGATGTTTTAGTTTATGGCCTAGTGCTAGTACTAGTTTATGATGTCCTGGTTTGTATTTTAGTCCTTGTTTGTTGTCGAGTATAAGTTTGTGGACTAGCCCTAGTTTGTTGTCTAGTCCTGGTTTGTGGTCTAGCCTTAGTCTCTATTCTTGTCCTAGTTTGTGTTTCAGTACTAGTTTGTGGTGTAGTCCTTGATTGTGGTCTAGTCCTAGTCTGTATTTTAGTCATATTTTGTGGTCTAGTCCTAGTCTGTGGACTAGTACTAGTGTGTGGACTAGTACTAGTGTGTGGTCTAGTCCTAGTCTCTATTCTTGTCCTAGTTTGTGTTTTAGTACTAGTTTGTCGTGTAGTCCTAGATTGTGGTCTAGTCCTAGTCTGTATTTTAGTCATATTCTGTTGTCTAGTCCTACCTAGTCCTAGTCTGTGGACTAGTACTAGTGTGTGGTCTAGTAGTAAAGTTTGTGGTCTTGTAGGTCTAGGTCTACTAGTGTGTGGACTAGTCCTAGTTTGTACTTTAGTACTAGTTTATTGATGTGCTAGTTTGTGGTCTCATACTAGTTTATGATGTCTTAGTTTATGGCCTACTGCTAGTACTAGTTTATGATGTCCTAATTTGTGGACTATTCTTAGGTTTTTGGTCTAGTACTAGTCTGTGGTCTTGTAATTTGTCTAGTCCTAATTTGTAGACTAGTACTAGTTAGTGGTCTAGTCCGAGTCTGTATTGTAGTACTTGTTTGTTATTGTTGATGTAAGTTGATGTTGTTGATGAGGAGCATGTTGATGTTGTTATTTTTTTATTTTTGATGTAAGTAAATGATGTTGTTGTTTTTGTTGTTGATGTAAGTTGATGACGATGTTGATGTAATTTGATGATGTTGTTGATGCTGTGGATGTTGATGTTGTTGTTGTTGATGATGTAATTTGATGATGTTGTGGTTGTTGATGCTGTGGATGTTGACTTTGTTGTTGTTGATGTAAGTTGATGATGTTGATGTTGTTGATGTAATTTGATGATGATGATATTGTTGTTTTTGATGTAAGTTGATGATGTTACTGATGTTGTTATAGTTGTAAGTTGATGTTGATTATATTGTTATTGTATTGTTTTTGATGTAAGTTGATGATGATGTTATTGATGTTGTTGTTGTAAGTTGATGATGATGTTGTTGATGATGATGTAAGTAGATGATGATGTTGTTGTTTACATTTTTTTAAATTTTTGATGTAAGTTAATTATGTTGTTGTTGTCGATGATGTTGTTAATGTAAGTTGATGATGATGTTGTTGTTGATGTAAGTTGATGATGTTGTTGTTGATGTAAGTTGATGATGTTGTTGATGATGTAAGTTGATGATGATGTTGATGGTGTAAGTTGATGATGTTGTTGATTACATTTTTTTTATTTTTGATGTAAGTTAATTATGTTGTTGTCGATGATGTTGTTAATGTAAGTTGATGTTGTTGTTATTGATGTAAGTTGAGGATGATGATGTTGATGTAATTTTTTAGTTTTTGATGTAAGTTAGTGATGTTGTTGATGTAAGTTGATGATGTTGTTGATGTAAGTTGATGATGTTGTTGTTGATGTAAGCTGATGATGTTGATGTTATCTTTTAGTTTTTGATGTAAGTTAGTGATGTTGATGTAAGTTGATAATGTTGATGTAAGTTGATGATGTTGTTGTTGATTATGTTGTTGTTGATGTTCACCAAGAGGCATGTGGAATGTCAAGAAGGAGAGAAAGCTGCCAGTTTGTTGGCGAGGCGCTTCATAACGCAAACAAAGACACCATTCTCTGACCTCGCTATTGTGACGTTTCCCTACTATCTTCAAAACCCCCCGCCCCGCACTCCCCACCACCCCTTCATGTGACCGCCGATGACATCATTGTCAGGTCGGGCGCACAACGTAGGAGTTTCAAGGCGCTCCATTGTTGTCCTTCTGAGAAGGGCGTCATTCCAATGATTGCAAATACTTCCAACTTAAACAAACGTCTCTAGTAATTCCATCAACCTTTGATGATGGATATACAAAGTTTGACATAAGAGGACCCTGGCTAGTTAACCACTGATGTCAGTGTTGGGGGACCCCTTGTGGCCGTGGGGCCCTAAGCAGCCACACATGCCTGGTCGCACCTCCACCTCCAAACCCCCAAAACAATTGAATCCCGTGTGGTGGCGGCGCACACCTGAAATGGGTTGACTTTAAATACATAGTTTCCTGTGTCTCTTTAATTGCCCTTGTTTGCTGGCGACGAAGGAAGCTAACAACCTAAAAGGCGGTATGCCAAATAACGCCGTCACTTCTACTAGTAATCCTATTACTTCCTCCTATGTACGTTACAACGCCGTTAGCGACGCGTTTGATGTGATTGTATGTCAACAAGACTGCATCAGAAGCACAGCAAGTTAAATATAGGAAGTAACAACCAGCAGCACTTTAAAGTCAACTTGGTATCAAATAGGAGGCAACATCACATAGCAAACAACATGCTAATACTACGAGGGAATAATGAATAACTAATAAATGATTGAAGTGACAATCTTGCAGGACAAGGAGACTACAGCCATGAAAGCACATGTAATCTCCTTATTAACTCGCGCTAACACGATCCAGTGATAAAGATTCAACAAAACTGCTGCTGCTAAGATAACAAACACAGCTAAGCTAATGCTGCTCTGACTGGGCGCTGATGTCACATGTCACTTAGCAACAGGCACCGCCTTTTAAAGGCACACACACTCTGCTCTCATGAAACATCTCATATTTTTAAGTTTTTAAGTAACGCAATAAACACTTTTCGCTGGTAATTAATTACGGTAACACTTTAATATGGGGAACACACATTCACCATTAATTAGTTGCTTATTAACATGCACATTAGTAACATGTTGGCTCTTAATTAGTCATTATTAAGTACTTATTAATGCCTTATTCTGCATGGCCTTATTATACAACCAGTAAGCCATTAACTAAGAGTCTTCCCTCAATAACCTCAGAATTATTGCTTATTAGTAACCCTAACCCTTATATGTTCCCCGAGTGTCCAAATAACCTAATAAAGTCTCTGTTATTTTAATAAGCAACTAATTAATGGTGAATATTAGAGATGTCCGATAATATCGGCCGATAAATGCTTTTAAATGTAATATCGGAAATTATCGGTATCGGTTTCAAAATTATCAGTTTCAAAAAGTAAAGTTTATGACTTTTTAAAACGCCGCTGTGTACACGGCCATAGGGAGAAGTACAGAGCGCCAATAAACCTTAAAGGCACTGCCTTTGCGTGCCGGCCCAGTCACATAATATCTACGGCTTTTCACACACACAAGTGAATGCGAGGCATACTTGGTCATCAGCCATACAGGTCACACTGAGGGTGTCCTCATAAACAACTTTAACACTGTTACAAATATGCGCCACACTGTGAACCCACACCAAACAAGAATGTCAAACACATTTCGGGAGAACATCCGCACCGCAACACAACATAAACACAACAGAACAAATACCCAGAACCCTTTGCAGCACTAACTCTTCCGGGACGCTACAATATACACTCCCCGCCAACCCCCCCAGTCCCCTCCCCTCCCAACTCAACCCCGCCCCCCTCAACCTCCTCATGCTCTCTCAAGGAGAGCATGTCCCAAATTCCAAGCTGCTGTTTTGAGGCATGTTGAAAAAAATAATGCACTTTGTGACTTCAATAATAAATATGGCAGTGCCATGTTGGCATTTTTTTCCATAACTTGAGTTGATTTATTTTGGAAAACCTTGTTACATTGATTAATGCATCCAGCGGGGCATCACAACAAAATTAGGCATAATAATGTGTTAATTCCACGACTGTATATATCGGTATCGGTTGATATCGGAATCGGTAATTAAGAGTTAGACAATATCGGAATATCGGATATCGGCAAAAAAGCCATTATCGGACATCTCTAGTGAATATGTTCCCCATACTAAAGTGTTACCTTAATTCCATTAGTAATTTAATTACTTTTTTGGCAAAGTAACGAGTAAGAGTTGTGGTTTGTTCACAGCGCCCCCAGTGTTTCAGCAGGGAATCACTATGGAACGCTCCAATAATAATGTCACCTTATAAAGTTGACATTTCTGCGTCCCCTCAGGTGGGCTGCGCTGACCTGGAGCACATCGCCGCTAGCATGAAGGCTCTTTTGGCCCCGGGCGCCAACGACGGGACGGAAATGTTCGGGGCGCTGCCTCGGCCCCGCGTCAACACGGGCGACTTCTCCCTCAAGCACTGAGGCCCGACGGCAGGAAGGAAGCGGCGAGGGGGGAAAAGGGATTCGGAGCGAAATCAGACGTGAGACGCGTACGCTACAAAACCCTCCATCCATCTCTCGCTAGCAAACGTCACACACTTCAAGGAGTAACGCAACACTAAAAAAAACAAACAAAAAAAAAAAACGTTGACAAACACGACCCTTGCACATTTCACTGCACGGACAGTACTACGCAGCAAACATCGGGAAGCACGGCGACCTGCAGGAACGGTGCACGGAAGGAACGTAAACCTTGTGCTCCATGCTAATGCGCTAACACACAACACTATTAAACAACACTCCCAGACAACACTTTATTAAAGACACTTTTAGACAACACTATTAATATATAACACTAACCTAAAACTCACGTGCAATTTGTTTTTTTGGGACACTTTAACATTTTTAATCATTTAATTAATTTTTTTGGTTTTCAAATTCATGATTTTGTTTTATAGTCTGATTTCTTACCAAATTATAGTTGTAAAATAAATACTTTATCATTATCACACAAAAATGACACCAGAGGGACGTTTAGCATAGTGGTGTCCAAAGTGTGGATCGAAGGACTTTTTATTTTCACATTCCAAACATAGGATTCAACTAAAAAACAAGAAATTAAATAATAAAAGAGGAACATTTGAAAAAAAGTATGTAGCAAGAAAGCGTTTAAGCTAACAGTAAAGAATCCTTAAAAAAAAAAAAAAAAAAAAAGCCGAATCTAGACGGTGAACCGATCACCGAATTTTAAACACTTTAATCACCAAACATAGGATTAAACTAAAAAACAAGAAATTAAATAATAAAACAGGAACGTTTAAAAAAAAAAAAGAGTATGTAACAAGAAAGCGTTTAAGCTAACAGTAAAGAATCCTTTAAAAAAATAAATGCTGAATCCAGACGGTGATCCAATCTGCACCGAATTGTAATCACTTTTTCCTTTTTGAGCAGATGTGCTAACAACTTTTGGAGTATTTATAGCGGAATTAAAGAAACAAAAGTAAAGCCTCATGTACTGGCTTTGTCCCTGTGGGTGGAGGCGGGGAGGCTTGCATACGCGCACAGAAGCTGAGCCTCATAACGTAATCTAGTCAAAATGATCCGGATCGGCCCCAAAATACAAGAACTTGTTCCTTATCCCATTACAGACATTTCCTCAAAGTTTAAGCAAAATCGGCTCATAACTTTTTGAGTTATTTTACTAACGAACTCAATAATACATGGCGAAGTTGTTACCACTAATAAATAGGGGTGTGACTCTTTGGGCAACTAACGATTCCATCCGACTCCTAGGGTGACAATTCGATTCAGAATCGATTCTTGATTCATTCTCCATTCAAACCGATTCTCGCAATGTATTATTTGGTATAATAATTATGATGAAACTTTTTCAAAACAGGTTACAAGTTAGAAAAGCTCCTTACGGTTGCAAGGAAATGGCCTAAAAACGTCCTTTAAAAAGTGATTCTTAAAAAAATTAAAAAGCAACAAAAAAAAAAGTTTTCCCATCAATTTGTGAAAATGTAAAATTAATTTAGAATCTGGATTAATAGGAATTTGGTTCGGATGTGAATACATTTTGTTTGCACCCCTATTATTAATAATAATAATAATAATAATAATAATCACTATCACTCACATCTCTTTTTTAGCCTGTTTTAAGAAAATCAAAATGGCCCCCGGGTCTTTTCATATTTAGGACATATCCGAAACACACACACACACACACACACACACACACACACACACACACACACACACACATATATATATATATATATATATATATATATATATATATATATATATATATATATATATATATATATATATATATATATATATATATATATATATATATATATATACACACACACACACACGTGTGTATGTATATATATACATGCGTGTATATATATATGTATATGTATACATATATATACACGCGTGTATATATACATATATATACGCGTGTGTATATACAGTGGGGTATATACATACAGTAAGTATTTAGTCAGCCACCCATTGACAATCAATGGGTGGCTGACTAAATGCTTTTTTGCCCCACTGTATATGTATATATATATATATACACACACGTGTATATAATATGTGTGTATGTATATATATATATATATATATATATATATATATATATATATATATATACACACACACACGTGTATATGTGTATATATATGCATATGTATATATACATATATATGTATATATATGTATATACATGTATGTGTATATATATACATATGTGTGTGTATATATATATATATATATATATATATATATATATATACTTATATGTATATATGTGCATATATATATATACATACAGTATATATATATATATATACATACAGTATATATATATATATATATATATACATATGTGTGTATATATATACACACATGTGTATATATATATATATATATATATATATATATATGTATATATATGTATGTATGTATGTATGTATGTATGTATGTATGTATGTATGTATGTATGTATGTATGTATGTATGTATGTATATACATATATATATATATATATATATATATATATATATATATATATATATATATATATATATATATATATATATATATATATATACACACACATATGTGTATATACTGTATATACACATATATGTGTGTGTATATATATATATATATATATACATGTGTATATACACTACCGTTCAAAAGTTTGGGGTCACATTGAAATGTCCTTATTTTCAATGAAGATAACTTTAAACTAGTCTTAACTTTAAAGAAATACACTCTATACATTGCTAATGTGGTAAATGACTATTCTAGCTGCAAATGTCTGGTTTTTGGTGCAATATCTACATAGGTGTAAAGAGGCCCATTTCCAGCAACTATCACTCCAGTGTTCTAATGGTACAATGTGTTTGCTCATTGGCTCAGAAGGCTAATTGATGATTAGAAAACCTTTGTGCAATCATGTTCACACATCTGAAAACAGTTTAGCTCGGTACAGAAGCTACAAAACGGACCTTCCTTTGAGCAGATTGAGTTTCTGGAGCATCACATTTGTGGGGTCAATTAAACGCTCAAAATGGCCAGAAAGAGAACTTTCATCTGAAACTCGACAGTCTATTCTTGTTCTTAGAAATGAAGGATTGTTTGGGTGACCCCAAACTTTTGAACGGTGTGTGTGTGTGTGTATATATATATATATATATATATATATATATATATATATATATATATATATATATATATATATATATATATATATATATATATAGTTAGGATAAGCGGAAGAAGATGGATGGATGGGTATATACACACACACACACACACACACAATTTTAAGCAGCAGGCAGCTATACACCATCCAAACAAAAATAAGCTAATTTCAAATGCTAATATTTTTTGACTTTGAGCCAGAAATGATCACATTTCTGTTCAATGAGACCAAAAAAAACCCCAACATGTTTTGCATCAAGTCAGAAAGTAGTGTTTCAGCGCGTCAGCATGGAGCACGTGGACAAAAGGTCTTGCAGGCAGCAGTGTCCTCCTCCAAGGGTTCAACATGAGAAATGTGAAGTTTGTGTTTCAAACGTGAGTCCACCAGCACACTCTCATACTTGCCTCTATTTACTATGTTGCCAATGAATGAATGACTGACTGACTGACTGATGGAAAAGATTGTACTTCCCACCTCCACTTCTCGGAGATGCTTAGTTGTTCTTGTTTTTTTTGTTTCTGCTCCGGATATCTGAAAGTGAGAGAATTGAACGAACGACGGCAGGCTGGGAGTGACAGTAAAGATGTGAAGGTGACATTTCATCAACAAACAGACGTCAACTTGTGGTCAAAGTACTTTTATGTTTGAAATAAAGGAGCTGGAGGCCAGGAGAAATGCAGTGTGATCACGTGACTGGTGCAATGCTACAGGAAGCCGCTAGAGGGCGTCCTTGTGCACACAAAGAAAGATGCAAGTGACAAAGACCGACAAGCGCTCTCGTCGAGATGCAAAGCCTAAATCTAAAAAAAACCCAACACATTTAGATAGACAATATTATAAGAAAACAAGGCAGCTTCTTCCCCCGTGTGAAGTTGCTCTCCTTATCATTCCAAATATTAAAATAACTGCCATTCCTTCGTGCTGTTTAGGTTTTTAATTTATTCTAAAATACATTTTCTGACCAGTGACGTCATCCACCTTGTCAAAATCCCTTTCGTTTGTGCTGCTTATAGTTTTTATTTGATAAAATGTTTTATTTATAACCAGCCGCCCCACATTGGTCAAATCACTGTGCTGGAAAAAATGTTTTTTTTATAGTTTTTATGTTAACGCTGGTTTTGATTATTAAAACAATAACAAAAAAAACTAATAGACAAAAAAATTGCAGCAAAAACAATTGAGGACAAGTTTGGAGGCTGGTTATGAACAATAACACTTGAGTGCTTTAAGTATCTAGTCGATAGAAAAGCGATATATAAATCTAATCCATTATTAGGTTAACATAAAAACTATAAAACAATAACATAACGAACAAAAAAAAGTTTCTAGCAAATATATGA